>NC_138207.1:67686776-67704276 GCF_964194415.1 Vipera berus
AAGGATCTCAAGGCTGTTATTTTGTGAGTTCACTTCCCACATAATCTCGAATTTCTAAATGTGCTGAGAGCTATTACTTTATATTAGAAAGAAATCCTATTGGGTGACTGCTTCAAGCTGTTAACTGAGCAATTATGGGGAACACTTAGAATAGTACACTGTCAATATTTCTTTGGAACATTTTCTCTTTGGGTCTTTGCTACCCAGTATTTTATCCTTAGCTGATGAAATGAAGTGTCTTTTTTTCTTTTTACTAAAATTTAAATCTATGCCAGACTACAGTTTTTTCAAAACATGGCGGATCAAGTGGAAAAGGATTAACACAATTAAGTTAGTAATGCATTTCTCCTAAAGACTTGTAGAATAATTAATTAGCAAATCTATCTGATTCAGATAGTTTGTTCTTAAGAAGGAAACACTATATTCTCTTCTTAAAAGTAACATATATTTATGTCAAATTTTTTTTATCAATGTCTAAGGATATTTATCCATGTAATGGGGCTGTATTACTATTATCCTTCTCATCTTTCCTACTGCCTTCTCCTGGTATCTATGATTATTACTTAGTTGTTTGTATGTACACACTAAGAGCTTAAGCACTGGAGACATATTCCATATGTGTCCAGTCACAGTTGGCTAATAAAGTATTTTTTATTCTACTCTATATTTCCTTGGTAGATAAAATGATACCTAAAATATCTGGAATATTGTAGTGTTTTATTACTTTTGTTAGGGACGCGGTGGCTCAGTGGGTTAGGACGCTGAACTTGTCGATCGGAAGGTCGGCAGTTTGGCGGGTCGAATCCCGAGTGCCACGTAGCAGAGTGAGCGCCTGTTACTCGTCCCAGCTTCTGCCCACCTAGCAGTTCGAAAGCATGTAAAAATGCAAGTAGAAAAATAGGGACCACTACGGTGGGAAGGTAACAGCGTTCCGTGCGCCTTTGGCGTCTAGTCATGCCGGCCACATGACCACGGAGACGTCCTCGGACAAGCGCTGGCTCTTCGGCTTTGAAACGGAGATGAGCACCGGCCCCTAGAGTCAGAAACGACTAGCACGCATGTGCGGGGGAACCTTTACCTTTACTTTATTACTTTTGTTATCTTCTGCTTATCCAAGAAACTTTAATTATATTTTTTGGCTATTCTTGATTCCGATTCTATTGATATACAGTATAATATGTCACCAGATAGCAGGCAAAATAATGATTCACCATCAAACTAATTCTTGTTTCTTTCTGAATATTGTGTTTGGTTTATATAACCAAATGATTTTTCTAGGAAAATCTGTTTATTAATATTTTACATTTAGTGCACTTCCTTTTTATTTCTAGTAGTCTTTATTTTGTAAACATGATCTTGTAAGAACAATCAAATCTGCTTTACCCTTTCCATGTCATATATTTTCCAAAGTCCTCTGTTACCTCACATATAGGAACCATTGAGCATATTCAGTATTCACCAGGAAGTTTCTGGATATGTTCCTTACTTGGATCCTTCCCTCCCCCCAGTTGTTTTCATACTGTGACAAACCTTTAAGTTATGGATCCTTGCATTTTCTTCTTATGGATTGCCCCTTTGCTGCTACTTAAGAATTTATTTCTTCAGGCATTCATAATCAGAAAATATTCATCCATGTGATTATAGCAAGTGGAAGGCCTTTATTCACATCATTGTACCTATCTCTCCTTCCGTATGAGTGATGTTCTCATATTGCAGAATTCTTGCTTGCTGGAAAACCAAAAAACTTATAATTTCCTCTCTGCAGTGATTCTGAACAGACTGACTTTATTTGATTGAAATTATTTAGGTGAGCATTAGAATAATAAAAGTAGCAGCTGTATCAATTGTACCCAAAGTGAAGTTTGAGATAATGCCTTCTTTTCAAGGCAGAACAATACTTATACAAGGAATTCATTATGGAATGGTGTCTTTTGACATCATGTGGCTCCTGGAACAGTTTCTAAGTCTAGTTTAGAGGACAATAAACCTGAAGTGCTAATCCAAAGCTAGAAAGGAAACACAATCTTTATGTGTTTGAATATCAAGTTGTCGTATCACTTATGCATGCAACAAGAAATGGTTCAGATGTTTCAACCAAAAAGTGATGGTTCTCTGATTTTGACTTGCCATTCTCATTTCTTCCCTGTCAAATGTTGCTCTTACAGATGTTATATGTGATGAGTCGGATGGAAATGTGCTAGAATAAAAAGGCATCTAAGCTAGAATTAATTATCAATCTTCCCAGATGATCAAATGCTCTTCAAAATAAATGGTCTTTCATCTTTTTTTTTCAACCATAAAACATCAATACTGTGGTAAATATGTCTGTAATATCTGCTTTACAGGAGCAAATTATCGTGACCCAGAAAGTTGTATTTGTGAGTAGCATTTTAGTGATTCAATATTCCTCACTACTAAACTATGGTACTTTCTTATATAGAGAGCTGTTCAGACAAATGCAGCTATAACTCTCCTTTAAAATGCTGAATATAACTGAAAAAGAAAGGGCAAGGGGCATTCCACTGAGAACACAAAGCATGGGTTATAGTTTTCTTTCCCTTAAGTCCAAAAGAGCATAGGCATTGGATAATGCTTATAATGTTATATTATTCATAGTTTTCGTATCATACTATGAACTTCCGAGTTGCTGGAATCAGGGTAATATATAAATTATTGTATAAATAAATAAGCTTTATAAACCAGCTCAGTTGGAGAAAAAGGAATGAGTCAGTCATGATTTAATTCAGTTAATAGTTTTTGATGAGTTATTGATGTCAGGCAAATCCAACTCCATTTTTTAACAAAATGGGGACAACCCACAACCCGAAAGCCTTGTATAGACTAATAGGTAATGTTGTGGAACAGTTAACATTCCGACCAGAGGAGGATGGACCGTGGTTCATTTGCATGGTGAATATCAAAGAAAAGGAAATCCAAGGCATATTCTATTGTAAAACTTTTAATGAGAAAACAAAAGACCTAAACTGACTACATTCTCTCATCAGGCAGAAGAGAAAAGTAAGAAAGTAACTGTGAGAAACTTTTTCTAGGCATGCGCACAAAACAGTCTGAAACCATAACATAGCTTGACATATGAGAGTCACTATGGTTACATGATAAGATAGTAACACAGGTGCAGAGAGCAGGGGAAAATGTACAGATAGAAACAAGCGAAGCTGGAAAAACTAAAAAAAACATGCAGTGACAGTTTATTTGTGTGTGTGTTGTCCCCTGAAGCCTTTTACAAGATAATATCACTGAAATGAATAATAATATTTTGCCTTGCCTTGCCTCCCCTCCTTCTCTCCCCTCCCATCAGCTCACCTTGCCATGCTTTGCCTCACCATACCTTGCCTTGCCTTGCTTTGCCATGCCATGCCATGCCTTGCCTTACCCTACCCTACCATACCCTGCCTTGCCTTGCCATGCCATGCCATGCCTTACCCTATCCTGCCTTGCTTTGCCTTGCCTTGCCTTGCTATGCCATGACATGCCATGACATGCCATGCCATGGCTTGCTTTGCCTTACCCCACTCTGTCCTGCCTTGCCTTGCCTTGCCTTGCCTTGCCTTGCCTTGCCTTGCCTTTCTTCCTCCTTGCCTTTCTTGTGGCTTTTCTGAGCCATCCAACATTGGGATGACAAAAGAGGAAATGAGTATTTATTTAATGTGCAACAATTGTGTTTGACTGCTAGCTATAGGAAAAGGCATTGTAAATATCTACAGGTGCTAAGGTGTTATCACTGGTTGCTCCATCTCAGGTTGCACAATGTCTGCAGCAATCCAAATTAAGGCTGTGAGGCACTTTGATTTCAAAACAAAAAGGCTTCCTAATGTGCAGAATGACTGCAGTGACAACTACATATAGTACCGGGGAACCTCAGACGGAACATATCTGGAATTCCTTAGATCAAACATGTTTTTTTTTCCTGGAGAAATCAGCTGGGTTCAGGAATTGCAGAGAGGTACTTTGTGAGCATTCCTTATCTCCAACAGGACTTTTTGACTTTTTGAGGTGGTCCACTGTCTTCGACTTACAGCCACAATTGAGTCCAAAATTTATGTTGCAAAGCATGACAATCATTTAGTTAAGTGAGTTTTACCCCATTTTATGACCTTTCTCAGCACAGTTGTAAAGTGAATCACTTCAGTTGTGAAGTTAATAACCCGGTTGTTAAGTGAGTCTGGCTTCCCCACTGACTTTGCTTTTGAGAAGGTTGCAAAAGGGATCACATGACCCCGGGGACACGGCAACCGTCAGAAACATCAGTCAGTTGCCAAGCATTCTGAATTTTGATCACGTCACCATGAGGATGGCACAATGGTCATAAGGTTGAAAAATGGCCATAAGTCACTTTTTTCTGTAAATCGATAGGTGTACCAACCTCACCCTTTATAGGAAATGAGAAATGCCATTGTAAATACTGCAGTGGAAATGCACTGTAATTTTTTTTTCTAAAAAAAAAAGTCTATCAACATATTTGGGAACAGAGGTTTGACAGAGTTTGACATTTTCTTCCAAACAGAGCAAGGAACTTTTTGTCACAACATGGAACTGAATTTGTAAAAGTTGCAGATGAAAACATTTCCAGAAATGTTATCATTTGGGGATATTTATTTAAAAGGAAAAAAACCCCACCCCTCTATACCTTGCATATAAACTTTGATTTTCAAGAACAGGCAAACCACTTATACATTTACTCATGCTTCAGAATGCATGAAAATTGTATATTATGGTGCTAGGACTCAATTACTGTGCAAGGGCGGGAGAAGGGCGGGATATAAATGGAATTAAAATAAAAAAATAAAAAATAAACATAAAGAATAGATTTGATAGACTCTCATATTGGATGGACAACCTCTTTTTGTGCACATATTATTTCTTTTAGACTTTTGGCCTTAATTCTGTTCCATTTCAGATATTCAGCACACTGAACTTTCAGTACTACATGAGCGATGAATAAAGTTTATGATTTTTTTAAAAAAACCTGAGCCTTTAAGTCTGACAGCTATCCTTTGGAACTGTATTTATGGTATGTTATTTTATTTTCTTTTAACCATAATTTAACCAAAAGTAAAACTAGCAGAATAATTACTCAGGCTTATTAGAACATCACATTTGGAAAAAAAATCAAGTCTTTTGCTTATTAATTCTAAAGATCTAATTAGTTCCATTCAAACAAACTCAACCTCCTGCAAAATCAATCTTGTGCCTGTTTAGTCACAAATACAAGATTAATAGCATTCTGGATTTAAATATGTTGCCTTGCTGCCTTGAGTTACTCAGTTGGACAGGAAGATGAGATATAAATCAGATCAATCAGTCCGAGTAAATCTCCTTGTTGACTTAGGTAAATCAGATGGTAGTTCCAATGGCTATCTTCCCTCCCTTCTATGTCAGAATGTTTTACACAGAGGAGAGAAAGAAAGTTGGAGGCTGTGCCCAGAATCAGCAACGGAGAGTGAACAGGAGGAGTGGTTATCTTGCAAAAGAACTGAGGAGTTGTGAAACTGTCCAGCTGTAATTAAAAGGATGAATTTAGCTAATAGTGTGAGGCAAGGGTCTGTTCTTAGTGAGGTGTGTATTTCATGGTGCAAGGAACAGTTTATTTCTGCTTGCACATGGAAAGTTAAATTCCACCTCATTGGGATTATTTATCAAACATTTCAATAAACCATGGAATTAAGGAATGAGCCTGATAGGGAAGGACAGTGCAATTGGACCTGAATCTGGACTTCAGTCACAACCTGTGACCATACATTCATATACTTTTTCATGCCAGAAATAATTCTTTAATATGGAATTCTTGGACTGAATATTTCAAGAATATTTTGGTAGTGCTGAATGGGGCATACTTAGGTAACATTCTTCTATGACAGTAACCACACAAGGAAGATTGAGTGGACGTTGTGTTGTGATCTCATGTTATGCTACTTAAAACTGGTGGCAAATGCTTTGTTTTTCTCCTGGTGGTATCAATTTAGACAAGCAGTTAGCAGCACTGCTCTGCTGGATCGCAAGTCTATAAAAGCAGCAAGTGTAACTTGTGAGACTTAGACATAGTTTATTAAAAGCCTCTTGGTGGATGGATTCATTTAGTCCATGGGCATTCCCCCATTGCTTTCCTGATTAGAGAATGCCATATGTATTTACAAATGTAGGCTAAAAGTACATTAGCAAGGGGCTATTGAAAATGTATATATTCTTCAATATTCTACCAACTGTGGAGCTTCTTCTCTCCTTCTTTTTCTAATGAACATTGGTATCCTGAGGCAACCACGAAGAACTTAACAATCAGACAATTTTAATTCATTCCTCTGTGCTGGAATAATAAAACAAAGAGGAGAATCTTGTGTAAATAAATAGCCTTTACTATCTTCATGTAATAGTGCACCTGGTTGATTAAGATATAACTTGCTTCTGTAGTATGAACACTGAGCTTGTAAGGATGACTTTATGATTGGTCTCTCCATGGAAGGCAAGGGAAACCGTTCTTAATCCCACTCAACCTGCCATGCTAAAAACATTCACTACAATTTTTCCCCATAAATGGAAAATAGAAGGAGGGAGGAGTATTAAGCAGGGCCTTTTTTTCTCATAGAACGCTCAGAACGGAGTTCCGGCACCTTTTTTGGATGGAACCTTGTAGGGTAGGCAAGGCGGGTTGTATGGCATGTGTGAGTTCCGGCACCTTTTTCTTTTACAAAAAAAGCACTGGTATTAAGTATGTTATTAGGTATATTATTTATAAAAATAATGAATGTGTATAAAATAGATATATATATAGATGATATAGAGAAAGAAAGAAAGAAAGAAAGAAAGAAAGAAAGAAAGAAAGAAAGAAAGAAAGAAAGAAAGAAAGAAAGAAAAAGAAAAATATGTAAGTGTGCTGAACTTCTGACACCACAACAAAAGTACTGATGGGAAGTTTACACTTATATACTTCTTATACAAACAAAATGCACCTACCATATTGAATCAGTTATAACTGTCTCTGATTTTACAGACTGGACAAGCTATATCTTGTGTGCTATATATTGTTCATGGGGGTGGGGGATTGTCACCAGAAGAACACCTTCCAATTCTGTTGCTGAAATCAATTTTTTTAAAATTTATTAGAGAAAATAAATTAAACAAATAAAATGAAACTGTAAGTTTCAAGGCAATCTGAATACAGACATTCTTGTCAAAATTACACATTCACGGAGGAGCAGATTAAAGGGATTTACAAGAAATCATGTAAATGTAACACAGCCCTATTCCATTTACACTAAGTTTGGAGATGCTATAATCCTAATATAGGCACAGGAAATTAGGACATTTTTAAGTGTTGTATAGAACTGCCCAGCTTGCATCTTCTGTATATGCTAAAATGAGATGGTTGTGAAAGATTGTCACTGAGTATTTAGTTAATAAGGGACGCGGTGGCTCAGTGGGTTAGGACGCTGAGCTTGTCGATCAGAAGATCGGCAGTTTGGCGGGTCGAATCCCGAGTGCCGCGTAGCAGAGTGAGCGCCTGTTACTTGTCCCAGCTTCTGCCAACCTAGCAGTTCGAAAGCACGTAAAAATGCAAGTAGAAAAATAGGGACCACTCCGGTGGGAAGGTAACAGCATTCCGTGCGCCTTTGGCGTCTAGTCATGCCAGCCACATGACCACGGAGACGTCCTTGGACAAGCACTGGCTCTTCGGCTTTGAAACGGAGATGAGCACCGGCCCCTAGAGTTGAAAACGACTAGCACACATGTGCGGGGGAACCTTTACCTTTACCTATTTAGTTAATACATAATTTTAATTGTTTAATTATTATGCAAGCACAAGCAATAGAAAATAGTCAAACTAGAGTCTTGGACTTTAAGAGAGCTAATTTCAATAAACTTAAAGAAATCTTGGGAAGGATTTCATGGATGAGAATCCTCAAGGGGAAAACAGCTCAAGAAGCTTGGGAAATTTTGAAAAAAGTGAGATTATAGTGGACACTGCCATGTCCACTATCCAGACTTTTTTGTCTTTCTTATTGACAATTGTTAAGTCTGGGGTTTGCAGGTGCTTCTCTGTTTGAATTCTGAAGTCCCAGAGCAGTTTAATTTTATCATTTTCTATGACTTTCTCTATTTTATAATCCCACCAGTTCTTGCTTACAGGCAAATGATATTTCTTGCAGATCTTCCAATGCACCATTGCTGCTACTTTGTCATGCCGCTGCTTGTAGCCAGTCTGTGTGATCTTCTTGCAGCAGCTTATCAGGTGGTCCACTGTTTCTTCAGCTTCTTTGCATAGGGGGCACTTACTGTCTGTTCCTGTCTTCTCAATTTTGACTTTGTATGCATTTGTCCTTAAGGCTTGGTCTTGTGCAGCCAGAATTAGTCCCTCAGTCTCCTTCTTCAACTTTCCTGCTCTTAGCCATTGCCAGGTCTTGTTATTATCTGCTTTCCTAGCAATTTTTTAAATTACTGGCCATGTAGTGTTTTGTCTTCCCATGCCTCTATTCTGCTCTTCATTTGGTCTTTCTTGTAGGCCAGTTTGGTCTCTCCAGCAGTCAGTAAATCTTCCTGATATACTAATTTCAGTGCATCTTCATCATTGTCCTTCAGATATTCTTCCAAACCATTTTGTCTTCTTCAACCATCTGATGTACTTGCAGCAGTCCACACCCACTTATTTGCCTTGGTAGACAGAGTCTGTCGATATCACTGCATGGATGAAGGGCATGATTCAGTGTCGTCATCATCATCATTATTATTATTATTATTATTATTATTATTATTATTATTATTATTATTATTATTATTATTATTATTATTCAGAAACAAGAAGAAATGTCTGCAATACATTGTGATACTGACTCTCAATAAAGCTGAATGGAATGGCTGCTAATAGTGGTTTCCCAAATGCCCTATATTTAATTTGGTTTGTTGATGAGATATGGTGTTTGGCAAATTGTGAACAAGACAAACATTTATGCCAATTATATCATCTTGTTTGCTGTTATAATTTCTGTAGCATCTGAAAGCTGCTTTATAGATTGAAAGCAAAACACAATAGTGAGTTGGAATTGGAATATTTCATTTTATGTGATTTCACTTTTACATCCGTGTTTATTTAATCTCACATTTGGCTATAAAAGAAGCCATACAAAACAGAGCAGAATTCTATAATAATCATACATCCATGTGTGTACATGCACACACACATCTATAATATTGTAAAGGTGTGCAGGTTTTATGTTCAATGACATCATTTCAAGGCGGGCTCAGCCAGCCAGTTTGGACTGTCTTGATTGGGTAGAGTTATTATTTGGAAGAGAGAAAAGCATTTGCAACATTTTCTCTCTTAGGTGCCCAAATGGCTTGATCAGGACAGGATAGGACATTTATTGCAGAACAGCAAAATGTGATGAGTTGGCTTTGCTCTTATGCTAAATATGTGTCTAGCTTTAACTTAATAAAGAGGAAGATCATCTATATTAGAATTACTGTGAGAGCTGTCAAATGAAATTCATCTCATCCAAAATGGTGGAGTCCCTAAAGATCTAACATAATATTTTGCTGTCTATTTAAGCGATGAGTCAATGATTCAATCATTCTACAACATGGTAGCTACACATTACCATGGACACTATCGATTCTTTTCATTTGAGCACACACAGGTAGTCCTTGTTTACTGACTGCCTTGTTTAGTGACCATTCACTCTTATGATGGTGATAAAAAGTAACTTTATGATCAGTCCTTGCATTTGCAGGTCTGTAAAGCCAAAGGAAGCTGAAGTAAGCTTGCAAACAGAGTTTCAGTTTCACTTAGTGACCACTTCACTTAACAATTGAGTTGCCGGTCCAAGTTGTGGTTGATAAGCAAGGACCAACTGCAGTTACCAATTTTCATTTTGAATATTGTTGCCATTCTAAGGCCAGCTGCTTATTACTAAAAATAAAAAATAAAAAAAAACACATTTTATATATTTTATTTCTAATTTGAACACTTGAAGATTTCCTTGGTTTGAGTTTTTCACATTCCATATTCCAATTATAGGTAAAGGTAAAGGTTCCCCCGCACATGCGTGCTAGTCGTTTCCGACTCTAGGGGCCGGTGCTCATCTCCGTTTCAAAGCCGAAGAGCCAGCATTTGTCTGAGGACATCTCCGTGGTCATGTGGCCGGCATGACTAGATGCCAAAGGCGCACGGAACACTGTTACCTTCCCACCGTAGTGGTCCCTATTTTTCTACTTGCATTTTTACGTGCTTTTGAACTGCTAGGTTGGCAGAAGCTGGGGCGAGTAACAGGCGCTCACTCTGTTACGCGGCACTCAGGATTTGACCCGCCAAACTGCCGACCTTCTGATCGACAAGCTCAGCGTCCTAACCCACTGAGCCATCGCATCCCTATTCCAATTATACATCCTTGTAAAATGAGAAGACCCTCTTTCTATTCTGACACTCTCAGTAACCACGCTTCATTCTGACTTTGAACTGTGTTTTAAATTACAGACATACTCGTGAAAGTGTTAGATTCTTTCCTAGTAACTGCAGGAGTTTCTTCTGACCCAGGAAGTCTCATCATCTGCCATGCAACTTGTATACATTTTTTTCAGCCATGTTTATAATTTTAGGTATCCATAATAAACAAATATTAGAAGCAGATATGGTATGGGAGGTTGGCTCATGCAGGCAATGTCTTACTTGTCCTCCCAACATTGAGAATTGTTCTTAGCTTCTTTTTCCGATCAGTCCTCTGATAAGGTGTCCTTTTTGAAAAAAATAGTTTTATAGTTTAAATATTTCTGCTACAGTGTTTGCTGAACCTATTGAAACCTCTCTCAGTAGCTCTGCTTCAATCCTGTTGGCAATCATCTTCTGCATTTCTTATTAAAGAAAGTAATAATAAAACATGATTTTGTTCTCAGATTTCAAAATATATTCTCTCAGAAAGGTTTTGCCTACAGGACTTAAAACAATGGCATTAAAATATTATTAACTGAGTCAAGAAATGGGAATACAGATGAAAATTTGGGTTGTGATAAGCAGGGGGAGTTGTGGTGAGTGGTACACTGTATTGTGGGAAGAGGATTGGGTCTCTGAGATCAATTCCTACTCTTGACTCTTTAATATAGAAAACTAGTTTATAAGATCCTCAGGGCCCCTCATCTGCAATTGTTATTGTGGAATGCCATAATCGTGTTATGGAAAAGGCTAACATATAAACCACTTACTGAACATCACTGTCAGAAAGACACTTGCAAATAAAGAAGTTAAAAATGAAATCTGTCCTAATAACTAGGGCCAATGTGAGTGAAGGAAAAAGAAAAGTCAGTGGATTGTATTTCTAATGCAATGGTATCATGGTGTAAATGGGGGAATTCTATTGTGCAACATATAGGTAGTCCTCAATTTATGACAACAGTTGAGGCCAACATTTCTGCTGCTAAGTGAGACAGTTGTCGAGTGACTTTTGTTCCGTTTTATGACCTTTCTGACCACAGTTGTTAAGTGAATCACTGCAGTTGTTAAGTTAGTAACATAGTTGTGAAGTGAATCTGGCTTCCCCATTGACATTGCTTTTGAGAAGGTCACAAAAGGTGATCAGATGGCCCCAGGACATGGCAATTGTCGTAAGTATAAACCAGTTGCCAAAATTCTAAATTTTGATCATATGACCATGGGGATGCTGCAATGGTCATAAGTGTGAAAGTGTGAAAAATGGTCATAAGAGCCGTGGTTAGAATGGTTAGAATGCCATATTGCAGGCTAATTCTGAATTGGTCAAGGTTTTGTCTCACCTTTCCATCCTTCTGAGGCTGGTAAAATGAGGACCCAGATTGTTGAGGGCAATATGCTGACTCTGTAAACCGCTTTGAGTGGTCTATAAAAGTACTGTGAAATGGTATATAAGTTTAAGTGCTATGGCTGTTAACTCACTTTTTTCAATTCTTTGTTAACTTCAAATGGTCACTAAATGAATGGTTGTAAATGGTTGCATTGTCTGTAGAAAAATTAAGAAATTAAGAACAATATTTTTTAAGAAATGAGCATATGGGTATGATTATTCCATGCTCTTGAACTGTTAAGAAGTACACAAAGAAGGCACTATTGCATTGCCTTTACCACATTTTTCTGTCCATTTCTCTATTGACATCACATAATAAATAACTGCAGAATCAATTTCCTTTTGCCTCTTTGTGAAGACAATCTTAAATGTCTATATACGTGATTATTTTCATGTGCAGCATTTCAGAAAATGACATTGTCCTATATCTTATGAAGCTGTGGAAGCCTATCAAGTAAGAGGGGAACCCCCCCCGAATAGGATTATTTGAAGCCTTATTCTTCATTTGCATCTAAGCTAATAAAGTGTGACCAGATTAAGCTATTCTGTGATATTTTTTTCTAGCTGCTAGGATATGAAATGTTGGTTTTGCATTGTAAATTTGATGCATTAACAACTTGACCACATCTGCATATGGAAACATCATTTGCTTTGTGGTTTGGATGCATGCTATTATAGTAGGTGATAGTATGTAGATTAAAAGCTGAACATTTTGCAAAAAGAATTGAAAGCCTGATGGTGTTTTTTTTAAAAAACAACAACATTGCAAGCATGGTTTTCAAGAAACATAATTCCAGTGAAATGGAAAATGCATTTGCATATCTCATAAACTCCATTCACCAACTCCCTATCTTCCCCCTTCCCCCCAAATCCAAGTTATTTGATCCAACTATTTGGCATTTAAAAATGCAATTGTCCCAGATAAATCTCTATAAATCATGGGTAATTTCATACGAATGAAGATTGACATATCTTATTGTGTAGCTACTCTCTGATCATCAAAAGCAAATGCACCTGCTTTATGTTTTATCTTGCTGGATTATAAGGTAATGAAATCATGCTAATGTGATTCAGAATTCTCCAGTGAACAATTTAAGTTATTTTTAAGCTGGCTTTGATCTTGGGTTGGCCTTTTTTTTTTACAGATACCATTTTAGCAACTGTTTTCTACAGTTTATGACTACTTGATCTGTGTCAAGAAAGGTGTGCAGTAGAGTTAAAAGTCAATGTGCAGCCACAATCACTGCTCCCATCTTTTTTTTCAACTTGTGCCATGGTACATGTGAAAAAAGGTAGTACTTCAATTATATAGTTGCGGATATCTTGACTTTTTTCACTCTAACCCTACAAAATTCTTGCCCCTGATCATGCATGGTTAATTTCTATGTGGGGACTTATATGTGTTGCTCAAGAGCTTCTCTTTTTTCACCAGTTTAAAGAAAGCTTGGATCACTAGAAATCACAATTGAAAGCAAGAAAGCATTTGTTTCCTCCCTGAGACACAACATGCCAGTTTGATGAGGGCTGCTTCAATAGCATCCAAGGAAAGATTTTGTCAGGAAAACATGAACTTATTTTGACAGCCAGGATAAGACACCTCAGATAAGATTAGTCATCCATCTGTTTATGTACTCCAAGATGGGACATAAAACTTACAGAGGTAAGACATGTGTCATGAAGTTGCAGCACACATTCTGCCCTTTAAGTATTTGCATGCAGTGTCACAACACAAGAAGGTAAGGTGGAGCTTATGTTATGTTGTCACAATGATTTATTCAACTCTATGAACCTGAGAATGAAAATGGACATTTTCAAAATATTGCAGAAGAATAACACTTGGACATTCCTCTTCTACTGAATGAGTGTCTAATCGGCTCCTCTTAAATCCAAATGGAATTAGACTGAAGATCAAAAGAGAACCTGCTTAATGCATTTCTAGATAAAAATTGCTGAAATACGTACATACCAAGTTTCCAAGATTCACTAACTCCCTTTTTTCCTTCCAATAAACTCAGATAACAAGATTTCGTGGGAAGGGAGCTTCCTTGGTTATTGCTTGACAAATGTACATTTCATTGTTTTGGCGTCATATGGGCAACTGTAGATGTCTTTTGTCCCATGTCACATTTTGGGTCCCCACAAGTTTATAAAGACTAAATATAGCAGCCAAAGGATGATCTTTGAGACTAATTATTTATATTTCATATTACGTTTGGATTCCACAATTACCTTATATTTTATAAATTACATCCAAAATGCTTACCGTAATTTAAATTTTTTTTAACCCCACTTGACACACCAGGGTCAAAAGTGTCATCCTTACCCACTATTATGCCTTTTCCAGTTCTTGGTTGACAAACTTGCTCACTTGTGCACAGTGCTTTTTTTCTAAAAAAAAAAAAGGTGCCGGAACTCTCATCTTGGCGGGCGCAGGAAGCGGGTGGTGGTGGTGGGGTGCTGCTGCGGTCACGGGTGCAAGGGGTGTTGGCGGTGGGCTCCCCCTCCCCAGGGCTGAAGCCGGTGCAACTGGTGCTGGTGGGGCTGCGTGGTGCGAGCAGCGGAGACAGTGCAGGCCAGGCGATGCACGGCAGCCATTTAGGCGCGCAGGGTGAGGCGACGGTGGCGCAGGTCCAGCACCAGGTAGGCCACCAGCCTGCCTGACACGGGTGAGCACAAGGAAGGAGTGCACATGAACTCCGCAGAACTCACCTCCCACTCCTTGTCCTCTCTTACTTACCTAGTTGAGATGGTGTAGTTGGGCAGCAGGGAGGGATGCAAAGTTGCTGGCTACTCGCCTTCGCTGCAGACAACTTGCTGGTGCAACGTTTGCCAGCCAGGTCTTTTGGTGTGCTCAGCAGCATTTCCTATTGGTTTTTGAAAGCCAATAGGCTTTTGTAAGCCAATAGAGGGAGTAGCATAGCTTGTGCAAAAGCTTTTTTGTGTGTGTGTGCAAAAAAAGGTGCCGGAACGCCATTCTGAGTGTTCTATGAGAAAAAAATCCCTGCTTTTATGTTTTAATCTTATGGTTTTAAAAATATTTTTTTTCTATTGTAAGTTGCCCCAAACCTCGCCATGTGGATTGCATACAAATATTATATAATTGGTAAATAAAGGTAGAACATATGTTAAATATACATCAAATGATAATATGCTTCCCTACAAAGTCAATTCTTGCTCAATGACAGACCAAGGAGTTAACTCAGAAAGGCACATATGTAACATCTTTTGCTAGGATACATGATCACTGCTTGTCCAAAATTTTAATATATAGATAATACCAACAGAAATTATTTTAGCCTTTTTAATACATGTTGTTATTGATGTTAAGCTCACCAGGGAAAACATCATATATTGTTATGTACATACTAGGTTAATTATTTAAAACTGAAGTGCAACATAACTAGATTCTAAACAATCTATTTTTCAAAACACACAACAGTCCAAACAGTAAAAGTAAAGTCCAAATTAAGAATATTTCATTCTTAAGAATTGTTTAATTTAAAGTGGTTTAGTTGTATTAGATGGTTATAGATTCAAAATAGTTTTCAAGAGTGTACAAAAGATACTATTTTTTCTAGAATCAGCTAAATTAGACATATTAAATTGAGAAAAATGTTTCTCATTTCTTTCCTCTTACCTTTGATTTCATTGTTAACATAAGAAATAGATTATTTTGTTATCTAATTTTACCTTCCAAAAGACAGAAGCAGATGAAAAATGTGAGGTCCTTTCCTGTTGGCTTTTTTGAATTAGCTGTTTTAGATTCTAAAAGTTTAGTTCCTAAAGAAGTAATCCTGTAAATAATTTTAATGTCCTCCTCTAGTGCAGGCTCTTTTATGACTCAAGGACTTCAACTCCCAGAAGTCCTGAGCCAGCATGGCTCAGCTTGGAAACCTCTCCCTTTCCCCCCAGCATGGCTGGCTCAGGATTTCTGGGAGTTGAAGTCCACTAGTCATAAAAAAGAGCCAAGATTGCCTACCCCTTCAGTAGGCTTAGGAAAGCCAATAAGGGAGCTGTTTTTTGTTTTTGTTTTTCCAAGAAAAAGGTGCTGGAACGCTGTTCTGAGTGTTCTATGAGAAAAAAAGCCCCGCTTGTGCAATGTCCTAAAGGAAAGAATATTTTCACATTCTTCCTAAACTTTAATTATGCCTAAACACTGTAGGAATTCAAAATAGCAATAGCACTTGGAATTATATACCGCTCCACAATTCTTTACAGCCCTCTCTGAGCAGTTTACAGAGTCAGCATTTTGCCTCCCAACAATCTGGGCCCTCATTTTACTGACCTTGGAAGGATAGAAGGCTGAGTCAACCCTGAGCCGGGAAGAATCGAACTGCTGGCAGTTGGCAGAATTACCCTGCAATACTGTATTCTGCACCACCACAGCTCCTGACATTTAATAATTAGGACATTTAATATGCTGTGAATCAGGGATACTTGTGGCTCCTATGAAAATCAGGAAGGGATACATTCAGCTGTCCAAGATAAGGAACAAATGTATTTTTACATGAAGTGTTAACATGAAGTATTTTATTTTAATTCCATTTTAAATTGTATTTTATCAAATTCCATTTTGGATTGCTTTTATCAAGTTTTGGTGATGGTTTGTTGCTGGAACTTTGCACTTTGATATGGCCCAAGGGCTAATCAATGAAGTTGTTGTTGTTGTTGTTGTATGAAGTGGAAAAACCTGGAAACATATATTTTCAGCAGTGCAGTCATTACACTAAATAACAATTTTTGTGATACTTTCATGAGAAAGCAGACCTTTTAAAACAGTTACAATCTCTCCTGAATTTATTTATATAGAGCTAATACAGGTAGCCCTAAAATTGCAACAATTGAGCCCCAAATTTCTGTTGCTGAGACAGTTGCCCCATTTTACGACCTTTCTTGCCACAGTTGTTAAGTGAATCACTGCAGTTGTTACGTTGGTAACATGGTTGTTAAGTGAATCTGACTTCCCCATTGACTTTGCTTGCCAGAAGATCTCAAAAGGTGATCACATGACCTTGGGACACTGCAACCATCATAAATGTGAGTCAGCTGTCAAGCATCCAAATGTAATTCACATGAGCATGGGGATGCTGCAATGGTTAAAAGAGTGAAAATGGTTATAAATCCCTTTTTTTCAGTGCCGTTGTAACTTTAAACGGCCACTAAACAAACTGTTGTAAGTCGAGGTCTACCTGCATCTCCACAGCCATGTAGAGAGAGCTGCTTTTGTGAGAAGTAACCAAATGTTAGAATTTTTGTTGTATGTGTTCTTTCATACATTACTCTATACATTTATATAGCATTGAAATAAGAAAAGCCTGAGATTCAAAATCAGAATGCAGCTGAAAGGGACCTTGGAGGTCTTCTAGTCCAACCCTATGCTCAAGCAGGAGATCCTGTACCATTTCAGATGGGTGGCTCTCCCGTCTCCTCTTAAAAACCTCCAGTAATGAAGCACCCACAACTTCTGTCAACAAGCTCTTCAAGTGGTTAATTTTTCTCACTGTTAGGAAGTTTCCCCTTAATTCCAGGTTGCTTCTCTCCTTGATTAGTTTCCATCCATTGTTTCTTGTCTTGCCCCCTGGTGCTTTGCAAAATAAGTTGACACCCTCCTCTTTGTGGCCACCTATCAAATACTCAAATAAAGCCTGAGATGACATGTTAAAAAGCATATTATTACATTC
>NC_138207.1:67706776-68064276 GCF_964194415.1 Vipera berus
ACAGGGCTTAGTCAAGACCGCTAGATGACACACAAACTGTATTTGCATAGTTTCCTGAGGCTACTTGCCACTGCTATGTTCTGGTAGCTCTTGATGAATCTTGTTTTGGCTTGTCCTTTGTCCCATTGCACAATGCCAAAATTCTGGAGTTCCTGCAAAATTCTAGAACTTTGAGTCACTCAGATTCAAAGGCAAAAAGATGCACTGCACTATTAACAGAGGGATTGCATCAAGATCCTGTGAAGTACTAGTACCGCTTTATAAAGCTTTAGTAAAGCCACACCTAAAATACTGCATCTAGTTTTGGTCACCACGTAATAAAAAAGATGTTGAGGCTCTAGAAAGTGTGCAGAAAAGAGCAACAAAGATGATTAGGTACCTGGAGGCTAAAACATATGAAGAATGGTTTACGAGAACTGGGCATGATGAGTCAAGTGAAGAGAAGGACCTGGTGTGACACGATAGCAGTGTTCCAATGTTTAGGGCAGCTGTCACAGAGAAGAGGGGGAAAACCTATTTTCCACAGCACCCGAAAGCCAGACAAGGAACAAGAAGAGATTTAACCAAGAAATAAGAAGACATTTTCTGACAGTGAGAGCAATCAACCAATGGAACAGCTTGCCTTCAGAAGTTGTGGGTGCTTCTTCACTGGAGGCCTTCAAGAAGAGACTAGACAGCCATTTGTTAGAAATCGTATAGGATCTCTGGCTTGAGCAGGGGGTTGGACTAGATGACCTACAAAGCCCCTTCCAATTCTGTTATTCTAAGTTATTCTAGGTTAATTATGCCAGAATGTTCACATAACACCTCTGCAAACAGTGGCGGGATTCAAATATGTGAACAGTCGGCTTTCTGTGTGCATGGTGCTTCTGGAAGTGCATTCTGGGCCTGGGCAACAAAAAAATTAGCTACCGGTTCTGCCAAAGTGGTAAGAACTGGCTGAATCCCATCACTGTCTGCAACTCTCCAAATATGCATTGCTTGGGTTTGGCCAGTGTATGGAGGGCAGCTATGTGATCTCTGGACACTAACAGCTATATATCCAATATATAAATATATAATATGCAGCCCCATTTCTTTTTCCTAGCATTTGACTCTCATAGAATCTGTAGAAATTGTGACATAATACTTGGGAGCAGTTGGATCTCCTGCTAAAAAGAGAGGGATTCGCCTTAGAAAGGCTTTTCAAAATATATATTTAAGGAATAATTTGCTTACCAAATACTTAAGTATATCTGATAGGAAAATGATAGTAAAGGCACTACACCGAAATTGTTAATTGCAAATGATTACATGTTTAAAAAACATTTTGCTTAATGTCAACCTTCACTTTAATTTTTTGTAAAGAATGTCATCCCTTCTGGTTTGTTTGCTTTGTGTGTGTGTGTTTGTGTGTGCATGTGTGTGCGTGCGTAAATATGGAAACCAGATTTCTGATAAAGGTACATTATGCAACTTACCTATTTGGCCATAAATAAATAAAAATAAAATAACCTGATAATCTTTGTCAGCAAACTTATCTATTGAAAATCAGTGACAGAATTAACTTGGATGCCAGCTTGAGCCTTCTGACACACATTGCTAAAAACAGGATGTGTGTTTGTGTTTGTGTGTGTGTGTGTAATGTCAGGAAAAGCAATCAGCCAGTATAAAATCTGAAAAAAAAAAAGACTGATGTGATTTATGGACTGCCAACAGAGGGAAGATAATATTAGACCGTTTTACCAGCTATGAAAAACACATTGGACATGAGGAAAATATTGCATAAGTTTCAAGTTTATATCCATGCAAATGTTCTTACAACTAATAATTGGGAAAAAGTGAGATTGATTACTAGGTAATTGCTTATCTTTTTCAGACTTCTGAACAGTGCCCAAGTTCTCAAGGCAGGGGGGAAGTTAGTCAACTGAGTTAATTTCCATTAGCCGGAACTCAGTTAAATTCTACTGAATTACTGTGAGAAGGAAGTATTCCTTTCAAAATGTTGTAATACTTTTAGACAGTACCATGCTGAATATCTTCTTCGCCCGCTACGAGGTTAAAAGACCAGACCCCGTAGCCTTTGCTGGCCGGCCTTCTGACTCTCAGCCAGTCACCCTGTGTGAACACCAAGTGAGAG
Organism: Vipera berus; assembly: GCF_964194415.1. NCBI lineage: Eukaryota > Metazoa > Chordata > Lepidosauria > Squamata > Viperidae > Vipera > Vipera berus. Next base: position 67,708,896 of record NC_138207.1, read on the forward strand.
CTGTATTGAAGTCTGTGAATCCCAGCAAAGCCGCAGGCCCAAACGGGGTGCTGGAGATAGTGGTCAGGAATTGTGCCGACCAATTAGCAGGGGTCCTGACAAGGATTTTTAACATCTCCTTGCAAACGGCATGTGTACCATCGTGCTTGAAAGCAGCTACCATTGTCCCAGGCCCCAAGAAAACTGCAGTTGAGTGCCTGAATGACTACAGACCTATTGCATTAACATCTGTAGTCATGAAATGCTTCGAAAGATTGGTTCTCCAACATCTTAGGACATGCCTCCCACTGGACTTTGATAAACATCAATTTGCCTACAGGGGAAATAGGTCGACAGACGATGCCATAGCTACTGCTTTACACTCTGTAGCAAGTCATCTCGAGAAACCTGGAAGTTATGTCAGGATGCTTTTTGTTGCCTACAGCTCGGCTTTCAACACCATTTTGCCGAGCATTCTCATCGAGAAGCTGACTGACTTGAAATTCTCCCCCGCCATCTGCGATTGGATTCAAGACTTTCTTAGGGACCGGTTACAAAAAGTGAGGGTTGGGTCTGCTTTCTCCACCTCCCTGAAGCTTTGCACCGGCATGCCACAGGGCTGTGTGCTTAGCCCCTACCTGTACTCTTTATACACATATGATTGTGTATCATCTGACCCATCCACTGCGATAATAAAGTTCGCAGATGATACAACTGTGGTGGATCTTATTACAGGTGGGGATGAGACAGCATACAGGGCGGAGGTACAAAAACTATCCATATGGTGTAGTAATAACAACTTGCACCTAAACATTGGCAAGACAAAAGAGATGGTGTTAGACTTCCGGAGAAAAAAGGAGGAACCTGCCCCACTTTACATCGGGGAGGACGGTGTGGAGAGAGTTTCCTCTTTTAAATTTCTGGGAGTCTACCTCTGTGAAGATCTGACCTGGAAAGTTAACACAACCCAGGTGGCTAGAAAGGCCCAACAGAGGCTTCACTTTCTTAGGGTCTTGCGGAAGAACAGGGTAGAACAATGGCTTATGACCCTCTTTTACCGGTCTACTATAGAGAGCGTCCTCTCGTATGGTATTGTGGTTTGGTATGCTGGTCTGACAGCCGCGGACAGGAAAGTATTACAGAGGACAGTAAGCACAGCACAAGACATTGTGGGCTGTCCCCTGACACCACTGGATGACATCGCCAGGTCTTGTTGCCTTGGAAGAGTGAGGAAGATTCTCAGGGATGACTCACACCCTGGACGGTATCTCTTTACTCTCCTACCATCGGGTAGGAGATATAGGAATATAGCCAGCCGTACCAACAGGCTGAAAAACAGCTTTTATCCGTGGGCTGTTAGGCTTTTGAATGGGATATAATCTCTGTGAACTTATACAGAATTGACTTGGGAGGCCGGTGTGTCGTGTAGTTGGTTCACATGGTGTGGTAGGATGGAGGGTTTGTTGTCACTGTGTGTTGGGGGGAGGGAGCATGGGGGGAGGCTCAGCTAATCTCAATGTACACATATTGTACTTTGACAATAAAGGTTTATTATTTATTATTTATTATGCTGACTGGGGAACTCTGGGTCACTTATGACTATAATTAAGCCCAACATTTCTGTTGTCAAGTGAAACATTTGTTAAGTGTGTTTTGCCCCATTTTACAATTTTTCTTGCCACAGATGTTAAGTGAATCACTTGCAGTTGTTAAGTTAGGAACACGGTTGTTAAGTGAATCTAGCTTCCCCATTGACTTTGCTTGTCAGAAGGTCACAAAATGGGATCACACGACCCAGGATACTACAACCGTCAATTTCGATCATGTGTCCACCACGGTGTGGCAACAGTCATAAGTGTGGAAAACTATCATAAGTCACTTTTTTATCTCATTGTAACTTTGAACAGTCACTAAGTGAACTACTGTAAGTTGAGGATTACCTCTACCAGCTTTTCTGTACATGAACAAGGATCCCTGGGTAACTTAATGAAGAAATCCAAACAAAACACAACAAAGACAAAACTGCAAAGAAATCAGTCCCATTATCTACAAATCATTGGATGGCATTTTGAGAAATCTTAGTCAATAGGAGCTTTTTTTTAAAAAGTTTCTTTTCATTGCCCTCCTAAATGCTAGGGGAGATTGATTGTTCTCTAGATCTCTGGCAAGAGATTGTTCCATTGAGCTGGTGGCACAGCAGAAAAAAAAATATTGCTTTCTAATTCTCCTAAGAATCTCCCAAGGGGAAGTTCCTTTACCATACTTATATAGGACGTGTGTAGTTGTACAAGCCCCTTCATGGATTACTGCCTTGTCGTGGCGAAGGGGCTTGCGTAATTCAATGAAGCTATGAGCTATGCTGTGCAGGGCCACCCAAGACGGACAGGTCATAGCAGAGAGTTCTGACAAAACGTGATCCACTGGAGAAGGAAATGGCAACCCACTCCAGTATCTTTGCCATGAAAACCCTATGGACAGTACCAAAAGGCAAAACGATATGACGCTGGAAGATGAGCCCCTCAGGTCGGAAGGCGTCCAATATGCTACTGGGGAAGAGCAGAGGGCTAGTACTAGTAGCGCCAGAAAGAATGAAGCGACTGGGCCAAAGCCGAAAGGACGCTCAGCTGTGGATATGTCTGGTGGTGAAAGGAAAGTCCGATGCTGTAAAGATTTTTTCTCCATAGGAACCTGGAATGTAAGATCCATGAATCAAGGCAAGCTGGACGTGGTCAAACAAGAGATGACAAGACTAAACATTGACATCTTAGGTATCAGCGAACTAAAATGGACAGGAATGGGTGAATTTAAGTCAGATGACCATCAGGTATACTACTGCGGGCAAGAATCCCTCAGAAGAAATGGAGTAGCCTTCATAGTCAATAAAAAAATAGGAAAAGCAATACTGGGATACAATCCTCAAAATGACAGAATGATCTCAGTTCGAATCCAAGGCAAACCATTCAATATCACAGTAGTCCAAGTCTATGCCCCAACCACCGGTGCTGAAGAGGATGAAATTGACCGGTTCTATGAAGCCCTAAAGCACCTTATAGAACTAACACCCAGAAATGATGTCCTTATCATCATGGGGGATTGGAATGCTAAAGTAGGAAGCCAAAAGATAACCGGAATAACAGGCAAGTTTGTCCTTGGAGTACAAAATGAAGCAGGGCACAGGCTGATAGAATTTTGTCAAGAGAATACGATGGTCATAGCAAACACTCTTTTCCAACAACCCAAGAGACGGCTTTACACATGGACATCACCAGACGGTCAACACAGAAATCAGATCGACTATAATGCAGCCAAAGATGGAGAAGCTCTATACAGTCAGTAAAAACAAGACCAGGAGCTGACTGTGGCTCAGACCATGAGCTTCTTGTTGCAAAGTTTAGGCTTAAATTAAAGAAAGTAGGGAAAAGTGCTAGGCCAGTCAGGTATGAATTAAATCATATCCCTGTTGAATATACAGTAGAGGTGACAAATAGATTTAAGGAATTAGATCTGATAGACAGAGTGCCTGAAGAACTATGGACAGAGGTTCGTAACATTGTACAACAGGTAGCAACCAAAACCATCCCAAAGAAAAAGAAATGCAAGAAAGCAAAATGGCTGTCTGAGGAAGCTTTGCAAATAGCTGAGGAAAGGAGAGAAGCGAAAGGCAAGGGAGAAAAAGAAAGATATGCCCAATTAAATGCAGAATTCCAAAGAATAGCTAGAAGAGATAAGAATGCCTTCTTAAATGAATAATGCAAAGAAATAGAAGAAAACAATAGAATAGGGAGGACCAGAGATCTTTTCAAGAAAATTGGAGAGATGAAAGGAACGTTTCATGCAAAAATGGGCATGATAAAGGACCAAAATGGCAGGGACCTAACAGAGGCAGAAGAGATTAAGAAGAGGTGGCAAAATTACACAGAAGAACTATACAAGAATGAGCTTAACGTCCCTGATAATCACAATGAGGTGGTCACTGACCTCGAGCCAGACATCCTAGAATGTGAAGTGAAGTGGGCCTTAGAAAAGCTGAGCAACAACAAAGCTAGTGGAGGTGACAGTATTCCAGCTGAGCTATTCAAAATCTTAAAAGACGATGCAGTAAAAGTGCTACACTCAATTTGCCAGCAAATTTGGAAAACTCAACAGTGGCCACAGGATTGGAAAAGATCAGTTTACATTCCAATTCCAAAGAAAGGCAGTGCCAAAGAATGTTCAAACTATTGCACCATTGCACTCATTTCTCATGCTAGTAAAGTTATGCTTAAAATTCTACAAGCTAGACTCCAGCAGTATGTGGATAGAGAACTACCAGAAGTACAGGCAGGATTTCGAAGAGGCAGAGGAACTAGAGATCAAATTGCTAACATACGCTGGATCATGGAGAAAGCTAGAGAGTTCCAGAAAAACATCTACTTCTGCTTCATTGACTATGCTAAAGCCTTTGATTGTGTGGATCATAACAAACTCTGGCAAGTCCTTAAAGAGATGGGCATACCAGACCATCTTATTTGTCTCTTGAGAAATCTATATGCGGGCCAAGAAGCAACAGTGAGAACTGGACACGGAACCACTGATTGGTTCAAAATTGGGAAAGGAGTCCGGCAAGGCTGTATACTGTCGCCTTGCCTATTTAACTTATATGCAGAGCACATCATGAGAAAGGCAGGGCTAGATGAATCAAAAGTTGGAATTAAGATTGCCGGAAGAAACATCAACAACCTAAGATATGCAGATGATACCACTCTAATGGCAGAAAGTGAAGAAGAACTAAAGAGCCTCTTGTTGCGGGTGAAGAAGGAGAGTGCAAAACTTGGGTTGAAACTAAACATTAAGAAAACCAAGATCATGGCATCTGGCCCTCTCAATTCCTGGCAAATAGATGGGGAAGAAATGGAGGTAGTGACAGATTTTATTTTCCTGGGCTCCAAGATCACTGCAGATGGGTACTGTAGCCAAGAAATTAAAAGACGCTTGCTCCTTGGGAGGAAAGCCATGGCAAATCTAGACAGCACACTAAAAAGCAGAGACATCACCCTGTCAACAAAAGTGCGTATAGTCAAGGCTATGGTCTTCCCAGTTGCAATGTATGGCAGTGAAAGCTGGACCATAAGAAAGGCTGAGCGCCAAAGAATTGAAGCCTTTGAACTCTGGTGCTGGAGAAGACTCCTGCGAGTTCCTTGGACTGCAAGGCGATCAAACCGGTCAGTCCTAGAGGAGATCAACCCTGACTGTTCTTTAGAAGGCCAGATCCTGAAGCTAAAACTCAAATACTTTGGCCACCTAATGAGAAGGAAGGACTCACTGGAGAAGAGCCTAATGCTGGGAAAGATTGAGGGCAATAGAAGAAGGGGACGACAGAGAATGAGGTGGCTGGATGGAATCATTGAAGCAGTAGGCGTGAGCTTAAATGGACTCCAGAAGATGGTAGAGGACAGGAAGGCCTGGAGGAACATTGTCCATAGGGTCGCGATGGGTCGGACACGACTTCGCAACTAACAACAACAAGTTGTACAAGGTGCTACTTGTAATAGATAGCTCTGAAGAACACAGCCAGATGTGTAGAGTTTATTTATTTAATTTATAGGCTAGCTGACTTCTAAATGACTTGATGTGGCTTGTAACTAAAAAAAACACCACAGCATATAGTGTATGTGTGTGTGTGTACATATACATACATATACATACATACATACATACATACATACATATACATACACACAACCAAGTGTACGAACAAAATTTAAAAACAAAAGTAAAACAAAAAGAAGGCTCCATAACAAGCTGATTTCCAAGGCCTGAGAGGCTGGTATCCACTTATCTGAAATATGCCAAGGTTGATTATTTCTCAAAAAAAAACAACAACCCACAAACCATCAGTGGTCTTGCCATGTAGATGATGTCTGTATAATTTAAAACTCTTAGTTATTCAAGATTTAGAATCATAGGACAGAATCTATAAATTGAACACCTTCTTCTCTGTAGATCAGGATTGTCAAACTACCGGCTTGTGGGCTGGGCATGTCACGACGAAACTGCACCCACCCCATTGCCGGCAATGGGGAAAAAGCTCTGATACATCGCATGACGTCACATGACATCACGAGTTTGACATGTCTGCTGTAGATAAAAGGGCTTTTATCTAACTTTTGGCAACTGTCTGGACAAGTCTCTGCACTTTTCTTGACAAAATTTGGGTATTGGCTTGCCCTTGCCTCCTTCTGAGAGTTGAGAAAGATTGACTGGCCCAAGGTCATCCTATTGGCTTTGTGCCTAAGATGGAGCTAGAACTCATAGTGACCCTGCTTCCAGCTTTGGTTCTTTAAGCAGTACAGCAAACTAGCTCACTGAATAGTGTTCTACTTGACATAAAAACTAACAAGAATATGAAAAGAGAGCTGGAATAATTTATCTTCCTTAGGTGACATGTATTTAAAGAGCCAGATGGATGGAATTTTCTAGATTCTGTACCTTGAAAATGATATTATAATGCTCTAACTATGTAGTTTACTAAATTTGGAATACATTCTGAACAACTGCATTTGTCAAGCCCATGTTTGACTTAACGCACGGGTGTCAAACTTGCCGCATCACGTGACGTGTCACAACGTATCATGACTTTTTTTGTATTGCTGGAGCTGAGGTGGGAGCGGCATCCATATGATGCAACCAGCCTGTGGGCTGGCAGTTTGACACCCCTAACGTAAGGCGTAAGACCTAAGGTTGTAACTAAATTGTAATTTTTGATGTGTCAGTAGGATAAAATTATTACAAACGCGATGGAAAATTATACTAATTATATTTACTTTGACTTAGAGTTTTAAATAAATTTAAAATTTAATCTGCCTTGCCCTCAGAGTTGACTGCATTTTGAAACATAGCCCCAGATATAATTCAAGGCTGAAGTATGGATCCCAATTCAGGAAAAAATTGTGTATCATGAATAGACTGCAAATATAATATTATTTTCCCATAGTTGTGTATCTACTTATATGTGATCTTTATAAATTAATACAAGAGGTAATATTTTACATAGCAGAGAAGAACATAGAAAGTGAGAAGATAGATTTATCAAAAAACTAAGCAACTAAGGAAAGCTGCTTAAATAATGTAAGCAGTTTGTATGTTTTTCTTGCTGTCAAAAATGTATTTGTTTAAACGATGCTCTAAAACAGTTTACAATGAACAGCATCAGAAAAAGATTTTCGAAATTGTACCTATTGTGAAGTAGTAGGATAAAAAAAATGAAAATTATATTTGTTCCATAATATTTACTGTAGTAATTACTAGTTTCAAAATAACAGTGCAATGAATTAATGGTGTACGTGAATTCAAAATTTAACAGCCATGGATTTCTTGGCATTTGAGCTTAATTACATTTTATTTTAAATAACCAGTGATTTAGTAAGGACCAGTTGTAATAGACCTATTAGTCTTCATGGAAGAGAGTTATCTTAGTTAACATTCAGTTGAATTATCTGACAAATTCTGATCATACTTCAAATGTCTCTCCTGTCCAATAAAGAGAGCAGACCTGGAAAATGTGAATTATTTTTATGTGAGATAATTTATTTATTTATTTATTTATTTATTTGGACAAGATAATGCTTGTCCAATGGTCTGGAGACACCAGACATTTCAATATAGAGCCATGGTGGTGCAGTGGTTATAATGCAGTATTGCAGGTTAATTCTGTCAACTGCCAGCAGTTCAATTCTCACTGGCTCAAGGTTGATTCAGCCTTCTATCCTTCCGAGGTTGGTGAAATGAGAACCCAGATTGTTGGGGGAAATATGCTGACTCTGTAAACTGCTTAAAGAGAGCTGTAAAGCACCGTGAAGCAGTATATAAGTCTAAGTGCTCTTGCTATTTAGCAGCTTCAAGAATTCACAATGGGTTTGTCAAGATAGTTTATTATGTCAAAGTTGATCAATACTGTTTTCTGTTTCATAATGTATTATTCTATATATTCATTCTACCAAAAAAGACAGGTAACATTAGACCCCAAATACACTGAAAAGCAATTAAATGAACATCAATTTCTGTAAAATAACTCACTTTTTATTAAACTTATGGTATAGAGAGGAGTGGGGGTAGATCTAGAGCCTTGGTGGAGCAGTGGGCTAATGCTTCCTTAAGTAACACCAGCTGCCTGCAATTAGCGCAGGTTCGCATCCCACCAGGCTCAAGATTGACTCAGCCTTCCATCCTTCCGAGGTAGGTAAAATGAGGACCCAGATTGTTGGGGGCAATTAAGCTGACTTTGTAATAATGCCGCTTGGGGATGTGTGTGAAAGCCCTAATAAGCAGGCATATACACAGAATGAAGGCTACTGCTAAGCTTGTAAGCCGCCCTGAGTCTTCGGAGAAGGGCGGGATATAAATGGTGTTAGATGATTAGTGCCAGCCATTGGCAGTTCCCCAAAAAGGTCATCAGATGGAGGCAAAGAGGCTTCTTTGCTTCCACTGATGAGCCAAGGGTCCCAGACCCGACAGCCCCATTGGTGAGAGAATTTTATGGTCAGGGAGGGACCAAGACCCCCCATAAATACCTCTGCACGAGGGGCTGCTCTTTGTTCTAGTTTTCTATTCTCCAGTTCTTCCCCTACTCCTAGCTCTTAGTCCTTCTCTTGTTTTAGTCATGTAATGCTAGCTTGTTTTGTTTTATTTTATTTCTCTCTCACATGCAGGCATGAATGCTTTCATGCCAAGTATTTCTTTCTCTTTGATCTATCATTGAATAAAGCTAATATGATTGCATCTCTGCGTGATGCCTTTGCTTGGAAGCTCCTTTAACGATTCACTCGTGAGAACACCTAACAAGTTGGTAGCCAGAGGATGGTTTAAAGGAAAGCTTCCAAGCTTGCAGATAGCAGTAAGATGCCTAGATTTGAAACTGAAATGGATGGCCGGAGATCCAAGATTGTGACCAGAAGTCTTCAATCAAGATCAACAGCCCCAGCCCCTGAAGCAACCTCAGCTGCAGATGAAAGCACAAATGGCCTTCATCCCGTCAGAGGATCCAGCAGAGTGTCTAGGACCCCTTCACATGCCTCTTTACAACTGAACGCCACAGAGGAGAGCATAGAAGGTTTGCAGACTGCCCAAGGCTGCTCAGATGCTGCAGAGACGGACCTGGCTGAGACCAAACGCCGCGTGAGTAAGCTGACTGCACAGGAACGTGAAGAGCTGCTTAAAGAGATCTTTGCAATGCAGGGGAGGGGGGAGGCAGCCCAGGAAACCGCGCAGGAAGCCTCCGAACACGCGGTGAGTCTTTCCCTAGCGGCCATGAGGCCTCCAAATATGGCGCCCGCCACCCTTAGTGACCCCGGGACCCCAGGGCTTTTGGCGCGAACCCCCCCGCCCAGCTGTGAGCTACAGCTTCCTGGGGCAAGCGGAAACAAGATGGCTCCGCCCACATGGTCTGGAACAGGAAACAAGATGGCGGCCCCCTGTAACCCCACACGGTCTAACAAAGACAAGACTTTTTTAAGCCTGGAAAGCCAGCAGTCCCTGGCATCCAGCCAGAATAGCCAGCAGTCCCTGGCATACAGCAGAAATGACATGCAATTCCTGGCATCCGGTCACAGCAGCATGCATATTCCTGAGCTCTCCCCACCACAAAGCCTAAAGTCCTATGATGGCGATGAGATCTGCCCAGCCGATACTAATACAAATACAAATGCAATTAAAATGGCCATCCAAGTCCTGACTACGGCCCTGGGGGCCAAGCAGACGTCGGGGGTGCCCACCCCCCCAAGGCCTCCCATCCTCTCCCCAGGGCCCAACTGCCGGGGGAAATCCAGCCTGCAGCCTCCCAACAATCAACCCCCGCGGCCTCCCACCTTTTCTTCAGGTCTTCAGGACCAGCAATGGGCTCCTCAGGGCAAACCAGGCAATGATGAAAATCCATGTGGCTGCAATTCTCGGGAGGATTCATTGCAGCAACTCCGAGCCGGCAAATCTGGGCTCCGCCCCCCCAATGTCTCATGGGAAGAAGGGAGAAATCCTGAACAACGCCCTCCCCCGGATCACATGGTTTCCGGGCACGCCCATCTGGAGTTACTAAATAGTCAAGAAAGGATTCCCTCCTCGACCACTAGAGGGACCCCTTTCACTGTGGGAACCTCTTTCCCTTTCCCTTTTATGTCAATGGACATTTCAGAAATTTTTGAAAGTGGGTCTGATAAGGACTATATTCCGGCAGCAAATCTTCCAAACGATTTTAAAAAGCTACAACTGGGAGGAGAAAATTATAACAGTTGGAGTAAAGATATACAGCTATATCTCTTAAAGAATGGGACTCTACAAATGGTTCAGAAACCACCCCCTCCCCCATGGGGACGTCAAGAAGAGTGGCGACATTTGCAAGCTTACTCGACCCTGCTCAGTTCTCTGGATAATAACCTGTTCTCCAGCATACCAGCGGGGCTCAGAGCTGATGAAGTGTGGCGCCTATTATACAATTTATTCAACAGCGATACCATTGGTTCCATCACCAGACTTACAACTGAGCTTTATACAACCAGACTGAGGTTTGGTGCCAGCATGCCTGAACATCTTGCAAAATTAAAGGCACTCAGGTCAGAATTAATATCCAGAGACTTTCCTGTAAATGATGTGAGCATGGTTGCGATCATTTTTGCTTCCCTAGACAGGAGTTGGAGCAATTTCATTGTTTCACTCGAAGCGGTCAAGAGGGAAAACATAAATCTGTCCTACCTCACAGAAAGACTGATCGAAGAGGATAGAAGGAGACGAGATGCCGGAGAATACGCCAGAGTCACCACTCAGCAAGCCAGAAAGGGGCGCCACAACTCAGAGCAAATTAATGCTCTGCTTAAGTGTTTCACCTGTGGCTCTGAGGAGCACCTCAAGAAAGACTGCCCCCATCAACATCAAGCCCCTAAACGTGGTCCCAATCAAGTAAGAGGCAAGGGGCAAGGAAGGGGGCGTGGCAGGGGCAAGGGAAATTCTCTGCATACTTGTTCCCTCACCCCCACAACAAAGTCTAATAGCTCCACTGACTTATGGTTACTGGACTCTGGAGCTTCCTCTCACATTACTAATATGAGTCAAGGTTTTAAAAGGTTAAAGAAAATTAACTCATCTGTCAAGGTTGCAAACGGTGATACTGCTTCAATTGTTGGTGAGGGGTTTGTTTCTGTACCTGGTCTTGGGAAAGTTGAAGGTGTCTTGCACGCTCCCTCCATAGCCAACAACCTATTAAGCATTACCAAATTGTGTGACGATGACAAAGTGGAAGTTTTATTTCGCAAGGGGGGAGGTCATGTCACCAGGGACCAGAGGGTCATTGGAAACATTACAATCATAAACGGTTTACCATATTTTTCTCCCAAGCCACCACAGCCTGCCCCAAGGCTTTCCAAGGGCAGTGTGGGCAAGGAGCCTGAATCTCAGCAGGCACCTACAGCACCACTCAAAGCAACTAGAGCCAAGAGGGTGTCAATGGGGAAGCCGATTCACAATAAGTGCGTCCACCTCATGCACAGAAGGCTAGGACATGCAAGCTTCCCTGTAGTTAAAAAGATGGGAGAATTTGCTGAGGGAGTCCAGCTCAAGGACTGTGACGTATTTCTGGACTGTGCCATTTGCAAGAAAACAAAGAGGAAGGCTGCCCCGACCTCAAAGGTGTCATTACGTAAGACTCAATACCCATACCAACTAGTACATGTTGACCTAGTTGGGCCTTTCACACCATCCCTAGGAAAGAAAAAGTATTTTCTCACTGCCGTTGATGATTTTTCAAGATACGGCCACGTGTATACTCTCACAGAAAAATCTGAAGCCTTTGACGCCATAAAGTCACTGTACAACTTCGTAGAGACCCAGTACAAGACCAAGATCGCACAATTGCAGAGCGATCGCGGGGCTGAGTTCATGTCTCAGAAGTTCCAGGACTGGGTAAGGTGTAAGGGCATCCGCCATTTTCTTACTGCACCATTCACCCCTTCGCAAAATGGTGTAGCTGAGAAAAGAAATGGAATCCTGCAAACCATGATGCGTAGTCTGATTGCAGACGCTAATGTCGCAGAATCATACTGGGGAGAGGCGGTCCATTACGCCAATTACACCTTAAACCGCACCTGGAGCAGTGTTGTGAACCAGACCCCATATTTCCTGGTTCACGGTAGGAAACCAAATCTGGCACATTTGCGTGTGTTTGGTTCCTACGCATGGGTGCACATCCCCAAGCAGCTGCGGAAGAAGGGGAGATCTGTTTCCCAGAGACTAAGGTTCTTGGGCTATGCTCCTGGCTCCAAGGCCTATCGTTTCCTGGGAGAAGGGGGCAGGCCTGTGACTTCCCAATCTGCCTCTTTTGAAGAGGATTCCAATTGGACCCAGATCCACTCGAATGATCTGAGCCCATATGCCAACCGACCCAGCAAAGGCACACCGACCACGACATCACCCGAGACGACCACATACTCTGCCACCGACGAAAGTGAGGAACAAGACGAAGATGCGTCCAGTCCCATGGAGGAAGACACGCCGTCTTCACCCCCAGCGACGCCTCGGAGACCCACGGAAGAAAAGAGCGGTGAGTGGCAGAAGGTAAGGAGGTCAAAGCGGTCCAACAAAGGGGTCCCGCCAAAGAGAATTGACATTGGCCACATCGCGTCTGTCAACAGCGTTGTGGTCACCCCAAAATCCTTCTCTGACATCCAGGAGCTGCCCATCGAAGAGCAGGAGAAATGGCAGCTCGCGATGGAGAAGGAGATGCAGAGCTTAAAACAACTCAAGGTCTTCACCCCCCAGCAACCTCCAAAGGAGAGGAAAGTCATTGGCACAAGGTGGGTTTACAAAGCCAAACCACTTGCCAATGGCCTCTACCTATATAAGGCCCATTTGGTAGCCCAGGGCTTCGCTCAGCGTTACATAGAGGACTACTCGGAGACTTACTCTCCAACCGTCCGGACAGAGAGCGTCAAGGCCGCCCTCGTGACTGCAGCCACTCTGGGAGAAGAAGTCTTCCAATTTGACATCCAGACGGCTTACCTCCACGCCAACTTGGACCGGCAGATCTACGTGAGAGCTCCTCCTGGCTACCAGCAAGAAGGGGGAAATACATGGTTGCTTCACAAAGGGTTATATGGTCTTAAGCAGTCAGGGAAATTATGGTATGACTGTCTTAGAAAGAGTTTAGAACGAGTTGGTTTCTCAGAATCTCATGCAGATCAATGTGTTTTCACACGCAATTCCAAGGGAACCACAGAACGGGTGTTAGTTTATGTGGACGACCTATTATATGTAGGGCCTAACAAGGAAAGGTGTGATGAATTTGCCAAGGCCCTGGAAGAAAAGTTTACTCTGAAGTCTTTGGGGCGGGTTGACAAGTACTTGGGTGTGCATATTTTGGCCACTAAGGGGGGGTTTGCTCTATCTCAAAAAGAAAAGATAGAGGAATTACTGGCCAAATGCAAAATGACAGAATCTAATCCTACGCATAGCCCAATGCAAAGCGACTTTTACAACCACACCCATAAGGACGGTCCTGAGTTCACAGATAACACGCTTTACAGATCTGTGATTGGCTCCTTGCTATACATCAGCAATTGGAGCAGACCTGACATAGCTTTAGCTGTGAATCTATTGTCCAGGCACGTGGAACACCCAAAGGAATTCCACTGGACTGCTGTTAAAAGGGTGCTTAGATACCTAAAGGGCACAGCTGATGCTCTCCTTATGCTAGAACCAGAGAAGGGGAAGACGGCCCAGCTCTCCGCTTACTCAGACGCAGACTGGGCTGGCGACACCAAAACTAGACAGAGCACTTCTGGTTTCCTCATATTGCTAAATGGCTGCCCAATACATTGGCATGTTAGGCAGCAAAAATTTATTTCTTGCTCCACAGCCGAGGCTGAATATGCCAGCCTGTCAGACACGGCCAATGATTTGACTTGGTTCAATGAGCTGATAACAAGCATCTGGGCATCTCCCCCTCTGCCCATCCAAATTCTAGAGGACAACACAGCCGCCATTGCAATCTCGGAGGCTTATGCAGTAGGATCTAGATCTCGCCACATAGACATACGCTATAAAAATGTCAGGCAGCTTACCAAAAAGGGTTTTATACATGTTGAGCACTGTAATACAGCTGACCAGATAGCTGATCTGTTTACCAAGCCTGTTCCCATTGACCGGCACAACCTTCTGTGTAAGCGTTTGTGTTTGGCCTTCTGAATGTTTTCATGCATGTCTATGACACCTGCTCACCCCTCACATACATTCACTGGTCCCTGTCATTGGCTGGCAAGAAGGGGAATTGTTAGATGATTAGTGCCAGCCATTGGCAGTTCCCCAAAAAGGTCATCAGATGGAGGCAAAGAGGCTTCTTTGCTTCCACTGATGAGCCAAGGGTCCCAGACCCAACAGCCCCATTGGTGAGAGAATTTTATGGTCAGGGAGGGACCAAGACCCCCCATAAATACCTCTGCACGAGGGGCTGCTCTTTGTTCTAGTTTTCTATTCTCCAGTTCTTCCCCTACTCCTAGCTCTTAGTCCTTCTCTTGTTTTAGTCATGTAATGCTAGCTTGTTTTGTTTTATTTTATTTCTCTCTCACATGCTGGCATGAATGCTTTCATGCCAAGTATTTCTTTCTCTTTGATCTATCATTGAATAAAGCTAATATGATTGCATCTCTGTGTGATGCCTTTGCTTGGAAGCTCCTTTAACGATTCAATCGTGAGAACACCTAACAAATGGAATTAAAATAAAAAAATAAAAAATAAAAATAAATGGTACACATCAGTAATAAAATAAAATTTATATTCAGTACTAAATTAAAATACTAATTATATCAATTCATATAATCCAAATAAAACAAACATTTTGATATAAAGCTGACCAGGTATACTAATAGTGATCAAACCCTGTCTTTCATTTCACAGCAAGCTGAGTTACCTGCAAAGGGGAATTCTTGATCTCTACCTTATTTTCTAGGTTCTTCAAAACTTATTTGGAGACAGACAGACACACACACACTCACACACACATAGAGAGTGAGAGAGAGTGGGGGAGAGAGAGAGAGAGAGAGAGAGAGAGAGAGAGAGAGAGAGAGAGAGAGAGAGAGAGACAGAATCTGTGTTATAAGCAAAGAGATTGTTATAAGCTGACAAAGTGCATTGTTGCTTCCGTTATATGTCTCCATTATTTTGCAGCTGTGCTACTTGCACAAACTTTTTGATCCAAAAAAAAATCCCTTGGGAAGAAAACAAAATTCCCTCATGATAGGAGTCTGAAGGACAAACTTATTTTAAACTATTGAACAGACTCACCCATTCTTAGTGGTAATCTCATTACAAAGAAATGTGCAAGAATTCCATTTACTTAAGAATTCTCCACCTTATCACTAAGAATGTCACTGATAGTTTCTTCTGTTTTGAAAATGAAAATCAATTTCTTTTCCATTAAATTCAATAGGAACAGTAAAAACGTAACAGCAGAGCCTTAATTTGAAAAATAGACTCCATTATGGGAGCCTGGATCAAGATTATTGATTACAGGTTAAAATATGTAAATTGATGGAACTGGTTTAATTAATTAATACAAAGTCCCCAGAGAAAAAATGAACAAGGAGTTATTTTGGTCTCTGTGTTTTGTGCTGTTTTTAACCAAAAGGAGAACAAGGGTAGTAAAAAATGACGGAATGTCCCTTTATACATTTGAAATAAAAATTGGCTATATTTAGTAAAGCAAACTGGGAAGCAGAAATGAAAAATGCAGTACTAGGCAGATACCTACTGTATAAGTAGACTAGAACTAGACTAGAAAGTGTTCACATACACATAAACACACACACATACACAGTCAGAGTTGTTATAAATCTAGAGCTAATTTATAACTGTAAAATAGAAAGTCATATTTCAGTGTAACAAAAACAGAAGAGCTGTGCAAGTAAATAGTAACGATGGAGTTATTATAGAAGGCAGTAGATTATATGTTGATCTGTTTTGTTATATATTGTAATGTATTGGGCTTGATTGTAACACTACGTGGTAACGGCTGGTAGGCTGTTTAAGCTGGGAGCTAGCTAACGGCTCCCAGCACCTCAGACAACCCATCTCCAGCATTGCTATTGGTTACGTCTAGGCGGCAATAGGTTGCTTCAAACCTATTGGCTGCCACCTAGGGGCCAGGGGTATAAATTGCTGCATCTGCAGCCCTGTTCTGTAGTTCAGATCCTGCAAGCAATAAACCATGATCTTTGCTGAACTCACTCGCCTCATCTTCATTCCTGCGCAACGAACCCAGTACACAACATATATGGTAACAGCATTGCTGCTGTATAGAATGAACAGTGTTGTGTGTCTGAAAGCATTTTAAGGTTTTGAACACTTGTACTGTAATGGAAAAGGAAAGTTGTAGCGAAAGTTTGCAGAAAATTTGGACCACTGAGAATTTAAAGTGGGGTTTTCACCTCAGAAATGATTGTTGGATTTTCAGTGAGCTGGAGAAGGCAGTCAAATGCAACCCCGGCAACAAACATCATCTGAACATTCTACTACCCACCCTAGAAAAGGAAGCCATGGGTAGGAAAGATGATAGCTTAAATGTTGTGGCCTTCATCTCTTATCAGCATGGTCAATGGTCCAGAATTGTTGGAACTATAATCCCAAGCAGCAGGTGGACACTTACCTTATTTGTCTCAGGATTAAATTATAGGTCAACATACCTTTGTTTTAAAGAAATATGTGCCGATCACAAAAAGTGTCAGGTGAAGGTTGAGCAGAGAGTGTCATGAATCATTCTAACATCCCTTAATCCAGGGGTGTCAAACTGCTGGCCCATGGGCTGGACTTGTCATCCGGAAGCCATGCCCACCCCATTGCCGGCAATGCAAAACTGTCCCTAT
Source organism: Vipera berus (assembly GCF_964194415.1). Lineage (NCBI taxonomy): Eukaryota > Metazoa > Chordata > Lepidosauria > Squamata > Viperidae > Vipera > Vipera berus. The sequence goes on from NC_138207.1 coordinate 67,725,749, forward strand.
ACGTTGCGTGATGTCATGTGACATCACGAGTTTGACATGTCTGCCTTAATCAGTATTCAGAGGCCTGATCCATCAAGTTAGCAGAAAATTAACAAGAATACATGCAGGAGGATTCAAGGGATGAGGGGCCAGATCCTAGCAGAGTGCAGGTAGTCTTGACTTACAGCAGTTCATTTAGCGACTGTTCAAAGTTACAATGGGACTGAAAAATGTGACTTATGACCGTTTTTCACACTTACAACCATTGCAGCATCCCCATAGTCATGTGATAAAAATTCAGACGCTTGGCAACTGACTCATATTTATGATGGTTGCAGTGGCCCGGGGTCATGTGATCATCTCTTTGTCTTTCTGACAAGCAAAGTCACGTGGGAAACCAGGTTCACTTAACAACTGTGGCAGGAAAAGCAGAGCAGGAAGAATGCATATTACAAATTGGTGAGCTGTTTTCAAGAGTCACTAGGGCTGTTACAGATAGTCATAAAATGGGGCAAAATTCGCTTAATGACCATAATTGTTGGGCTCAATTATGGTCGAGGACCATCTGTACCAGCCCTAGTGACTCTCAAAAACAGCTCACCAATTTCCAGTCTGCGTTCTTTGCTTCCTGCTCTGCTCCTAGAGTCTCAGATCTTCAACTCAAACTAGCCACACTTGCATTTTGATTTCTAGATTCGTTGATTGAATTTGCAGTGGTTCCTGTTACTCCCAATTTCCTTGAACTTGTGTTTCATTTGCTTTTGGATTAAATGTGCTAATTGTCTATGGTGTGTCAGGCTATCAAGCAAGACTTTACTTCCTGGATTTTCTGGAGCATGCGTGCATCTGAGCAGCTGGTTCTCCACCTGTCTTTGTAACTGATGGCAAAGCTACTCATTGCTAAAATACTATAAACTGAGCCCTGCAGGTTGGTTCAGTCTGAAACATGACTTGCACTGTGTTGTAATAGGATTATTTGGAACAAATCTGGTGTGTGCTGATCTTCTCACAATATTGTGGTGTGGAGGATGTAATTATCTGCTACTGAGATAACGTTTGCCACATGCTGTTAGACCCCTTTCCTTCTGCCTTTCTCTTTCTACATTGCTAATGTGGTTAAAATAATGACATTAGCCCTTGTTAAATAACTGGATGTGATTTAACCAACTTTTTTTTTGAATTAAAAGAGCATTTGGTTTTTCAGAAAATTCAAACTGCTTTTCTAAATGTTTGCCTTCAAATCCTACTTGCTGCAGGACGGAGATATGTTATTGAGGAATATGTCCCTTAAAGCATATTTTTGAGCTTGTAAAGTTGACTTCATCTCATTCCCAGCTTGCTGCTAAAAGCAACTTAGAGAGATATTTTGATATTCCATTTGGAAAGAGTGTTTTCCTTCTGCAGTCATCACAAAACCTGCTGAGAATGCCAATGATCTAACTCAGCTTAAGTTGGCCTTGCAAGTCTGCTGGGGTAACATTCCAAATCCAGTCATCGAGCACTGGGCCTCCATTGTCTCCTCTGATTTAGCTGAAAGAGAGACAGGATTTCTGGTCTTTTTGTCTTTACAGTAGAATAGGAAATTTTCAGAAGCTGAATAGACAGCAGGTCCTCCAGGATCATGCTATTTGTCCTGAGGTCCGTGGAGAATGCAAAATAGGAAATATCTATGAAATACACAGACAAATGTGGAATGCAGTCTGGGAGAGAGATTTTGCTTCACAAAAATATGATTTATGGTAGAAATTGGCTTCCAAGGTAGAAAGAAAACAAAGATACTACCAACCCTGCCTTGAAATTATCCCACATTGAATCCACATCAGTGGCGTAGCGTGGGGGGTGCAGGGGGGGCGGGCCGCACCGGGCGCAACATCTGGGGGGGGCGCGCTCGCACTGAGCTGCTCAGGGAGCCCCAAGGGCTGCACAGAGTCGGCTTGGCTCCGCTCTCGAGCTGCTCTTTCTTGCAAAGCGAAACGAGTCCGGCAGGTGAGATGGGCGGCCACATAAACTGAATAAAATAAATAGAAGCGCCCAACTCTCCGCCCAGGCTCAGGCCAACCGCAAGCGCCCCGCAGGCGCCCCGGCAGGCTTGGCCGAGCGAAGACGGACCCGCCGGCCGGCTGGCCTAGCTTCGTGCGCATGCGTGGCTTTATTTAGCGGGGCTCACGTGCGAGCTTGAATGCAGCGGCTCTTGCAGGTCGGAGCCCCGCCCAGCCGCCCTCGAGAGGGATCCGGAAGCATCCCGCATGCGCGCGACTCTTCTTGGAAAGTCTACGCCGCTGCGGGGCGCGTCTTTTCGGCGGTGCCATGACGTCACCGGGTTAGGGGGTGCAAATTGCCCTGGGTGCTGACAACCCACGCTACGCCACTAATCCACATAACAACACTGCTCAGCCCCATTGCTGAAATAGGCTGTGAGGAAAGTAAATTGTCCCTTATTTTCCTTCTTTCCTTGCACATTAACATGGTCAGAAGAAGCAGCCTGTTGTTCAAAGGAAATGGGTCTTTTGGGTTGCCTCATAAAAAGACAGGACACTGTAATCAGCCGTGAGGAAAATTTTAATCTTGTTAGAATATTGCATCACTGTTTTGAGGGAAATATTAATATTTAAAAGTAGACTAATACATGCCCGATCAATACAGGAAATCTTAATACTTCTGTGAATATTAAAAGACAGTATTTTAAAACTGTAAGTTAATGCTACCATATGCCATGCAGGCTTTGACATAAAGGCTCAGACAGGTGTTAGAAATAATATGCTCATAAATATGCTTATTTTCATTTATGATGGAGCTGTGTAAAAATAGACTTGTGGCATCTTGCTTTGGAAAGAATTAATAGTATTGTGGGTTATTTTTCCCCCCAAGAGCTTTGAATTATAGTTTAATTAAATGTTTGGAAATGTTTCTGTGCCTGCAGGTGCAGGAGACTTATTTATTACTTAACTGCACTGAAAAATCTCCTGGCTAGTAATTTGTGTGTTAAGGATGCCCACAATGTGCTAAACTAATGTTTGTGACATTAGTTGTGTGAGTCTCTGGGTTTGCATATTTATACTGTAAATATGTGTCCAACTTGTTGACTTTAGAAATAAAGATTTTTTACTATAGTTTTCATTTCAGTTGCAACTAAAATAGTTAAAAATATATATTTACTAGCCTCTGAAATATCATTTTTTCTGTTCTTTTTTATATATAGCTCAGGCCAACAAACATACCAATGCTTCTTTCTTTCTCCCATTTTTCCCCACAACAACAGTGTGAGGTAAGTTTGGCTGACAGGGAATAACCATGCCGGAACTCTCATCTTGTTAATCTTTTATTTATATAATTTTATTTATATATTTATTTATATAATTAAAAATTATATATTCAATTCTTAACATAAATTTAATTTATTGTATTTAAGGCAAATGTTCATAGTAAATTCCAAAGTTTTTTTCCAATTCTTGTCCAGCAAATCTTTGAGATTTGAGCCAAGTTTAATTCATAATTGCCTTTAGTTTTTTCATCTGTTTTTGGCTTAGATGAAGTACTGCATCTTTCAGGCATTCACCAAATAAACTAGGATTTGTTGTGAGCATCTCCTTAAATACAAACAGCTCATAAGCTGGACCTACCTATATTAACAACCACATTATTGATGGCTTGTACATACCATTTTAAAGATATGTTCACATTGGTTCAAGTGAATGAGATGCTCCTATAACCCAAAATGCATGCTATTAATTCATCCCTGCCAAAATAGTTATTTTCATCAGACTTAGTTCATGATGAACACTAAGTTCTGTTTTATCAAATTTATCATGAAGACAGCATAGTAGGCTGCCATAGGGGTGAACAATTGTGGGATAGCTTCCCCATTTTTATATACTGCACGTGGGTATAGTAAAGATGGAATATTATTTTTTTGTCTACTTGGAAAATGATGTGTTGCACTTTAATAGAGGAGACAACTTTTGCATATATAGTATGACATATATTGAGTTCCTTTTGGAAGGACTAGCAGTGGGAGATAATAGATGTCTAATACAAGTGCATATGCTGCCTTCAACTTATATGTGTTTAATTGATGGAGTCATATTACTGACAAGATAATGGATTGCAAAGAAATTGTTATTAATACATAAGTTAAACATTTTGTTTCTATTTCTTTACAACTGCTGATAAAAAAAATGGCCTGGCTATGTTCAAATTATACACACAAGAGAACAGGGAAAGTGTTACAATTCAATCTATTTATGAATATGAATGAATATGTCCATAATTGCCCAGTGTATTTTAACAATGATATAGAACTGCGGCTCCCGCAGCACCAGCTGCAATGCACACCGAAGGCACAGAGCTTGCAGTCGATGAGCCAGATGCCAGTGTGGGGTGGCGGGAGGGAGCAGGTGTGGGCAGGCCGAGGCGGCAACAGGCGTTGCAGGCCAGGCGCTCCAGGGCGGCCACACAGGTGCACAGGGCAAGGCGGCGGCACAGGTCCAGCACGGGGTAGGCCACCAGCTGGCCTGGCCCATGAAATGTCAGCTGTCTACCACACCCCCTGCGTGCCACCTCCATGCCCAGTGCCCACAGCCACCCTGCCAGTGCTGCCTCTTACCTGCCACCCCACCATGTAGAGTGGGCCCCGCGGCTCCCACAGCACCGTGGCGTTGCTGCTCCCATCTCCTCCAGGTATCTTCAGGACTTCCATTAAAAAGAGGTGGAGAGGGAAATCGTGTCAAGGGTTGGGCCAAGGGTCTTGCAGAGGGCAGGGTGGACTTGACAAATGTGAGTTATTTGAGGAGGGGCTTTCTTTGCCACTGTGCTTTCTCCTTCTGACTTGTGGTCAGCCTGACATGAGGTGAGCATGAGCAGACATGCACATGTTTTCCGTGGTTCGGTGCCAGGCTCTCCATGCTGCAGTGCGGCATGGAGAGCCTGGCTGACACGGGTGAGCACGAGGCAGAAGTGCACGTGGACTCTGCTTTTTCAGCAGGGCAGAATTATGTGCTGCTCCCCACCTCCCATTCCTGGTCCTTTCTTACTTACAACTAGGAGATGGTGTAGTTGAGCAGCAGGGAGAGGTGCAAAGTTCCTGCCAACTCGCCTTCATTGCAGACAACTTGCATGTGCAATGTTTGCTGGCCGGGTCTTTTGGCGTACTCAGCAGCAATTCCTATTGGCTTTTGAAAGCCAATAGAGGGAGTAGCTTGTGGAAAAGTTGAAAAAATCGATCAAAAAAAGGTGCCGGAACTCTGTTCTGAACATTCTATGAGAAAAAAAGCCCTGGTTGAAGGAATTAAGTAAGGAAAGTAAGTGGTCAAACAGTACTTCCTGTAGCAGCAGAGAGGAGAAAGACACCATGTCTGTTGCAGAGCTAGAAAACTAGAGAGGAAACCAGCATTTTAGCAGATATGGGCTCAGGGTTACATCATTTAACTTCGTGACTTCCCTAAGTGGCCTTCCTTTGTGCAGATCAGCCCTGTACCTCTTTTGACAGTTTTCTGTGATAGGTCAGCTTATAGCTTTATCATTCTAAGAGGATCTTTTGATTCCAGTAACATTTTTACATTTGTTTATGTGGTGCAATATGCATGCTTACATCCATTTATGTAGCGAAATACATGTTACATGGGAATTCCTTGAAAGATAAGAACTCATTCAGAATTTAGCTGATAAGGTGCACTTAGAACCAAAATGCTAAATCAGATTAGAGTTAATCATGCAGTAGTTTCATTAGCTGCCAATTGTTTCTTAGTACAGTTCAAGATACTGACATTAAGTATTGAGAGATATTTATTTAATCTGTTTTTTAAGAAATTTTGTCTAAAATAACCAGCCCTAAAGCTGTTATACTTGGAATATATGAAGGAGTCACCTTACACAAGAGATGGCAGCATAAAAATTTAATAAATAAAAAAATAAAAAATATATATTGAATCAGTACACACAAACAAAAATTAGACTACTGAGTGTGCAAATATATTTCAATGCACATTCATTTTTTTACATATATCCTATGGCAATTTTTGAAATAAATATTTCTTTGAAATGATTGTAAAAAAGGTGCTTGAATTGCATGTAGAGGTTATTTACTTTTTATTTAGAATAGTCAGTCAGAATCCAGATTATAATTATATATCTTGCAATATATTTTTATTCTCTGCGATGATTTTTATAATAAGTAATGCCACTGTGTTCTGCATTCAAATAACTTCACTGAATTGTTAATATATTCTTATATATTAGCAATAATGAGAACTAAACATAGTGTCATGCTATTATAATTAAATGCTAGGTAAATTAATGATAATTTGGTCCAACTAATTAAGCTTAATTTTTTAAAAATTTAGTTGCCTATTCCCAGCAAGATAAATTAAAGTGAATACTACGTATGGCACTGTCACATGGAAGTTATTGCCGGATGTGAATTAATATTTTGCACAAAAGGGAAAAAAATATATATCTCATTTTTTCAAGGCTTTTTTATTATTTACTTTAGAGACAAGAAAAATTGGGCAGGGTGGTGGTGATGGAAACAGATAAGGGAAAAAAACAAACAAATCCCAAACAAGTAGTATAAATACATGTGTTGGCATTTACATTTTAAAAATTGGGTTTTGTTTTATCAGGTAAAGGGTTCTGTGGAAATCTAAGCGTTATCTGGAAGCGTAGCCCTTCAGTGTCTGTAAATAAAATGTCAGCTTTGCTATCTGTGATAGTGTTGTGTCTGCTTAATATTTCACTTGCAGATTTGATGCCTATTAATTTTCCTCGAAAAAGAAGCACGGAAGATATATTTAACATGCGTTGCTGCTCTTGCAACTAAGAAAGAAAGAAGGGAGTTGTGCTTTTGTTTCCACTCACGTGTTCGCTCTGCAGCGGAGATGTTGTAGAAGGCCACAACTCAGCGACAGAGCTTGAACTTTTCATTCCAGAACTCCCTCTTTTAATTTGCAGCAATTCCAAGTAGCACTTTGTCTGAAACCACGAAATGCAGCCGTCAGTCTGTGTAGAAAATGCTGAGCTAGAAGGGATGAATTGTCTGAATTAGTATTGAAGGACCTGCTGGGTTTCTGAAATTGCAGAACAGAAGTATTATTTATCAGTTCATCCTGCAAGATTCTGTTTGACTGGTGAGACTTCGCCATCACGAGGTAAAAGGGCAGAGGCAGAAGGCATGATCTCAAATCAGAATTGGTATATTAACCGGCTGTCAGTCTGGGCCTGTGATGGTTTCCGGTGGGATGGGGTCAGGGTTTGGGGCTTCCGGTTCCTTGGGTATTGGGGTGGGGTTGCAAATCCCCACGATGATTGGGAATGGCAGCAGATGTCTACTTGGAGGGCCACATCAACATCTGGGATCGCGCCCCCACTGTCTTCGAGCGGTGGCGTGCTCCGACCCTCCGGTTGGTACCCTTTTGTCTGGGGGTGAGGGGGATCAGGCCCCTGAGCTCAGGCTGGTGTATTTTAATGCCAGATCCGTTGTAAACAAGGCCCCCCTCATTCGAGACTTGATCGAGGAGGAACACGCGGATCTGGCATGCATTACGGAAACCTGGTTGGGCTTGGAGGGAGGGGTCCCTCTGACTGAGTTATGCCCTCTGGGTTTCTGTGTGCTACACCAGCCACGGGCTCAGGGCAGGGGTGGTGGGGCGGCGGTGGTTATACGGGAGACCCTATGTCTGCGGGAGACCACCGTTGTGCAGATAGGCGGGAGTGAGTCCCTACTCCTGAGGTGTGGCCCTCAGGGTCAGTTGGGCCTGCTGCTAACATACCTGGCTCCCAGCTGTGTGGCAACGGCCCTGTCCGGGCTGCTGGACACCCTCTCAGGGTTGGTGGTGGAGTTTCCCAGGCTTATAGTCCTGGGTGACTTCAACCTGCCTTCCCTGGGAGGGTTGTCAGAGTTAGCTCAGGAGTTCATGGCTTCCATGATGGCCATGGACCTGACCCAAGTAATTCAGGGCCCGAATCATGGGGGGGTCACACTCTTGACCTGGTTTTTTAATCTTTACAATGGTTAGATGATCTGGGAGGGGGCTCACCAACTATTGTCCCCCTGTCATGGTCCGATCATTATCTCCTGTGGCTAGTCTTCCACTATGCCACCCCCTGCCACTGGACTGCGGAGCCGACCAGGTGGTTCCGCCCCAGGTGCCTAATGGACCTAGAACAGTTCCAGATGGCACTTGGGTCTTTACCTATTTCCCTCACTCACAGCCCGGCTGATGCCTTGGTGGATGCCTGGGAAAGGGCGGCCACTGAGGCACTCGACCGTGTTGTACCCTTGTGACCCCTGACCCGGCGTAGATCCCGTTGGGCCCCATGTTTTTCTGTGGAGCTCCTGGAGATGAAGCGTCGGAGACGGGATCTAGAGAGCGGTTGGAGGTCCACCCAGTCTGAATCTGACCCTTTGCGACTAAGATCCTTTATAAGGTCTTATCTCGTGGCGATGAGGATGGCGAAGTCTAATTACTTCACTGCCCTCATCGCGTCTGCAGATAATTGCCCGGCCACCCTGTTTAGGGTGACTCGCTCTCTCCTTAATAAGGAGATGAGGGAGGAGCCCTTGCAGGGGCGGGCCGAGGAGTTTAGTCATCATCTGGTGGACCAAATCACTCAGATCCAGACCGGTTTGGACTCTGACTGGACAGAGTCTGACATGGAGGAATCGAGAGGTCTTGAGCATGTTATCTGGACTGAGTTTGATCCTGTTTCCCCTGATGACGTGGACAGGACCATGAGGAGATGGAGCTACACCACTTGTTTATTGGACCCGTGCCCCTCCTGGCTGGTTTATGCGGCCCGGGAGGAGACATGAGCCTGGTTCCAAGCAGTAATAACTGCTTCCTTGAAGGAGGGTATCTTCCCCGCCACCTTGAAGGAGGCGGTGGTGAGACCCCTCCTCAAGAAGCCTGCCCTGGACCCGGCTGTTTTAAATAACTATCGTCCGGTCTCCAACCTTTGCTTTTTGGTGAAGGTTGTTGAGAGTGTGGTGGCGCATCAGCTTCCTCTGTTCCTGGAGGAAACTGATTATCTTGACCCATACCAATCGGGCTTCAGGCCTGGGTACAGCACGGAGACGGCATTGGTCACGCTGGTGAATGATCTCTGGCGGGCTCGGGACAGGGGATGTTCCTCTGTCCTAGTCCTATTAGACCTCTCAGCGGCTTTTGATACCATCGACCATGGTATCCTACTGCGGCGTCTCAGGGGGTTGGGAGTGGGAGGCACTGTTTTACAGTGGTTCTCCTCCTATCTCCTGGGCCGCTCGCAGTCGGTGTTGACGGGAGGGCAGAGGTCCGCCCTGAGGTCTCTCGTTTGTGGAGTTCCTCAGGGGTCGTCCTCTCTCCCCTCCTGTTCAACATCTATATGAAGCCGCTGGGCGAGCTCATTCGTGGTTTCGGGGTGGGGTATCATCAGTATGCTGATGATACCCAACTTTTTCTTTCCACCCCGAACCAACCCAGTGATGCCCTTGATGTGATGTCCCATTGCCTGGAGGCGGTCTGGGTTTGGATGGGGAGAAACAGGCTTCGTATCAACCCTGCCAAGACTGAGTGGCTGTACGTACCGGCATCTTGGGTTAACCAGTTTGTTCCATCATTAAGGATGGGGGATGAGGTGTTACCCCCCGTTGATAGGGCTCACAACTTGGGTGTCCTCCTGGACTCACGGCTCAGCTTTGAAGATCATATAGGAGCCGTGACCAGGGGGGCTTTTGCCCAGGTTCGCCTGGTGCACCAGTTGCAGCCCTATCTGGACCGAGATGCCCTACGCACAGTCACCTATGTGCTTGTGACCTCCCGGTTAGACTACTGCAACACTCTCTACATGGGGCTGCCCTTGAGGACCACTCGGAGGCTTCAACTGGTGCAGAATGCAGCCGCGTGAGTTGTGATGGGAGTTCCCCGATACTCCCATGTAACACCTCTTTTCCACGAGCTGCATTGGCTTCTGGTTGCCTTCCAAGTGAGATTCAAGGTGCTGGTGATGACCTATAAAGCCCTAAATGGCTTGGGTCCGGATTATCTGAGGGAACACCTGCTGCCGGCATCAACTTCCCATCGTCCTGTGTGCTCCCACAGGGAGGGCCTTCTTAGGGTACCGCTGGTGAAGGATTGCTGGCGGGTGACTCCCAGAGAGAGGGCCTTCTCTGTGGGTGCGCCTGCCCTCTGGAACCAACTTCCAATGGAACTTAGGACTGCCTCCGACCTCCGCTTATTCCGCCGGGACCTGAAAACCTGGCTCTTTGAGCTGTCAGGCCTAGACTGAGGGGTTTTAATTGGGTTTTAATGTTTTAATTTTTTAAATTTTGGGCTCTAAATTCAATTAATTGTTTTAATTAACTGTTTTAAATCTTCTAATTTTTGTATGGTATGATTTTAACTGCCCTGTAAACCGCCCTGAGTCCTACGAGAATAGGGCGGTATATAAATCAAAATAATAAATAAATAAATCATGTAATTACTTCTCCCTATTCTGATTCTCCCTGAAAAACACTCTTTGAAACAGCTGGGGACCCACCGAAGCAGCTTGAACTGCTTGCTATAAGGAGGGAAGAATAGCAAAGTAAATGTCAACTATCTAGATGAAGGAAACCAATAAAAATGACACCTTGCTTATTCAAGGTTTCTTTGTCAATACTCTCATTATTTTTACAGTCCATATTCAGGAAAGTCTTATGACCTTTCAGAGAAGTGGGGATTTGAAGACATAGAAGGAAAGATCTATTGTGCAAACAAGCTTCTACTTGTGCAGCATTTGTATCTAATCAAGACATGTTCCTGTGACTGTGGTTTGCATAATAGGAGGGATGGAAATGTGTGTGTGGGGGTTATTATTACAAGATTAAGACCAGTACGAAGGGGGAATAGAAACAAGAAGCTGTATTTTTTATAGTTAATTGCGGATATAAATAAAGGGGGAGATAACTCAGCCATCAAAAAAGAATTCACTAGACCACATTAGAGGGAAAAATATTGCTCAACCTAGTTTTGCATCTGTAAGCATATTTGCACAAAACTGAAATGGGCTTTCTCCAGTGTGCATAAATTAATAGGATCATTTTTTTTACAATGGATTGTAGTAGTTTCTTTCACTTGAGAGTAACTTTTTTTTTAAATGAACCTTTGGCTATATATTTTGAGTGGGTGGGGGTTGGCATGCTCTGTGTGAATGAATATGAAGGTAAAATTGTAATTCAAATATATTTAAATAAAACCTACTCTTTGGCCTTTGGGGGAGTTTCAAATAATAATGTTTTATAATTACTTTAACTTTTCTTTAATATGATACTTACTCCTAATTCTCTAATTAACCATTCAGTTGCAACTGCTTAATGGCTAAATAATTTAGAGCCACCAATCCTTGAAATAAACATTTGCAGCCACTCAATAAATAAGAGAATAACTTTTAACATGTTTTGCATTGGAACTGTTGATGGAGCTAGTGTGAAAGAAGCCTATGTATGTATGTATCCTGAAAGATTTATTTTCTGCAAAAGTTTGTCTGATAAATGGATAGGCTGAGCAAAGTGAATGTTAAAACTGATTGATTTATTGACTGATCTAGAGTATTTATATGTCAGTTCTCCTCAAGGGAATGGCTACTAACAAAAATGACATAAATTCAGTTTAACATATAATTTAGAAAGTAGACTAACTTCCAAAAGAGTGACCTGGAAAAGGGAGGGAGGGAGGGAGAAAATCACTTTGGGAAAACAGTAATTTATAGTCCATTCATTTTCTTATAAAAGTGACTTTTTAAAATTATTATTTTTAAATGTATTAGTTTACAAAAGGTCATGATGCTAGTTTCCCTGGGATAAGGGTCAAAGCCTGTCCTTTGGAAGCCAATTTAGTTCTTTGGATAATGGGTTTGCAGTCAAGGTTACATGGAAGATTCTATCTATCAATATACTACTAAAAATTCTTGTGTCTGATTGATACTGTCAAGCAATAACATTTGATGTTAGCAGTGAGAGGGGCCCACGCCCTAGGCTTCAAGGCCCACTGCAGCGTCCCTCCTACTCGTGGCCTAGCCCCTGGGGCGTGCTCTGGCGGGGGGCCAAAGTCCTTCTGATCAAGGCACAGCCCATGGACAGTGTGAGGCCGGTGGTGGCCCCTGGTGCGCCGGGACCGGGTCTTCTCGGAGTCGGGTTGGTTGGGAATGCAGCCCAAAGTGGGTGGTAAACTCCATCTAAGGCTAAATACCGGCACGAGACTGATAGTCGACAAGTACCATAAGGGAAAGTTGAAAAGAATTTTGAAGAGAGAGTTCAAGAGGGCACGGTGGCACGAGCCTGTAATCCAGCTACTCTGGAGGCTGAGGCTGGCGGATCGCTTGAGCTCAAGAGTTCTGGGCTGCAGTGGGCTATGCTTATCAGGTATCTGCAATAAGTTCAGCATCAATATGGTGATCCCCAGGGAGCCAAGGGCCACCAGGTTGCCGGAAACTTGACAGATATTTTTATTCATCAATTTGATGAAAGAGTGGACCATAGAGTAACATTTTTTTTGGGATTAATGTATCTTAAATGGGCTAATTTAGAGAATGTATTCAAAATTTAAGAGCCATGACTCCCTTGAGAATGAAATTTGGCAAAGCTGTAGCTGCTTCAGCATTACCAGCCTGCCCAACTATATTTCCCAGAAATCTATAGGGTTGTCAACACAAGGGAAGATGGAAGAGCATATCTTTACCTTCTTTCCTGCCTTCCCTCTAGCCCTGCACCAATCAGCTGGCAGCAAGGCGCAACAGGTGAGTGGCCATTGGCTGCTTTGAAACTGAGTCCAAAATTTGAAATCTCTTAATGATGTGGCCAGTGAAAAAAGAATGGTTGGGCTGGCTGGGGAGCACTGGCAGTTCACAGGTGAACTCTCTGCCTCTCTCAATGATAGAAGATGGGAACAGGTTGCAGTTTTCCACATGGCCCATGGCTCCCTTTGCTTCTCTTCCTCAGAACAAGGTGACAGGGAGTCTTGCAGGTTAGCAAAGGAGTAGGAGGAGAAGGATTTGCTGGGGCTCTTCTAAGGGTTGTGAGGGAAGGGAAATTGGCACAAGCCTATATTATATGTGGAAAGGGGAAGGATGATAGAGTGATTTGGATGTCTGCTAGTGAGATAGGACTGGCTAGGAAACACTGACAGTAGAAGGAAGGAAGGGAGGGAAGGAGGAAGGAAGATTTGTTATGCTTCTTGCCAGCTTCTGATATTGAAACTCAATATACTGGCAGGAAGTCGGAAGTCACTCCCACTCATACTGATTTTTTTCTTCCTTTTGCTTGCTCGTTGTTATTCTGTTTCTCTGTTTAGGTGAAGAAATATCTCCAAAACAATGTTCCAATATATGTGCACATTACTCTGAAAATAAACCCTTTATATTCTGAGTGCTCTCACCTTTTTGCAAGCAATTTTCTAGGAGGAAAATGCATTTATTCCTTGTAATGTTTATGATTCAGGAATTGTATGAAATAATCTGCCCTTTTCTGTTTTCTGTATTATTCTAGGACCATAACAGAGCTCAGAGGCTATATCTAAGGTTGTTGACAAGTGAAGAAATATCTGCCATGTCTGTCATAGACAAACATTTTGGCCTTATAACCAAGAGACAGCCGTAGCTGTAAATTTCCTTACATCTGCCAAAATAATCTGAGGGGTTGGTTTTTTTTGCTAGAAAAGGTATAAAGGATATTTTTAGCTGGTTTTTTAAAGTACTCTAATCATTGTGCCAAAATATGTGACTGACCTACAGTATATTAATATTTCAAAACTCTGAGTGATTTGTATTTTAGAGGATATATAGATCCAGGAGACCACAGGATTCTACAATTTGTTTATTTTTTATAAGAATTTTTATTAAAGTTTAAAAATATAAAAATAAAAAATAAATAGAAAAATATAAACAGTAAAAACAAATTGAAAATGCAGAGTAAAAAAGAGAAATAAAGAAAAAAGATTTATAGAAAAATAGCTTCCCTCTTCACCAAGACAAAACAATTTTAACAAGTTATCACCTTTCTGACATTTCAACAAAAATATCTTCTGTCTCATATCTTATCTATAAATAAATTATAAAGCCTTATCATTCAGTTCTAATCAGCAAAAGTCCATTCAGTTACCAGAAATAAATACATATATATTTTAACTTTAATCAAATAAATGAATTTTATATACCTTTACTTTTAACGCAATAACTTTCTCTAAAAATATTAACAAAAACTCTTCTTTCTATATATTATCTCTCATCTATATACAAAAATTTAAAACCTCATCATTCAGAACTAGTCAAGAAAAAAACATTAATAGCTATCATAAATATGTTGATTTCTTATCATTTTCTGTTTGTCTCCTCTCAGATACTCTTTCATAAGTTTAACATACTGTATCTTTTCTATAAATCCAAGATAAAAGAGTTATCCAAGTCACTTTCTGGGTTTGTTATTTATATGTCCCCTTTAATTTATCAATCTAGTGTTACATCATTTTCTATATTATTCTTGTAAACTGAAATTTTAAAATCCACTTTCAGATCCTCATTCAAATAAGCCTCAGTCTTCTTTTTATCCAGTAAAATCATGTTTTCAATATTAAATCTGTTTATTTCTCCATTGATTTGAGGATTTTCTGAAAGAGAAAGCTTGATTTTTTATTTAAATGTTGTTCAAATATAAATATTTTTTCTCCTAGAGTACACATTTTTTGTAAGTTTTGGCATTTTCCAGAGATCACATGCTGCAGATGATCTATGTGCATTACTAGGCAAATACCTGTACCCACCTCCACATGCTATGCTGAATCTGAAATACAGTGGTACCTCAGTACTCAACTGCTTCAAAACTTGTTTGAGTTTGGTACTTGATGCATTTTGATGCAAAAATGTTGTCCCGATACTCGTTGCTTGTTTGGTGCTTGACGTGCTGCGGTAGGAAAAGGGGGACAGCTGTGAAGAACATACAGGAAATCAGCCATGTTGGGTAGGTCACTGCAAAAGGAAGAAGGGAATGGCGGCAGAGAGAAGACAGGAATCGGTCATGTTCAGAAGCTCACTGACTTAAAAAAGGGTCATTCCTGGCTGGCTGAAACAAAGGGTCATGTGGTAAGTCACATAATTTGTTTGGCACTTGTCATTTTTAGTATTTGTCATGATTCCTGGAATCAATTACTGACAAGTACCATTAAGAAAACTAAGATCATGGCATCCGGCTCTCTCAATTCCTGGCAAATAGATGGGGAAGAAATGGAGGTAGTAACAGATTTTATTTTCCTGGGCTCCAAGATCACTGCAGAAGGAGACTGTAGCCAAGAAATTAAAAGATGCTTGCTCCTCGGGAGGAAAGTCATGACAAATCTAGACAGCACACTAAGAAGCAGAAACATCACCCTGTCAACAAAAGTGCGTATAGTCAAGGCTATGGTCTTCCCAGTTGCAATGTATGGCAGTGAAAGTTGGACCGTAAGAAAGGCCGAGCGCCAAAGAATTGAGGCCTTTGAGCTATGGTGCTGGAGAAGACTCCTGCGAGTCCCTTGGACTGCAAGGCGATCAAACTGGTCAGTCCTAGAGGAGATCAACCCTGACTGCTCTTTAGAAGGCCAGATCCTGAAGTTGAAACTCAAATACTTTGGCCACCTAATGAGAAGGAAGGACTCACTGGAGAAGAGCCTAATGCTGGTAAAGGCTGAGGGCAAGCGAAGAAGGGGACGACAGAGAATGAGGTGGCTGGATGGAGTCACTGAAGCAGTAGGTATGAGCTTAAATGGACTCCAGAAGATGGTAGAGGACAGGAAGGCCTGGAGGAACATTGTCCATAGGGTCGCTATGGGTTGGACACGACTTCCCAGCTAACAACAACAACAACCATGGTACACTGTATCAAGGAGGAAACCTTGTCATGTATAATGTTAAAAAGTGTTATTTGAAGGTAGTTTCTTTTACACAGAAACACAGGATGGATTGGGCTTGCATTCATATCATGCTGCTAGTCATTTACTTGTTGATGAAACATGTTACATCATCACTGCTAGACCTGTCAAAGGGAATCGTTTGGGGCTGGGCTGAAAAACAAAGCAAAATAATGGCTGCTCACAGCTGGATTAATCTATTTCCTGGATTTCTTTCCTACTTCCTAGGAACTGCCTGGAATTCTTTCTAAATACTCGATATAATTGAAATGATGAGACTGGGCAGATAGTATGGGATTCTAGCAAATAAGAATCTTTGGAACTCAAGGGGTAGGTTTCATGTGAGAAAATAGAAGTATGTATTATTCAACAGTGTGTAAGCAAAAGAGATTTGCTATATAAAGAGAGTATATTGGGTACAGCAAGATTTTCCACGGTTATATCACCACTGTGGAAGCAACCATTGTATGCTTCCAGGAGCAATTTAAGGTGTTGGTTATTTAGAAAAAAAAACTTAAAATAATATCAAATTCACCAAAATAGGTGCAAGTTTTCAGATGTTCTCCTTCCAAAGACTGCCTGACCAGCCTGTCCTCTGCAGCTCTTAGAGGTCAAATAAAATAAAGTAAGAAAAGTCTGCCTTGTGTTTTCTTGTTTGCAAAAATATAAACTAGCTTTGGGTGAAATGAAATAGAAACTCAGATGAAGAGACAAAATGTCACCAACTCTGGATCTCCACAGCTTTCAAAATCAAAGAGATGCTAAAAGGGACATTTTGAATTCCCATATTTTAAATTCAGATGTTCAATGAGTAAGGAGTCTGCAGAATTGGAGACTGTTGCTGTTGCAGGATAATGACCAATGCTGAACCAATGTTTGAATTGCGTGGGTGAGAATAAAAACTGGGATTCTGTGGCCTAAGATAGTAAAGCCCTCCGTGAGCTTTACTATTGGCTGTTATTTATTTTATTATTTATTTATTATTGGGACTTATATGCCGCCCTATCTCCCGAAGGACTCAGGGCGGCTAACAACAATGACATACAATAATACAGAAGTTAAAAGAAAATTAAATTAATGGCCCCTGTAGAATAAATTAAAATTAAAATTAAAATAAGTTAAAAATTACAGTTAAAAGTTAAAAACATAATTAAAATCCCTGTCAGTCCAGGTCAGCCAGGTGGAAAAGGAGTGTTTTGAGGCCGCGGCGAAAGGACTGGAGATCTGGGGCCATCCGAAGCTCAGGGGGGAGCTGGTTCCATAGGGCTGGCGCTCCCACAGAGAAGGCCCTCCCCCTGGGGGTCACCAGCCAACATTGTCTAGCCGACGGCACCCTGAGGAGGCCCGCTCTGTGTGAGTGCACTGGACGATGGAATGTCGTTCCCGAACCTGCTTTTTTTTAATTCCTAAATTATAAAAATAATAGCATACATAAGGGGGGAAAGATACTGGCATCCAAGATATAAAACTTGCACAAAGACATTTTTCAGGTTCAAATTAGGTAAAGCAAAAAATACTGTTTTACTGGTACTTTTTAGAGTACTTTCTGACCTCCTCCACAATAAAGAAAGACGTTTATCAAATTATTTCTTCCTCTTACTTCAGAGGCAGAAAGTACTCTAAAAAGTACCAGTAAAACAATATTTTTGCTTTACCTAATTTGAACCTCATTAGTGTGGATAGACAACTGAGGTTGCTACAACACAATTTACAATTTATTTATTTTGTTGTTTGCTGCGTTATGTTTTATGCATGTGTTTTGACAGGAGTGACCGCCACCTCCTGCTTTTGATTTATTCAGCTCAGTTCCTTTAGCAAAGTTGCAATTTTACAATTAAACAGGGAATTGCTCCAGGAGGGGATGATACATCAATTCAGTCTGATTATGCTGCTTGCCCTCTCTTCTGGCAAGAGAATTCAAGGTATCACTTACTGCAGAGGAGCAGATTGGCATCAAAAGTCACCTTAGCCTCTTAGAACTGATGCTCAGAGGCTTAAGGCAAGTTATTCCTGGCAATTGCCAATTTTGACCCAAGGAATTTTACTGAACTGCATTTGGTTCTGCAATAGCTTTTTACTCCTAGCAGTACCTGCTTTATATGATTTTCATTTATAAACTGACAATTTTTCTCCTAAGGTTTATATAGGTACTAAAAAAAGGACTCTGTAATTTATTTAACAATAAAGACGGGAGCAAGGGAAAAAACCCCAAAGAAAATATATGAATCAGTTCTAAAATTACACGAAAAAAAATAGTGGAGGAGCTGAGGATATATTGTTTATTTCCTTTAATATACCAAAGTTGCAAGGGAAAAAAATCCAAGAGAAAAATGGAAAAAAAGACAAAAACAAAATACTCAAATCTATTTGAGTTTCCTTTTTTAAAAATATTAAATGTTGACAGAGCCAGATTTTCCAATACGTCTGCACAGAACAGTTCATAAGCAGAATAAAAATAAATATAATCAATATAAGATTATATATACTATCTTTCTGCTTTAACAAAAACTCCTTGGCTACATGCCATTCTTGATAAATTCAAAGGTTTTATTTGTGTGTATTATTTGAATTTTCAGTGTAGAATTAAAAATGATTATAGGTAAAGGTAAAGGTTTCCCCGCACATGCGTGCTAGTCGTTTCCGACTCTAGGGGCCGGTGCTCATCTCCATTTCAAAGCTGAAGAGCCAGCGCTTGTCCGAGGATGTCTCCGTGGTCATGTGGCCGGCATGACTAGACGCCAAAGGCGCACGGAACGCTGTTACCTTCCCACCGTAGTGGTCCCTATTTTTCTACTTGCATTTTTACGTGCTTTCAAACTGCTAGGTTGGCAGAAGCTGGGACGAGTAACAGGCGCTCACTCTGTTACGCGGCACTCGGGATTCAACCTGCCAAACTGCCAACCTTCTGATCAACAAGCTCAGCGTCCTAACCCACTGAGCCACCGTGTCCCCTTAAAAAAATGATTATAGTTATAGTTATATATAGTTTGTAACTTCCTTTTCTTAAAACCATATTGACAACCTAATTG
The DNA here is from genome assembly GCF_964194415.1 of Vipera berus. Taxonomy (NCBI): domain Eukaryota; kingdom Metazoa; phylum Chordata; class Lepidosauria; order Squamata; family Viperidae; genus Vipera; species Vipera berus. The sequence continues at coordinate 67,744,644 of NC_138207.1, forward strand.
ATCTATTGACTATTAAAAGATGCCAAAAATTTGACTTGCCCCATGCTGAATGATATTCTACAAGTAGAATAGTACATATCTAGTTGCTAAAGGAACACATGTCAGCCCTATGAGGTAGACTTTTATTTTTTATTTTTATTTTTCATCAGTAAGACATCTTTGGTTCTTGACTTGAATGCCAAAGTCTAAATATGAAAACTACTTTTACTATAGTGTTACTGTAACAGAGTCTTACAACTTAACAATTGCAGTTGTGTGTAAAAATATAATACAAGTAGTCCTCAATGTACGACCACAATTAAGCCCAGAAATTGTGATAGTTGTTAAGTGGGTCACCATATGACCGTGCCCAATTTTACAACATTTTTTCTATTCTTTACCCATATTTAAAAATTTAAAATCAATTGAAGTAAACAAACCTCTATTTTGCCATAAAATGTCAGGTATTTCATGCAATATAAAAAACTTTCCTAGTTACTATTTTATATTAAAAAAAACTAATAGAGGTATGATTTGATTACTCATAAATCTGTAGTAGACTCTTCCTAGTGCAACATTTCCTTGGTAGTTGCTGATACTCTAAAAGTCATGATTGAGATGACATTCTGAAGGACGAACCCAGTTTCCTGCCAGACATGAAAGATCAGCTCCACACATGAAGATTTGATTTAATAGATTATTGCAAAAAGCCTATGCACAGAAATCTTCTCACCTAACGGTTAGCACTTGGTTATAGTTAGACAAGGGTAATGTCAGTTGCCACCTTATGCTTGCTGTGCCTCGCTGCTATATGGTAACAGACTACTATGAACTGTGGGCAGGGGAATGAAGGGTGCAGTGGTGGGATTCAAATATGTGAACAACTGGTTCTCTGTGTGGATGCTGCTTCCAGAAGTCCATTCTGGGCCTGGGCAACAAAAAATTAGCTACTGGTTCTGCAGAACTGGTGCGAACCAGCTGAATTTCACCACTGGAAGGGGGGAATACTTGGGAAATAGAAAGTAGAGGCTATACTTTCTTGAGATGCTGCCTCAAAGTTACCCAGCTGGAAGAAGGAGGAAGCTGCATATCAATCTGCACTTGGACTGACCATTATGACAACAGCTTGCATGGACTTGATTGGTTACAGTGGGCTGGGCCATTAGAGACAGTAGAGGGGGGTAAAAGTAGAACTTAGGGATTTTGGTGTGCAATTCTCAGTTGTGGCTATGCAATGGTGCAATACACTTGATCACTAATAAAACTATACCTTTCTCAGCAAATGGAGCCAATAGAGGTTCAAGTTGTGGGAAGTCTGACAGGTAATGGCAGTCAAGGATGGATGGGTTGGACATAAATTCATTTGTGGCTCCACAATGATTTCCTTTTTTTTACATTTCTCGTACATTTCCAAAGGAAAAAAGAAAAAGAGAAATATCTTTATCTATCCCTTTTCTACAGATTTCTTTTCTCCTAATAACTTTTGAAGAGTCATTAATCACAGTTTTCTGTTTTCTGCCAAATCTTTTAAACTAGTTGTTATGGCAACAATTCTTAAGCATTTGAGTTGAACTTACCTTTAAGTGTTTTTAAAAAAGATCTATCACATCATATCTACTGATGAGATGGCTATTTAACTCAAAACTTTGTTTTGAGAAAACCAAAAGTTCAATCAGGCAATAGCAAAATTATTTTTTTCCTTTCTACTTTTTGACAAAATTAGATAACATCTGTTGATGTAGTCAGATATGTTACAGCTATTCCTGGAGTTATTTTGGTAATTGAGGTGGCATAAGAGTTGAAAAATAAATTTTAAAGCAAACAAATATTAGCAATAACAATTTCAGAAATAATAATAATTCATTATGTCAATGACCCGGTATTCATTCATAAATATAATCATAAAAGATACATCTGTTAAAATGTCAGTGAAAAATGTCTATTTTGACCTACATCAAAACTCTGTTCTGAAGGAAACTGCAGTTTGCTGGTCCTCTCTCTCTCTCTCTCTCTCTCTCTCTCTCTCTCTCTCTCTCTCTCTCTCTCTCTCTCTCTCTCTCTCTCTCTCTCTCTCTCTCTCTCTCTCTCTCTCTCTCTCTCTCTCTGTGTGTGTGTGTGTGTGTGTGTTTGTGTGTGTGTGTAAACAAACTATATTTTACTGTTTTATATATATATAGCATAGCAATAGCATTTAGGCTTATATACAGCCCCATATATATATTACTTTTGGATGTCTAGCTACCTAAAAATAACAGTTATGGCAAGCTTTTTAATAGTTTTATATGAGATTCTGTGAAAAAAGTACAGTGTAATAGCACATATTTGGCTAACTCCATTTTTCCTAAATGATATATGCAGTTTTGAGCTGGTGTATTGTTATATCTGTCTTCTAAGATTGCCAAGAGAAAGTTAAAAACATGATTTTGAGAAGGCCCAACAGTAATCTGAATAATAAGAGGCTTCAAATAGTTTGCAGGAAAGTATCCCTGTCATTTTCTGAGGAATCAATACATCTCAGAAATCTGAATAAATTTTTATTGTAACTCTATGTCCTCAATCTGCTGCTTAATAATAACAACCAAGTTTTATCTAGATCAAATGATAGCAGATACTTTTGTGAGAGGCTATAGCAATTTCCCTGTGATGCTATTCCACCAAATTGATCCATGTCTAAGGCTTTTAATGGGAACAATCCATTTGTTACCAAGTTGAGCTGTGCTAGACTTTGCTTTTAATTCTATAGAGACGGATCTCCATTCTCAGTGTTGTATTCAGCACACAGGCAAGCATGATAAAGAGACAACTTAAGAAACCTGATTGAAATTTTATTTGCAAGATTTGATATTGGAGTAAGGGGATAATTACATGCCATAAAGGAGCTGTGCTACTGATTTTGCTACAGATAGTTTAATAACAGATAGAATATATTTCTTTCCCTATTCACAATGGAGTCTTAAAATACCTGCTGCACTTTTTTAAGCAAGGGAGGACATATCATTAATTTCTGGAGGATTGCAAAACTATCCCTAAATATTTCAAACAACTGAATTGTTCTATATGTTGGTTGGTTGGATACAGCTGTAAATCTTGAAGCTGTTAGAGAAAACTATTACTTTCTTTAGGGAAGGTGGTAGAAAATTATAGCTAATCAGTTTCTCACAACCTGAGACAACCCAGTGTCTTGGTAACACATCTATTACCCATCTGGGCAGGATGGGTAACAGTTTATTCTCTAGCCTGATACATGTATAGATCACGGTCCTATAAGCATTTTATTTTTTTATTACATTTCAAAGCTATCCAACTCCAAAAATACTCTGGCTGACTCACACATTTAAATGCATACTATAAAAAGAAAAAAATACAAACATAACTCTAAGTATTTGATAGTCAGCCTCAGTTCACAAGAGCTTACACCAGGGGTCTTCAAACTTGGCCCTTTTATGACTTGTGGACTTCAACTCCCAGAATTCCTCAGCCAGATTTACACCTTTTTAAAAAATGGTGGTGGTAGAAGATGCTCCCAAACTCCTTCTGATGTTTAGCATTTTGTAAGAGTATTTATATAGACCTTGAACAAAATATACTAATAAATTTCATCCCCTTTGTAGCAAAGATCAAAGCAAGAAGCTGACTAGTTTGATTGCATCTTACTCTAAGCCTGGTGTTTTCACACTTATGGTAAAATTCTTAATCTGTGTTTACAGATAAAGACCACTGTAAAGTCCCAAACCTACCAAAAGGAAAAAAAATTGGGGAAATTGGGATGGCGTATGGTGGCTCAGTGGGTTAGGACGCTGTGCTTGTCGATCAGAAGGTCGGCAGTTTGGCGGGTCGAATCCCGAGTGCCGCGTAGCAGAGTGAGCGCCTGTTACTCGTCCCAGCTTCTGCCCACCTAGCAGTTCGAAAGCACGTAAAAATGCAAGTAGAAAAATAGGGAACACTATGGTGGGAAGGTAACAGCGTTCCGTGCGCCTTTGGTGTCTAGTCATGCCGGCCACATGACCACGGAGACGTCCTCGGACAAGCGCTGGCTCTTCGGCTTTGAAACGGAGATGAGCACCGGCCCCTAGAGTCGGAAACGACTAGCACACATGTGCGGGGGAACCTTTACCTTTACCTTTTATGTATTTAGCAGCTACAGTAGATGTTGCAGTCCAGGAGAGATGTAAATTGTGGGTGCTCCAGAAGTTGTGGGTGCTCCAAAACTGGAGATTTTTAAGAAGAGATTGGGCAACTATTTGTCTGAAATGGTATAGCATTTTCATGTTTCACCAGGGGCTTGGACTAGAAGACCTCCAAGGTCCCTTTCAACTCTATTATTCTGTTATTAATTTTTCTAAATACTAATAGAGTATCCCCAAAATATTTTTCTGCTCTAGCTAATCACAGAGTTCTCTCACAAAGATCTGTCATGTATAGTATGTTGCTAATATGTTCAGTAAACTAAAGTCTGTAATTTCTGGAATGTTTCTTTGTCTTTCTTAAAAGCAGAGACTAAAATCACCACATCCAGTTGTCACCAGTGTTCATCAGTCCACCTTTGTCTTTAGTAACTCTGTTAGGATGAAGTTGTTGCTGGAGGCTTTACCTAACATTAGTAACATTACTAAGTAAGCACTTGATCATCAAAGTGTATAATGAAGATTAGTAGTGTATTTGTTCTGATGAAAATTCTAATGGAGAAAAAAAATACAGCGATCACAATTTTGTGCATGAAAATGGTTCTGTATTTTCACTAATACACAGCGTTATCTGGGACAAACCAGAATCACCTTTGATTTTCAATGATTCAATCAACCGTTGCCAGGTTATGAAGCCTTGTCTCACCTTGCCTTGCCTTGCTATGGCACCATTCATGTATTGTAGAGGTAGCCATTACAAGTTTAATAAAGGGAACTGCTGATAACTTTCCTACTTGTTTACAAGCATGGAAGGTAGAAAGTTTATTCATAGGTTGAGATGAGTTTTGTTTTGGTATTTTATATAAAAATCTTTGTGTACAAAAGAAAGAAAATAGGGGTGTTTGTGGCTAGACAAATTTTTAAATTGATGTCTATGCCCACTTACTTATTTTGTTGGTAGTTAATTGTGATCATTATTGTTTGATTGTATCTCACAGATAAGCATAGTGTTAGAAGAATGTTTTGTGAAATGGTAAGCAATGGAAAAAATGCAGTACAGTTGGGAAAGCAGTTTCCTCCTTCCTGTCCAGTTTATTTAGAATAAACTGCCTGAAGCTTATGAACATCCATCTATTATTAATTGTCCATTTGTCAACATCTTTGTTTTCTCCATAGTTGTTCTTGCATTGGGTCCTTGATGCAGTATATAAAGACCTAATAGAATTCCACCTGCCTAGATAATTGATGTTATCCTAACCCTAACCCTAATCCTAATGCTAACCCTAACCCTCCCACCAATCCTGCAACTGAGTTCTGACTTTCAAATCATTTCTATAATCTTTGAACATTAGTAACTATGGAGATTCTCAGTCATCCAGGTCATGGTTGTCCCAAAGGTGTTTTTTCAAGAGGAACTGGTCTTTCTTTGTTCTTCTTTGAAGACATTTTGCTTCTCATCCAAGAAGCTTTTTCAGTTCTTTAAAAACTTCTTGAGGCAGAAAGTGAAACATCTTCAAGGAAAAACTAAGAAAGTCCAGTTGCCTCTTGAAAAAGCACCTTGGGGTTTGAGCATTAATGTTGTTCTATTGCTGCAAACACAAAGTTACAAACCACAGACAGACTGACACAAGATCACCCTATATCCAAGATACACTCTGAATTTTAACAGAGTTTCTGAATATTTGCGCCTATAAATTGGATTTATTTGTTCATGCAGTTTTATAGTTCCTAATGGTCCTATATATTTTGCTTAAGAGAAAATAATGATATCAGGTGTGATTAAATAATGCTAACAATAAAGGTTTAGTCTCTAAGCTGTGCATTTTATGTTTTGCATTTATGCAATGCCCTACTGTGACTATTTGTGAACTTCATAGCAGTGAACTTTGATCAGCATTATTGTGGGGGTCAGCCAGTTATGAAAATACAAATTTGTATGACAACACAGAATATATGGAACACTTGGCCCATGCATAACCCCTCTAACAGAGGTTGCTTTTTCTTTTTTAGGCTAAACAATTGAGGCAGAAAGTGTATACTTTCATAAGCAATGTAGTATGAGAGTTTGGAAATGGAAATTGTACTGGAGCCTTTCTAAAAATTCAACAAAACCTAATCATGATTATTACAGTTCCTCCATTAATAAGGGTGGTGGCTCAGTGGTTAAGATGCTGGGCTCATTGGCTGGACAACTGGCAGGCCAGGTTTGAGATCTCAGTGACATGATGGGGTGAGCTCCCATCTTTGTCTCAGCTCCTGGCAACCTAGCAGTTCAAAACCATGCAAATGTGAGTAGATAAATAGGCACCACTTCAGTGGGAAGGTATGTGAAAGGAAAAAATATCTTAATAATTCTTTCTGTATAAATCAAACATACTTCTTTGATAGTCAATTAAAATAAAGACCAGTGTCTGCCGAGACATATTTAGTAAAAGGAAGAACTGTGACCTTTGCAGTAGATGTTTAAAGATTGTGGTTGGCACACATTTCTCCACAGGAACAGAGTGTGGAATCAGATACTGTAGCATAGGAATTGAGGAAGTAAGCCTTGTTCATGGGTACAACTTTTGCAGTGACACATGTAGTGAGGAAAGTAGTGGTTAGAACAAGGACAGGAAAGAACAGACAAGTGGCCCGGTAACCAGGACAACAGAAGTAGAATGAGAAACTACCCAGTGGTCAGTTCCAGGAATAGGGAGCTGACCTGGAGGTCAGTTCCAAGAAAAGTGAAGTAGCAAAAGGTAATGTTCCAGAAAGTCACATGTGATAGTTTTAACAAGAAAAGGGAAATGGGACAGCAACTGGATGGCACCAGAATGCTAGAGGTGGGCATAATGTTAAGGTATAACGCCTGCTTCAAAGATTTGGGTGTTGCCACTTGGCTCAGCTGTCACACTTAATGACTTCTCATCCACATAGCCCCTATTGCAATAAGTTGTTGAAATGTAAGTACTGAACTCATGTGTCCAATTTAAATAAACCTCTGGATCCTAAAGTGAGAATTTTGTTGTGTGTTGTTTCTTGTTTCTCTTTAACAAGTTTTTCCCCTGACAGGAAAATCACTCTGTGATGTCATACTAGCCACACGGCTGCGGAAATGTCTTTGGGCAGTGCTGGCTCAATGGCCTTGACATGGAGAGGAGCATGGCCTCTATATTTGGCAAGGACTAGCGGAGTAAATTCTATTAATATACTCTACTTTTCCCATTATATTATCCATTATTAACATGATCAACAGGAGGAAGAATTATTTTAATGCTGATGTGTTTTTCTTTTAAAGTTGCTTCATCGCTTTTTAGGAAACTAGTGTTGTTTTGGCAGACTAAAAAGTAATTAATAAATAACACATGAAGTGTGAGTGTACCTGTCTGTAAATCCACAAATGTTTGCAACTTTAAATTTTTTATAAAATACTGTTTTATTTGCCGTCTTCCAATTTAGTAAGAGTATTTGATGTTCTTGTAATGTGTTGAATAGGACTTAAACAAGAATCGAAAACACAATTATTTCAAAACCAAGTAAAATGATACAAGGCCAGTGAAATAGATATGTATTGTAGAAAGGGTAGTGAGTTTGAATTTATGCGATCTTCTCAGAAAAATAAAACAGAAATATCTGTTGCCATTACTACATGCTCAGGCTACTTCATATAGCTCTTGTATTTTAAATAAAATATTGGGAAAAGATCCAACCCTGCTTTATGTCCTTGAGGTATAAAAATGAGGTCTGTTGGTCCAATTACATACTTGGATTAGGTTGTAAGACTCTTTTTTAAATATGAATGACTGTTTTTGTGAACATTAAAATTGTATTTCCTGTATGTGTTTATAAATACACAGTAAAATATTTATACAGTATGCCAAAATTTCCCTCTACATTTTACAAAATCTTTGAAGGCAGCTCACAGTTTTAAACATGTCTGTAGAAATATATATTGTACACTAAGGAAATTGCATGCATAAGAATTTGATAAAAAGTAAAAACAAAGCTATAATCGTAAGAAAATTTCTTGGAAAAAGCAATAATAGAAAAAGTGCATCACAAAAGTGATTACATTAGAAAAGATGCAGGAAAAAATATGTGGAAATTTCACGCACGCAGTGTTATTGTTTCTGAATTTGCAAGATGTGGAAATGAACTAAAAGAAATTTTGGTGCACTGGCTTGAAAATGGGGGAGAATCTAACGTGGAAAATAATCATGTTATTTTCCAATTTTTTTGGAGTCACCAATCAATCATGAAAGTCTAATCAATCAGATTTATGGCCTATGTAAAGAAATATTGCATAACTGATTGGGTGCTTCATTTTTACATGATACATTCTGAAAAGTCAGATATCATAGTGTGTTTTCATGGTTAAATCTTTATTGATTTTACTTCAGTTTAAAAGAAACCTGAGAGACAAGAATGAAAATTAGATTGATTTAGATTTGGATTAATCTAACTTCTGATCTCACACTCTGTTACATTACTACATTATTACATCCACAATTGTTCTGAAAACCAATAAAAAGCTTTCCAGAAGACCCCAAAGTCCATCCTCAGATTCCCCATCCTAGATTTAATATATATACAGGCAGTAGCCACAGCAGTGGCAGCTCATATTTGTGTAAATTTTTATATAAGCCTGTAGATGGCCTTGGGCTAGGCTTAAACAGGAAGTAAGATTTGTCCCGTGTCTGAACCTAAGCAAGTGTATTCTGAATGCTTAACAAACATTTAACACATATCTTCCTTGCTTCTCAGCTAACAGAGAGAGAGAGAGAGAGCCTGTGGCCTAGGGGTTAAAACAACTGCTTAAGACACAGTTGGCCCAGTTTCGAATCTCAGAAGGGTATGGCTGACTGATGAGAACAAATAAGTTTGAAATGATCATATCAGTCTCCCTTTATTCTTCGTTAGCAAGTCAAAAAAAATTACACAAATATGAGCTGCTACTACTGTGGCTACTGCCTGTAGATGGCCTTGGGCTAGGCTGAAACAGGAAATAAGATTTGTCCCGTGTCTGGGACTAAGCAAGTGTATTCTGAATGCTTAACAAACATTTAACACACACACACACATATCACAATTTCAGTCATTACAAAGGGTAAACAATATCAACCCATATTATGTTGTAATTTGGTAACAGCAGTATGCATTGAATGTATATAAATAAATATCCTTGAAAGTAAATTCAGTAGTTATTCAGTTTTATAAATCATAGTTTGGTAAAAATTCTTGGCAACCTGAAGGAGGAAATCATCTTATGAAAGTAGTTTCAAAGAATATTAGAAATTGTGAGGTATGGGACTTTTCTTTGCAGCTTGTGAAATATAAAAGGCTTAAGGCAAGAATGAAGAAGAACTAAATGACTCTTAGTATGTGCTTCAGCCCTAGAGACACCAGGAGGTAGTTTATACTTTGGAGAAAATGAAATGAAGACCCTGGTTGTGTGTATAAATCTCTCTTGAATATACATATCTGGAGGAACAACTTTTCAGAATAGAAATGTTTATAATATATTGCTTCCAGTCATTCATAAAGCATAGTTTTTGGCTTCCTTGATTTGCAGCTACTAAAAAAAATGGCACATCATTAGTATTGGCTTTAAAATTATTTGGAAACATAATTAGTGAAGTCTGTTCAAGCATTATTTGTTCAACTTATTTATAGAGTTATAATGATTCTTGGGAATTACTGGAACCTCTTGATAGGATGATATATTTCATTTGGGAGAGTCATCTTAATAAGACACATGACTTTACTGATAAAAGTTGTGCAAAGAGATTCCATTTGCATCACAGCTTGTGATTTGAATTGAGTTGTTTATTTTATTTTTTTCCAGCAGCAAAAATGGTTTTTCATAATGTACTTTATAAGGAAAGAGCAGACTAGGTTATCAGCCTTAGCCACAGTTATGTGAGATCATCAACTGTGACCGATAACTGGGATAAAAAGTCAATGCAGAAACTAAAGGAGGACTATTTTATTAAGTGTGTCAAGTCCAAGAAGATCTGGCAGAATTCTGACTGAAAGAGTACAAGCTGAGTAAAATTTGAGACTTTTTTGTAGGTTTATTCAGAGAAGTGGTTATGCAGAGCATATTTTTGCTCTTGAACATGAAGATATAAATTGTTGATTTAGACAAAGGATATAATAGTAAATACATATGAACTATGCAGTGATCTGAATAAATCAGAGCTGAAACTTGGTTACTTGTTAATAAGAATGACATGATGGAAATAAAACAGGTGTGAAAATAAATTGAATGTTTAGCAATGTTCAACACTGAACAGGTAGCAAAGCAACAGCAATAGCATTTAGACTTATATACCACTTCACAGTGCTTTAGAACCCTCTCTAAGTGGTTTACAGAGTCAGCATATGCCCCCCAACAATCTGGGTCCTCATTTGACTGACCTCATTTACTGACCTTTACTCAGTGGACATCAGTCTTAATGATGTGATCATCATATATCACAGCTCTTTATAAAATGAAATCTTTAAATATGATTTCATGTATATGTCAATTTTTACGTAATCAAAATGTTCTATACTTTCAGCATTGTAATTTGGGTGGAAGTTAATATATGTACAATCACATGCACAAGGGTGTCCTTCTATAGCTATTTGAGTTGCATGCATGGACACCCTAGAACCATTTCAGGATGCTGACTGGAATGGGGCCAGTTGTGAATCCACTGGGAATGCAATGCCTGAATAGGAATGACATTTAATTGATTTTATAGTAGTAAAATAAAAATCCTTGTAATAAAGGAACATGCTTTTTTCCCTAGATTAATAATTAATCAGGGAACGGAGTTCCCAAACCATGGTAATTACAGAGAATGAAAGTTTCAAAAGAGTGTAGTATCAACAGATTATTCAATTAATCATTTTAAAGGCACATCTCAATTTCAAAGAATTGCAAAAAATAATGATAGTTCTATCAGGGAAATCTAGACTGGCAGTGTATGATAATCTTTGATAAAAGCAGTATAAAGGCAAGTTAGGAAAGAATATGGAGTAAAAAAACAGATTTGTGTTTCAAATTACATGACACTTCCTTAATAAACTTGAAAGTGGGCTTCTCAAGATATGTTTCAAAACAAAAAGCATCTTTGGATTACAGGCAAATGAGTAGATTGGAAAAAGATAGAATTGAATCCACTTCTTTTATCTGAACAATCGTCCAGTTTAACAACTAGAAGAGGAAGTCTTACATAATTCTTGTGTAATGGAGGATGGGGGAAAGACAACTCATAAAATTGTTGAATTGAACTCATATTTCCTTTGGGGAAACTAGGAAAAAGAAAGCATCCAAGAAGCAAATGTGAAACAAAACCCACACTGAATTTTAGATTCTCCATTGCCACCTAGCGTACTCAGAATCATTAAGGATATTCCAGTCTTAGCTCTTTCATTTGGGCCTCCCCATGTCTGAAAAGTGACTGTAACTACTTTTAGCAGAACATTATCAATAATGTTTGGGAGCTCTGTGCTAAGCTTCCAGTCAGTGGTGAACAGTAAAAATACTTAGCTGCACATACTATAAATTGTGCATTGAGCAGCAGCAAAGCTGAATCGGATGAGCCGCATTGTGATCTCCAGCATTTCATTAAGCATATGAACATAATTTCTTCTTCCTATTTACTGCCATCTGATAAAACTCAGGGATGAGTACAGTAAGGATAGGAATGGGAAATTTTTATAAAGGCTACTGAAGGTTGTGACCATTATTTCTATATGTGTTATGAAATGAAAGGACACAATAAAATGTAATTAGAATAGAATAGAATAGAATAGAATAGAATAGAATAGAATAGAATAGAATAGAATAGAATAGAATAGAATAGAATAGAATAGAATAACTTTATTGTCACTTAAATGTACACTGATCAGCATACATTAAAATGAGATTTCCTTGCATACAAAGGGTAGCCACCTTACACTGCATAAACATGACAAAAATAAATAAATAAATTATGCATATACCCACATACAAACACATATGTGGCCCAGAGAAACAACACAGTCTAGTTCGGATGTATACATATACATGGCAAGAAAAATGAATCCTGCACGTTTACCAGACGGATGACATAGGGAACAAAGCTGTTACAGAATCTGGTAGTCCTATTAGAAATACTTCAAAACCTCCTCCCAGAGGGGAACAACAGAAACAGACCATGAAGTGGTATGTGGGGTCTCTTAACAATGCTTCCAGCTCTAAACACATAGTGCTTATAAACAGTGTCTTGAATAATGAGAAGTTGGCTTCTTATCATCTTCTCAGCTGCCCTTACAACTCTCTGTATGGACTTTCTATCTGAGGCACTGCTACCACCAAACCAAACAAAAAAGTGATGCAGTTTATTAAGATGCTCTCAATTGTGCCTGTCTTTAAGAGCATAATGTAATTTTGAAGTTCATCTTAAAAACATTTATAATAAAAGGACAAAAGACCATCTGGACCAAGTGCTTTTCTCATTTCAGTTTTTTTAAAATATCTCCACAAACTTCTCTATTATTATAAGTTTATTCATAATTTGTCTCTGATTCTGCTTATATAAATAATTATCCACTTTAAACAGAAAATGTATTGGCCTTAATGAAGACTATTAACTGGTGAAAAACTTTTCACATATTTATATTATCTGTTATTATAGAAGGTCTTCCTTGTCGCTTCAGTTTTTCTTTTTGCAATTTAGATGTCAAAATATGTTTCTTTTTTTCTTTTCCTTTCCTTTCTCTTTTCTAGCTATTATCAGTTTTTCTTTGAGTGTACTTTTTATTATATATACATAAAATATTTTAACATAACTATTTTTTTTTAAAAGAGAAAAGGCCACATAGAAACTCCTAAAAGATCTATGTGAATATAATGCAATGGGGAAAAATGCAATTTCAGCAGGTGGAAAGAATTTCATAATAGTTAATCAGCCTATACCAGGGGTAAGCAACCTTGGCTCTTTTATGACTCGTGGACTTCAACTCCCAGAATTCCTGAGCCAGCCATGCTGGTTCAGGAATTCTGGTATTTGAAGTCCACTAGTCATAAAAGAGCCAAGGTTGCCTACCCCTGGCCTATACCAATGCATATTTTAAAAAGCTGCATTGTTTCAACAAGATAAAAGACATGGTAAGACACAGCACTACCAAGGAGATGGGATTCTGAAACTCTGAAGGGCAATGAACAAGTAACATTTCAGATAGGATTAACCTTCTCATCACCCTGATATAACAACTTCATAAATCTGCTGTAAAAATGCAATATAACTAGGGTTAAATAGAAACTCTTGAGATATGCAGTGTTTGGAAGTTAAACCTGACAAAACCTGCATGTAAAAAAATTCCCCATGAGCTGGATGACATTTCTTGACAATAAAGAAAATACAGTCCTTGTTGCTTTTAGCAAAGAACAGAAGCAGAGGTGACTTGATAGCTCTTTTGAATAAAAACATGAAGTACAAGTGTTTATAGTGATTTTTTTTTCTTTAATACTGACCTCCCTATAATATTGCAGATATAGGATCAAGTCAGATCAATAGAACAATTTAAATGTTTTACTAGTGAAGAAGTAGTAGCTGCAAACTCACTGGCTACTCCTCTGTCTAAAACTCAATTTATCTAGACAATCTGTCACCCGTTGGGTCATCTTTTCAGAGATATTCTCTTACCTAAATAGAGAAGCAGAATCATAGCACTGATCCACCCAAAAATGCCAAGGATCACATGGTGAAATATGTGATGTAACAGGTTTATTTTTTCTTTTCTATTGGTCTTCCAGAAGACCAATAAACTGGTCTGTACAAGGATCACATGTAATGGTTTAATGGAACTTTTTGACATTAAGCTAGCACTGCTTCCATTATCAGTCTTGTCTATCATACAGTCCAAGCCAAACCCAACCCAAGAGCCATGTAGAGGAGTGCCAGTGAATAAAAGAAGGGGATAGTGCCGAGATGGAGAATAGGACAAATTTAGGGTGCCTGGAATGAGATGAAAGTTATATCATGAGTATGAATCCTGTTCCCCCCCCCCCAAAAAAAAAAGGTTATCAGGAGTGTTAGTGAGATGTGAAGATGAGTCTTCACCATCTGGAATAAGCATCACAGTTGTCTGATGTGTAATGCAATTGTCATAATCATGGGATTCAGAGAGTACTCTACTTATCTCTGAGCAGGGGATTCCAGATCTGGCGCATCAGAGAATTCTTGTATTTGTTTTACAAACTTTCTGAAGAGTGCTATGAATACAATTCCATTAATTTCATACATAAGGAGTTGCAATTGACCTGAATTTTTGAAAAGCCATTTAGAGGTCCCTGGGGCATTTGCCAAATATATGTAAATGAAACTGTGTCATAGTATGATGGTGTATGACAGTGAATGGAACTACCAAATATAGAAAATGCAACCTAAAATGAATAAAGGCAAGCGAGGGAAATTAGACTAGATATATCCAGGAAGACAAAATCAGAAACCTTATTAAGTGTAAAAATGACACATGCCAATTAAAATAAATCCTTTTTATTTTCACATTTAACTTATATGAAAAAAGCAAATTCCCAGTTTGATTGTATCACTGAGTTGGGAATTCCAGTGCTGATAGGAAAAGGAACATTAGGTTTAGGGGAAGACACAATGAAATAAAGATTTATTTGAGAATTAGGTGGTGCTCTTCAATGGTCCAATGACCTGATTAAGACTAAAAAGTACCAGATGTGTTTAGAGTGGATTGATGCTTGCTGCATTCAAGATTCTCTTTAGGTACTAACTAAATCTGAAACAATGCCTATTGGCAATTGTGCTTGGAATCCTAGAGCCTACTATCAATCTTCATGGTGATTAGATTTGCTGCTGTTTCAGGACTATTTTCTTCCCGAACATTTTAGACCTGGGGTATTAATCACTGTGTTTCTGGCTTTATTCCTGAACTATCTTAGGCCACTGTTCTTATTTTCTACTTACTATATGAATGAACTTCTGGTAGACAAGTTTCATACATTTAAAGGATTTCATTTAGCTCTCTCGCCTGCAGTATGCTAGTTGGACACGGAACAAACTCTCAATTACATGAGGTCTTTCTTCTGCAATCAACTTGGTTTACATGGATATGTTTTTTGTGGTCAGGTTACAACTTATGTTTCTCCTAAAATGAGATATTCTCAGGATCTTCTTTTGCATAAGACCATATGAAGACCAAGCATTGAGCCGAACGTCTAGCACTGCTTTCCACCATAAAGCTATAAATTGGAAGGGTTGAAATACCAAGGGTTGTGATAATTCTAGTTATAGCATTTGCAACATACTTTATTTGTCTGAAAGTAAAACTAGTTTACCTCTGTCAATAATTCACCTTTACATGCAAAAGGATTTCTTAATTTCCTACAAATGCAGTGCTTGAAACTGTTATTGTTTTCCGCTGACTTCTAGCAAATACATGGTGAGCTAGTTATCCCTGAAGGAGCAGAGACAGAGTTTATGATAGAGATCTGTGGATGGATGCTGGATCATGGTCATTGAAATTGCTATGGAGAAAGAAGAGATTTTGAGATTACTCACATGTAGTCCAGACAATTGCTCGTCATACATAGACTGCAGAAACCAAGGTTTTTGTAGATGCTTATGAGTCATATGGGTGGAAATCAAGGAAATTCTTCTAAACTCACAGATGTAATGTAGCCTATATAGGCTTAAAACTCAACAATCTCATTTCTTATTCTTAGACTTACTTCTTTTATTGTTTATCAGATACTAAGGACCTTTAGAATGTCAAGTTTCTATTGCATTCACTAGCAAAAATTCTTAGCAAAAAATGTTTTACGGACAAATTTAAGGACGTAGGAAAAAATTACTTTTTGGAATAAACAGCAAAAGGGTGTTTGGAGTATTGATTTGAGATGGATTTGTCATGCAACTTTGAAATTACAAGAATATATCCCATGTGAATTGTTGTTGTTTGGATTCCTTAAGGAGAAAAATATATGATAAGATGGCTTTTTGAAGGAGAATACTTAAGTCAACTCATTAACACAAAATAGAGCAAAATACTTTAACACTGGATATTTTGAAGAATATACTGTATGTGAACAGTGGACTCATAAATTATTTTTTTAAAAATTAAGAATATCTGTCATAGATAC
Source organism: Vipera berus (assembly GCF_964194415.1). Taxonomy (NCBI): domain Eukaryota; kingdom Metazoa; phylum Chordata; class Lepidosauria; order Squamata; family Viperidae; genus Vipera; species Vipera berus. The sequence continues at coordinate 67,760,877 of NC_138207.1, forward strand.
ATGGTGGGTAAATGATATGACAAAACAGGAACAATCTATATTAAATAATACTGAAGTTGATTTGGGTATGGATTTAAAAATGACAAGCTTAGAAGAATGATATGAAAAAGATGATATATTGGATATACAAATGATATTCAATTTTGATATTTGGTTGATGTTTTAATTATTAAAAGGGACATACAAAGAACAAACCTGAAGACTGATTTGGATACCTTTTCTATACTGGATTTAAAAAAGAGTCTAATTAAAGTTTTGAAGGAATTTCTGGGAAGGGACAAAGAAAAAATGAAACAAAATCAAGTTTTAGAACATTATTTGTTAAAAGAACAGGTAATGAATATAAAATTGTTTTATTCGATTAAAATTAAAATGATACATAGTTATCTCTAGTAATCTTTAATAGACTTTTGCTGACCAGGAATGAATGACAAGATTTTAAGATGTTGTTTGTAGTTAAGAGATGAGATATGGGAAGAAGAGAGTATTTGTTGTATTTTAAGAGAAAGTGATAAGTTACTAAAAAAAATTATACTTCTGATTAAAAGAAAAGTTACCTCTTTACATATTTTTTCTCTCTTTTCTTTATTTATTTCTTTTTTATTTTCTACACTTTCTAAATATTCTTTTTATGCATACTTATTAAGGATGTATTATTTTTATCTTTTCAATTTTAATCTATAATTCAAGGTGAGATTCAAGGTGCTGGTGATGACCTATAAAGCCCTAAATGGCATGGGTCCAGGTTATTTACGGGAGCACCTCTTGCCGGCGTTAACTTCCCATCGCCCTGTGCGCTCCCACAGAGAGGGCCTCCTCAGGGTGCCGTCGGTCAGGGAATGTCAACTGGCGGCCCCCAGGGGGAGAGCATTCTCTGTGTGTGCGCCTGCCCTGTGGAATCAGCTTCCAGTTGAGCTTCGGATGGCTCCCGACCTTCGCTCGTTTCGCCACGACCTGAAGACTTGGTTGTTTGAACAGGCCAGCCTGGACTGAGGGGTTGGATTTTAGAGCTATATTTTAAAAAAATTAAATTTTAGAATGTATTTATTACTTAGGGCTATTGATTTAATCTTATTTTAATTTTTATATCTTGTGTGTTGTTAGTGTTTTTTGCCCTGTACACCGCCCTGAGTCCTTGGAGAGGGGCGGTATATAAATCTAATAAAATAAAAAAATAAATAATAAATTATTTTAAAAATCCCTTCCTTCCTTCCTTCCTTCCTTCCTTCCTAGATATGCTGAAAGTGGGAGGGCATTCTCTGTGGGCGTGATGGATTTATGGAACCGTCTTCCGGTTGAGCTCCGGATGGCACCCAACCTTTGCTCCTTCCAGCACGATCTAAAGACGTATCTCTTTGAACAAGCTGGCCTGGCCTGATGGGATGGGGTTGGGTTTTTATTACTTTTAAATGTGTTTTAACCTATTGTAAGAGTTGTGGGCATTTTGTTTAATCTTTTTTTAATTTTTGTATTCTGTCTTTTTAATATGTATTGCCCTGTTCACCGCCCTGAGTCCTTCGGGAGAAGGGCGGTATACAAATAAAATTAATAATAATAATAATAATAATAATAATAATAATAATAATAATAATAATAATAATAATATCTCAGAAATAATGCTAAAATGACTCATAAAGAGCCTTGGTGGAGCAGTGGGCTAATGCTTCCTTAAGTAACACCAGATGCCTGCAATTAGTGCAGGTTCGCATCCCACCAGGCTCAAGGTTGACTCAGCCTTCCATCCTTCCAAGGTAGGTAAAATGAGGACCCAGATTGTTGGGGGCAATAAGCTGACTTTGTAATAATGCCGCTTGGGGTATGTGTAAAAGCCCTAATGAGCAGGCATATACATAGAATGAAGGCTACTGCTAAGCTTGTAAGCCGCCCTGAGTCTTCGGAGAAGGGCGGGATATAAATGGAATTAAAATTAAAAAAAAAATAGAATGATTTACAAAGGATGTAAGTGTTTTGCATGATATTGTTTTAAAAGTTCCAAAAGTTTTAAGATTCTTTTTTAACCACTCATCTGCCTCTTTTCCCCATCCCCCCAATGTTCATATCAAAGAAAAAGCATGAAAGCTGTACAAGAAGCTTTTTATGATTAGTCTGAACTGAAATGATAAGGGGAGAAGGTAGAGATTATTTTATGTATAATCTTAATCTTATTTGACCAATAATCTTATTTTGACCAATTACTTCCAAACTTCCCCATGCTGTAATTTCCAAATTACTGAGCATTTTAACTGAATAAATGTCAGGAGTACCAAATAAAGATTTTCTTATTATGAGATAAAATATTGCAACAGATTAAAAGCAAATCCTTTATTAAAGAAGGGTCTTCTGTGAAGAATTTGACTTTGAAGTATAAACTAAAATTCAATACACATATGAATAAGGGAATATTAAAGGTAAAGGTAAAGGTTCCCCCGCACATGTGTGCTAGTCGTTTCCGACTCTAGGGGCCGGTGCTCATCTCTGTTTCAAAGCCGAAGAGCCAGTGTTTGTCCGAGGACGTCTCCGTGGTCATGTGGCCGGCATGACTGGACGCCAAAGGCGCACGGAACGCTGTTACCTTCCCACCGTAGTGGTCCCTATTTTCCTACTTGCATTTTTACGTGCTTTCGAACTGCTAGGTTGGCAGAAGCTGGGACGAGTAACAGGCGCTCACTCTGCTATGCGGCACTCGGGATTCGACCCGCCAAACTGCTGACCTTCTGATCGACAAGCTCAGCGTCCTAACCCACTGAGCCACCGCGTCCCTCAAGGGAATATTAGCAGACACAAAAATATATTTTTTCTTGTTTGATATTCTCATGTATGAAGTAAGATTAAGTGTCTGCCATCATAAGTGGCATCATCATTATTAAATCCGGTCCTGCAGACTGCCTTCACAGATATACCATCACCCTTTTACCATGTGTTAGAGTAGACTGCTCATGCAAACAATGTGGAGAGAATTGTATCTAATATATTTGATAAAATTAGAATTTATTAGAGGGTCTATTAAGTAAAGTAATGTAAAATTCCATTCTAAAAGTAAAAAAGAAATTAAAAAATTAAACCATATTGTATATGATGCAGTTTATGGAATCTCACCATTGAGAATTATGATAATTCATTCTCCCTACAGAATGAATCTCAAAAGATTGGTGAATATAAGATAAAGCAGAAAGAAAAATTGGGTTCTATCTATAAGAAGCAAGGATATTTCAGAAGAGGAATATATATTATCACCCAAACATAAGTACTACTGAATTTTTTATCTGTGCTGTTACAAAATAAGAACATTAATAAGTTTTCACTGGACTATAATTTGGTTTACACATGTTGCTATTCATTCTTGCTTAATAAATACACAGATGAATTCACTGTGCTCATGACTTTGTGACTAAGTGTGCTAGAAAGCCTGTCTCAATTTCACACTAAATCAGGAATCATGATTAATTAGTCACTTTATTTTTCTATTTGTTTAACAAATGTATACAGCTGCCCAACTCACCCATGGGTGACTCTGGATGGCTTACAGCAACTTTACATTTCCAACTTTAGTTTTAACACAGCTTGTTTGATTTGTTTGCAAATAATTTGGGATATTTTTCAGTCAAGGGTTTTATGTATCCAAGTCATCTGTATAGCAACAGCCACCAGGGGGCGTTGGCCTGGACGGTTTTGGCGGGAAACCTAGTTTCGGTGGGAAACCTAGGGCCAACCCCATTGGCTGGTCACCTACCTGGCTGGGTATTTAAGGAGGCCAGGTAGCCCTTGTTCTGGCAGTACGCTACCCCCCAATAAAGAGCTGAACACGTACTCCGGCTGGTGTCTCTTCCTTGCATCGGACCCACTACATTATAAAGACATAAAACTATAAAGTATAAGTAGTATTAATTCTTTACTTGCTTCTTTGATCATATGCAGGGAGGGGGGAAAATGGTGTGCTTACCATTTGTGTATATTCTGGTTACTAATACAGTTTTGATTAAGTTACTGTAATGTAGCCACTACCTGTACCAATTATCATTACACGGATTCAAAAACTATAATGCTGGCATTTACTTGAAGGAATATGTAGCTTGACTGATGGGGAAAGGCATAATTAAGAAGCTGCTCAGAATTGAAACTGTTTAGTTCAGAGGCTACATAAGGCTGTCATCCCAATGAAGTTTTATATATCTATATCTATATATCATCTATAAAAGGTAAAGCTAAAGGTTCCCCCGCACATGCATGCTAGTCGTTTCTGACTCTAGGGGCCAGTGCTCATCTTCGTTTCAAAGCTGAAGAGCCAGCGCTTGTCCAAGGACGTCTCTGTGGTCATGTGGCCGGCATGACTAGACGCCAAAGGCGCACGGAATGCTGTTACCTTCCCACCGTAGTGGTCCCTATTTTTCTACTTGCATTTTTACATGCTTTCGAACTGCTAGGTTGGCAGAAGCTGGGATGAGTAACAGGTGCTCACTCTGTTACGTGGCACTCGGAATTCGACCCGCCGAACTGCTGACCTTCTGATCGACAAGCTCAGCATCCTAACCCACTGAGCCACCATGTCCCTATATCATCTATATCTATATCTATATCTATATCTATATCGTGTATGCATGTGTGCTCTACACATATACATATATATCCACACAGTGTATGTGTATACACACACACCACACATATATATACACACATATATATCACGCACATATACACATATACTGTATGTACACACACACACACACACACACATTTGTACTTTTGGTCTGGTGTCCTTCACTTTGTGTATCACGTAGCAATAACTGTCAGTTCCTATGTATCTCTTCTTAAGGATACCAGCCAGAGTCAATGGTAATAGATCTAAAAACATGCAATGGAAATTTACAATATAATTTTGCTTTTAAAGTAGGTAATGTGATAAAGTATTAATACAAAACTAGAGTTAGGTAATGCAGACATTAAACTATCTCTTATATTTACAATAAACTAGCATACATCATATTTATTTTAAATCTTTATAATATGCCTAATTGATTAATTAGGAAATATTTCTCTTATGAAATTAATTAGAAAAGAAGAATGGCAGGAAGATATTAAATACTATATAGCCAGGCACCTTATTAATCGTTTGCCATCTGTCTTTGATTATAAAAGAGAGGAATTAAAGTTTTTCATTTGGCAGATACAATGAGAATTTAGAATGTGAACAGGCCTTAATGGAATTAATAATTTATCTTTTATGAGATTTTATAATTGTGGAAGATTCACTGTGAAGCTTGCTCAGGTTGAAATAATCCATTACATTAGAACTTAATTTGCTATACTTGTTAAAGGACTAGCTTTGAGTTGAGCTGCTGGAGGAATTTAGATGAAGCCTAGTAATTGAATTTATTAATCCTGACAATGTATTATCCCTTCTAGACCACAATGAGACTTGGAAGCCTAGGTATAGTTTATGTTGAAAAAGATATGCCTTTTTTCGCCACTAGCAATCTGTCTGAATGCCAACTTTTTTTTCTTTCTATCATGATAGATTTAAACTATGGCCTCTTATCTGATAATGATGCATAAGCTTTCACAAATAAAATGTCCAGCTACAAGTGAACATTGAGGAAGGCATCTTTCATATGTTCTGAATTTCTCTGGGTAGAGGTAGTTGGAGCATTCACCACTTCTGGAGGAAGGTTGTTCCACTGGTTAATTGTTCTAACTGTCAGGAAGTTTCTCCTTAGTTCTAGGTTGCTTCTCTCCTTGATTAGTTTCCATCTGTTGCTTCTTGTCCTGCCTTCAGGCACTTTGGAAAATAGTCTGACTCCCTCTTCTTTGTGGCAGCCCCTGAGATATTGGAACACTGCTATCATGTCCCCCCTCGTCCTTCTCTTCATTAAACTAGACATACCCAATTCCAGCAGCCGTTCCTTATATATTTTAGCCTCCAGTCCCCTAATCATCTTTGTTGCTCTTCTCTGTACTCTTTCTAGAGTCTCAGCATCTTTTTTACATCATGGTGACCAAAACTGGATACAGTATTCCAAGTGTGGCCTTACCAAGGCATTGTAAAGTGGTATTAATACTTCATGCGATCTTGATTCTATCCCTCTGTTAATGCAGCCTAGTACTAACACCACAACTCAGCCCAAAATGTCTGTTTTTAAGTGAGATATCTTTTGTTAAGCGAAATTTTGCCCCATTTTACAACTCAAGACCTGATTGAAATGTGTTGAAATATACTGGCAAAATAGAATGGTAATTTAAAAAACCACCTTTAAAATTTGTCTTTGGACTTTATGCAAATACAGCATGCTATTAAAATATAGAGCACAATTAAGGTATATAATATAAATTAACAGCAAAAACCTATGAAATTTTAAAAATCTTCCCATGTAGCATGGAAATTTATCTTTGTTATGTAAGAAAAATCTGGTTTCTTTATCTCATGCCATATCAATGGCTAACCCTTGATTTCTTAACCAAAATACCATGAAAATGAACCACCCATGGAGCAGATGATCCATATTTTTCATGGTATTTCAGTTAAAAATTCAACAGGCTTATCCATGAATATACAGAAAATACTTAGAAAGTATTTTATATATACTTACAGATAAACCCATCTTCAGGTAGGTCAAACCCAACTTTGGGGGTGTTATTTTGGCACCTAAAATTCTCAGCTTCCACACAGGTGTATACCGGTATATACACCATATGCTTCATGTTATATGATGTATTTATACCCTAGGAGAGGAGTCTGTCCCTCTAGGTGTAAAACATACATTGTACATATGTGACAGTTCTGCAAAACTTTAGTCTTACTATTTTATACTCAGTGTCACAGCAACACAATTTTTCTTTTCTTTCACCGATCTGCATATGCCGCAGAATGAGATGCAAACAAGAGAATGGGAGGATAGATTGCACCACAGAAGATGCTAGGTGAAGACAGGAATATGGGTTTGAATCACATTAAAAGTCAATACCAAACAAACAAAACAAATTATAAACCAAGTAAAGGAATTAGGACATAAACCTTTATCCTGTTATAACATTTCCCAGAATATCTATTCATTTATAATATGGAGGGAACATATATCAGTGAACGCTTCTCAGATTCAGCTCACTGCAGTCCATTCCATCTATTTCCCTTTGCTTTTGGCATTTTTTTATTTTGTTCTGTAATTTTGGGAAGTCATCTTAGCAGGGAATTCTAGACGTTGAAGTCTACCTTAGTTAGAAGGCATCAGGTTGGGATATATTTACTTTAGTTATCTTATAAGAAGTGCCACATTCCTTCCTTCCTTCCTTCCTTCCTTCCTTCCTTCCTTCCTTCCTTCCTTCCTTCCTTCCTTCCTTCCTTCCTTCCTTCCTTCCTTCCTTCCTTCCTTCCTTTCCATCCATCCAAACGTAACAGCGTAATTCAGTATGTTACATTTAGTTCATACTGTGTTGTGTGAGACACATTCATTTGCTACAATCTTACCCTCCTTTACCTGGGTATAAATTCAAGAATTCAGTGGAGTTTGCTTCAAAGTAGATAGTTATAAGTGTGTGTATTTTAGAAACATAAATGATTGTCCTCTCATACAGGCAAGACATATGTAGGAGTTTCTGCTCTTATCATTTGGGACTTAGTGGCCAGTTGCCAATTCAAATTGCTCTTTTCTTTAACCATGTTTTATATCTTTCTGCTACTTTCTTATTTGTAGAATGTATACATTACTATTAATACTCTTTTATCCTTTTCAGGGTTTTTTCCTAGCTGTATACTGTTGTTATTATTGTTGTGCTGTTTCTTTCTATACATTTTCCCCTTTGCCCTGATATAATCTATTAACTTTATAAATGGTCTCATTTCTTTTTTTGGGAAAACATATGTTTCTACTTCATCTACCCCAATAATTTCTAGCTTTTCTGTCACATCCAAATATTTCATTTTTGCTTATTTCATCGCCTATTATTCAATTTCTGACAGTTATTAATTGCATAGTCCAGTTCAATTGTATCTGATTTTGCTTTAGCTGTGGCTATAGATGAACTAAAATGTGAAAAAAAGCAAAATGGATGAAACAGAAGTATTATTCAGTATATATTTCATCTCCAAATTGGCAGTGTGGAGCTTAAAAATAAAACCTTCAAAATATGTGCTGCAAAACCACCAACCCTTGTTATTAACCCTTCTCTCTAAAGCAGTCTTTCTCAATATGGCAATTCCAGATTTATGAGGACTGCAATTCCCAAAAGTCCTTGCAGTCCAACCACTGCCCCAGAGGTCCAACTTGGATAAATTTAGGCCTAACTGACTTTGGCTCTCAATGTAACTCAGCAAGAATCATTTACTTTGTTAAACTGGATATTTGTGTATTGGTGATAACTCTAATGAAACAGAATAAGTCAAAACACAGCCTCTAATGCCCTACCAGTCACTGTATTTTCTTTATATTCATGGTTAGGTTAAATATTAACTATTTGTAATTCATCCACGAAACAAAAACATTATTTAGTTCCTAATAGTTATTAATTCTTAATCATACCAAGGAAATAAGCCTGCACGAAATTGGATTTGGATTCTATGTTATAAATCTTATGTTATACCCTACTGTACAATCAAGAGCACAGAAGCTATTCAATAAACAGACTCATAGTTTTTAATCCAATGATGAGAAGAGCAAAGAATGGTGACTTTTAATAACTGACCATGACATCTAATAAACAGGTCCCACACTTTTTAACCACAAGTAGTTTTATTCACAACCCACTTTTTGCAAAGCTCTCATGTTTACTATATTAAATATGTTTTAGAGTCCCATGATATTAAAGAAATAAATATAGTTTAAAAGCTAATTGCTTCTTACTGGTGGCAATTCATTTATTAAAAACATCTGCTTGGAGAACAAATAACAATGGGTACTGGGTCCTCAGGCAATAATTAAAGCTTTATCATTAACCTGTTATACTCTGATAAAATCCTAAGCTAATATAAAGGACAGGTAGGTACATGATGGTTCTGATAAATAACCGTTTCTCATTTCACAAAGCTTTGAAAGACATATAAGAAGTAAAATTGGGATTTCTTGATGAATTCTCTTCAAAACTGGCGATGCCACATTTGCAATGCCTGAGTTCACCACTGGATGCTCAGTTCTTGAGCATTATACTGTATATTTAGTTTTAGAAAAGAGTGCAGTCAGTGTTTATTATTTATTTATCTTAGAGAACAGATTGTCTTTCTGACATACAAAATGTTTCCAAGCTTTGAGAAAATCAGCAAGTAAAAATACTTTGCTTATGAATCATTAGAGCTAACATCTAACTTAATAATGAGATGAGATTGACTGTTAAAACTGCTTGGTTTATAAATTGAAATTGGAAACTGGAACCTGAAAAATTAATCAGATATTCAGAAGAAAGTATACTGGCAAACTGTGTCATAAGATGATATAAATAAGAAAAATCTGACTGTCTATTCAATCTATGTATGTACGTTGTATGCATGTATATATACATACAGTCAATCCATATATAAAAAAATTACAGCCATTTTTGTGGAGGAAAAAACACAACAAAACAGCACTTTGAATTATGCAAATAATTAATTTTGTCTTTCTGATCACATTAAAAAGCTAACTATATGCAATTTTTAAAGGAAAGGAATCCTTTGATTCTCATGACACACCCGGAGTCACTGAAAGTCAGGTGGCATACAAGATTACTAAAATATTATGGTTTGCAGCAAAGTCAGCCAGATGTTTAAACTGGATTTGGCATTTTTATCTACCTATCAAATCCTTCCCAAGGACTTGGGATAGGGCAGACATTGTCGCTTAATAATAAAAGGTACAGTGGTAAAGTGTAAGCTGTTCTAAGTTAATGCTGCCTTTTGCAATTAACTGAGGATGATTTTGTGAATGTTGATGGTGTTTCAAGTGACTGATCTCCAGATGTTTTGGAATTGCACCCAAGGCACCTATTACTATAGGTATATTTTTTTCTTGCTTTTGTCACAATTGTTCTACTCTATTTGCAGGTTTTTATATTCTCTACTACCCTGACTTTTTTGTCTTTCTTATCAATAATTGTTAAGTCCGAATTGATGTGTGCCAGATGCTTATCTATTCAATACTAAAGTCCCAGAGCACATTAGCTTCTTCATTTTCTATTACTTTGTCTATTTTGTGGTGCCATCATAATAATAGTACAGTTCATAAGCTAATATTAACAACTTGTATATAATCAAAAAGGAGTTCAACTGAAATACTTTCTTGAATATGTGTAACCTGTCACTGCTTTGCCTTAATTTATACACATTTCTCTATCTACTAATCATAACTAAAGTTCATCTCCTGAAATACAGAATATCAGGGAATTAGGAAAAGCAAAAATTAGATGGAATGTTTGTCAGCAGTTTATATACTGTTCTCTGCATAATATACTTTGCATGTATTTGTAAATGGGAAAATCATGCAGCAGCCACATCTCATCTTACCTACAAAGATTATTGTATTAAAACCAGTCTTAAATGGGTTAAATGCAAAATAGCTTTTCATAACATCTGAAACATGGAAAAAATGCTAGCTTTCCAACTATTATTCTACACCTTCCCTGTTTTTGAATGAATAACTGAAGTGAGTGAGAAAAACTCATCTTTCTCACATGGTGCAATCACATCTCAAACTGTGATTGCATTATGGGATGTGAAATGAGCTTTAATTAATATTCTTTCAACTACAGGATCTGTTACTGTCATTTTGCTCTAATATTCATGAGACAGTGAAGATCTGATTATGGAATTAATTACTGAGAAACTTGGGAAAGTAAAAGAGGCTTATAGTCCTTCTACCTAGGCTGTATTTGATGTGATCACCCTTTTCTTTATAACTGAGAACTGTCAAGGTTCAAAACTGAGAAAGACATGTTGAGTTACTCCAAAGCTGTTTGCAATATTGTTCTTCATTTATAGACGGAAATCTTGCCAAACTAAGAAATCTTGCCAAACTTCTAGAGTCAATAAAGTTATACCCTGAGGGGCCTATAGGGTGGACTGTCTTGAGCCTCCCAACTAAAGTATCTAAACTTCACTGTCTCTTGGCCCTCTGGAATGCAGCCCCTCCTTTGGGAATCCAGACTACACTGCACTGTACAAAGTTGCTTCTCCTAAGGCAAGCTTTGGCATTTGCTCTAGTGAAGATTTTCATGTGTTCATTACTTCATTTCCATTAAAAGAAATGGATTTGTTTGCTTGAAGGGACTATTCAACTATTTATGTTGTTAATGAGCACACTGAAGTGTAAAGGGCTACATTTCAAATTATGGTTCAAGGCTGTAACATTTGAGTTCATCAAAGGTGTCTGACCACTAGCTTGAATAAAAGCATTCAAAGGACTCATCTTATGTTTATTCGGGGAGTTAAAAGAGAAGTTAACAAACCAGATTAATGCCATATATCTATCACCCATCTTTTGAACTCTGAAATGTGTACACCTAAAGAGAGAATCAGTGTACCATTTTCTTTGTTGGAGCCTGAACACATGGGTTTTGCTATCAAAATTTATTGCTATGTCTAGAGTCATAAATAAATTTTCATCAGCCATTATCCAGCTGTCCAAGCTAAGGTAAATGAGTAGTATATCAATGTTCTGGGTAGTTTGAAGGGATATGTATATACAATAATATATATATGATAAAAATAAATCACCACTAAGAGGTTTCTGAACTGATCTTCTGAGCAATGAATAATTAGTAATTACAACCCAGTTCTTCATTTATAAATATGATCACTCATCTGGGATATTCTGTTTGCAAATGAGATAATATATAGTCATATTTTTAAAAGGCAAAATGGATAAACTATGTTGTTAAACATCTCCATGTTATTAAACATAGCAACCACTAGTATATTAGTGCAAAACTACTAAATGTTCTCAATGTAGGTCTGCACGTAGCTAAAAATATAAAAGGAAATACATTATTACATGTCTTCTTTAAACACTTGATCAGTTGGTTGGTTACAGTGTTTGTACACAATTCCTTTCCAATAAACTCTTGCCAGGACTTCAGTATAGCTAGCAGAAGGCTGCATATGACAATAATGAACATAAAGTACTCTACATCATGTGGGGCTTGTAAGCTGTTCCAGAATATACTCATCAAGTTACTTACTTTCTGAAGTTATGAGCAGTTCTCAACATTGTGGTATGTACAACAACAGAACCTTGTTTTGTAATGATGGCATATGAATTAGGATTTTAAGTTCCTTGAATGTATCATTGTTGGTGTCATGGTTCCAACAGATGAAACCCTTCAAAAGGCATTGTTTACCTTAAAGAATCTTTTATTTGAGAAATGAAGTATCGGCATTACATAGTTGAACCCAAAAACTAAATTCTACTCCCCTGGATACAAAGTAACAAAATATGATTCCCACCTCCAATAAACAGTCATAAATCATATTCCCCAATTAGCTTGAAGCACAGGCTTTCTCCCCAGCTCTTCAGCCTGCCAAAATGCTATCAGCTCTGGGCCCAATGTCCTTGGGTTCCCACGGCGGAGTATTTATTGTTATGACTAGCTGTATTCTCATCCTTATCCCCCCTCCCAGTATCAATTAATTCTAAAAGCATAGAAAAAATGGTTGCATTTTCATCTATTCTCAAAGCAAGAACATCCGATGTTAGCAGTGTTGACAGTTGGATTGCAAGTGGCTGTGGGTGAATGAGGGAGTAAAGAAATGCTAGTACAATGTATTCTGTATGTCACAGAAGAGTCAAATAATGGAGGAGGTGAAAATAAATATTTGAAGGATAGGAGCTCTAGAAGTAAAGTGGCTCTCTCACACACATACACACTCACAGTTTTGTCAAAGCTGTATTTACATATATTAGGTTGGTCAGCTATAATGTTTGGTCCAGAGAAATATTATATGCCATTTCTGTGTAGCTTGGCCTTAGCTAAACAGACTAATTAATCTTAAATTAAGCTCTATTGTTTGCACTAAGACTTAACTACAAGTAATTTAAGTTACACAAGAAAATATGCAACTGATAGAACATTGTTAAAAACTATAAATATTTACATTTACAAGCAGATAAAAGTTTCTAAAATAGATATCTGTTTTATATTCTTCCAATGTTGCTGGTTACTTTTATTTTATATAGAATAGAATAGAATAGAATAGAATAGAATAGAATAGAATAGAATAGAATAGAATAGAATAGAATAGAATAGAATAGAATAGAATAGAATAGAATAGAATAGAATAGAATAGAATAGAATAGAATGGACCTTGGAGGTCTTCTACTCCAGCCTATACCCTAACCCTAACCCTATACCATCTCATATAGGTGATTGTCTAGTTTCTTCTTAAAAATCTCCAGTGATGGAGTGCCCACAATTTTTGGAGGCAAGCTGTTCCACTGGTTGATTGTCCTAACTATCAGAAAGTTTCTCTTAATTCCAGGTTGCTTCTCTCTTTGATCAGTTTCCAACCATTGTTTCTCATCCTTCCCTCTGGTGCTCTGGTGAACAACATGACTTCCTCTTCCTTGTGGCAGCCCCTCAGATACTGGAATACTGCTATTATGTCTCCCATATTTCTTCTTTTCTTTAGACTAGCCAAACCCAAGTCCTGCAGCCGTTCTTTGTATGTTTTAGTCTCCAGGCCTTTGATCATCTTAGTTGTTCTTCTCTGATTTTTTCCAAACTCTCAACATCTTTCTTGTGATATGGTGACCAAAACTGGCTGCAGTATTCCAGGTGTGTGGTTTTACTAGGGTTTTATAAAGTGGTACTAATACTTTGTGTGATCTTGATTCTATGGCTCTGTTTATACAACCAGGATTGTATTAGCTTTTTTGGTTGCTACTGCACACTGCTGGCTTAGTCAAGTGATCGTCCACCAGGACTCCAAGGTCCCTCTCACAGTTACTGTTTTTAAGCCAGTTCTCACCCAATCTGTACTTATACCTTTGATTTTTTCCTTCCTAAATGTAAGACTTTGCTTTTCTCTACATTGAAACTCTTTTTGTTGGAAAGGGCCAATTGCTCAAGTTTGTCTAGATCGCTTTGGATCCTGAGTATCTTCTGGGGTGTTGGCTACTCCTGTCAGTTTGGTCTCATCTGCAAATTTGATGAGTTCCCCTTCAATTCCCTCATCTAAGTCATTGATGAAGATATTGAAGAGTACTGGGCCTAAGACGGAACCTTGTGGTACCCCACTGCTTACTTCTCTCCATGTGGATGTGGAGACTACTACTAGAGACTACTCGTTGACTATGGTTTGTCAGCCAGCTACAGATCCATCTGGTGGTGATGTTGTCTATTCCACCTTTTTGTAGCTTACCAAGGAGTAGGTTGTGGTCTACTTTATCAAATGTCTTACTGAAATCTAAACATACTACGTCCACAGCATTTTACTGGTCTACTAGTTTAGTCACTTATCAAAGAATGAAATAAGATTGGTTTGGCATGGTCTGATTTAACAAACCCATGCTGGCTACTGATTATGACTTTGTTTGCTTCTAGTTGTTTCCAGATCTGTTTTTTAATTATCTTTTCTAAGATCTTCCCAGGTATTGATGTTAAACTATTAGTATGTAGTTTCCTGGGTCCATTTTCCCCCTTCTCTTAAAGATGGGAACATCAGCCCTTTTCCAATCCTCAGGTACTTCTCCGGTGCTCTAGGATTTTTGAAAGATGTGGTGCAATGGTTCTGAGATAACATCTGCCAGCTCTTTCAGAACTCTGGGATGTAATATGTTTGGTTCCAGAGATTTATATTTGTCAAGGTCGGATAGGTGCTCTCTTACCATTTTCTTGCTTATTTTAATTTTTGTTTCTAGTATGTCTTTTGCAGTGATTTTTTTGGTATGTTGGGCTATGGTTTCTTTTTGTGTGAAGATTGATGCAAACTATGAGTTAAGCAGCTCTGCTTTCTCCCTGTTGCCTGTAATTTCCTTGCCATCTTCTCTCTTTAGTGGACCTACAGTTTCCTTGACTTTTTTCTTGTTGTTGATATGTTGGAAGAAACTTTTTTTATTATTATCCTTGATTTTTGTTACAATTCTTTGTTTGTTCTGAGCCTTTGCTTTCCTCACTTCATCTTTGCATGTTCTGGCTGTCTGCTGATAATCAGCCTTAGTTATGTGCCCATCTGTCCATTTTTTGTTTTTGTTCTTTCTGTCTTTCAGTTTGTCAGAGAGATCTTTCTGCAGCCATGCTGGTTTCTTCTTGAATTTCTTGTTTTTCTTTCTCAGTGATATTGTGCTGGTCTGAGCTTTTATGATAACATTTTTCAGGGTTCCCCATGCTTCTTGGGTTGTTTTCCCCTTTAGGATTTTCATCAATGGGATCTATAAGTATAATAATAATAATTAAGTTGGAAGGGACCTTGGAGGTCATCTAGTCCAACCCCCCGCTCAGGCAGGAAACCCTATACCATTTCAGACAAATGGCTGTCCAGTCACTTCTTAAAAACTTTCAGTGTTGGAGCATTCACCGCTTCTGGAGGAAGGTTGTTCCACTGGTTAATTGTTCTAACTGTCAGGAAGTTTCTCCTTAGTTCTAGATCACTTCTCTCCTTGATTAGTTTCCATCCATTGCTTCTTGTCTTGCCTTTAGGTGCTCTGGAGAATAGCTTGACTCCCTCTTCTTTGTGGCAGCCCCTGAGATATTGGAACACTGCTATCATGTCACCCCTCACCCTTCTCTTCATTAAACTAGACATACCCAATTCCAGCAACCATTCCTTATATGTTTTAGCCTCCAGTCCTCTAATCATCTTTGTTGCTTGTCTCTATACTCTTTCTAGAGTCTCAACATCTTTTTTACATCATGGTGACCAAAACTGGATGCAGTATTCCATGTGTGGCCTTACCAAGGCATTGTAAAGTGGTATTAGTACTTCACGTGATCTTGATTCTATCCCTCTGTTAATGCAGCCTAGCGCTGTGTTGGCCTTTTTGGCAGCTGCAGCACACTGCTGACTCATATTTAAGTGATTGTCCACTAGGACTCCAAGATCCCTCTCACAGTTATCACCTATACTATACCTGTGCATTCAGTTTTCCTTGCCTAAGTTTAGAACCTTACTTTTTTACCATTGAATTTCATTTTGTTAAATAGCACCCAGTGTTCAAGTCTGTCCAGATCCTTCTGTATCTTACACCTTTCTTCTGGAGTGTTGGCTATTCCTGCCAGCTTGGTGTCGTCTACAAATTTGATGAGTTTCCCCATCTATCCCCTTGCCCAAATCGTTGATGAAGATGTTGAACAGCACTGGGCCTAGAACAGAGCCCTGGGGCACCCCACTACACACTTCCCTCCATGTAGATACAGTTTCATTGAGGACCACATGCTGAGTACGGCCGGTCAGCCAGTTACGAATCCATCTGGTGGTGATGCTGTCTAACCCTCATTTTTCTATCTTATCAAGTAGTAGGTTATGATCTACTTTATCAAATGTCTTACTGAAGTTTATATTTGGTTCTACACATTACAACAGCAGCAAGAATATCCTTCGCGCAATACTGGAAAAATGAAAGAATACTACCAGAGGAAGAAGTAATAAAAAAAATTGGAATGGACAGAGATGGACAGATTAACTATGAGATTGAAAGATAAAGAAGAAACAGAATACTACCAAACCTGGGAGCCATTCTACAAATGGCTATAGGAAAGAATCAAAGATTAGGACTTGACTATGTATTAGTGCTTTTGAACCCAGACTACATGCTGGTTGAAAAACTAAGATATGTATGTAAAGGGAAAAAAACCTAATAAAATCTCTAAAAAAAAGATAGTAGTTGCAAAGAATAGAGAAAAAGAGGTGAAAGAAACAAAGAAAACTGTTCTGAAATTAAATTTTGTTTGGGATATAGATTAAGAAGTCTACCAGCAACTTAATGTAACTTTAAGAATACACTGAAGTGAAGAAATATATTTTAAAGTGTTTTAGAGATTTGTACGGGAATGGAAATGAATGCTTTAAATATTAAGGTCTGAGGGAAAATGAAATAAGTCCTATAAAAATATTTATAGATAATAAGACTGCAGGTGTAGATTTTAACAGAATAACAAAGTTGGAAGTGATCTTGCAGATCATCCAACCCCTTGATCAAGCAGGAAACCCTACACCATTTCAGAAAATGGTTGCCCAGTCTCTTCTTAAAAATCTCCAGTGTTGGAGCACCCACAGGTTCTGGAGACAGGTTGAAGTTAATAGTGGGCTCCCATTGCTCATACATTAAATAACTCAGTTTAAAATCTCTGGTATTTCCAGTAAACCCTTAGGTTTATTTATAATGTAAACTTTGTATAATTTTTCAGTTTTTGTGAAACAGCTGTCACCATTTCACATATAATGTTCTCAAAATTTCTTATAAATAATAATAAATAATAAACCTTTATTGTCAAAGTACAACATGTGTACATTGAGATTAGCTGAGCCTCCCCCCGTGCTCTCTCCCCCCAACACACAGTGACAACAAACCCTCCATCCTACCACACCATGTGAACCAACAACACCACACACCGGCCTCCCAAGTCAATTCTGCATAAGATTATGTCCCATTTAAAAGCCTAACAGCCCACGGATAAAAGCTATTTTTCAGCCTGTTGGTACGGCTGGCTATATTCCTATATCTCCTACCGGATGGTAGGAGAGTAAAGAGATACCGTCCAGGGTGTGAGTCATCCCTGAGAATCTTCCTCACTCTTCCAAGGCAACGAGCGCTGGCGATGTCATCCAGTGGTGTCAGGGAACAGCCCACAATGTCTTATGATTAAGCAAAAGATTCTGGGTATATCCCATTGGGCTATATCTCATCTCAGTTTCAATTGAGATAGAGAATATGATGCAAACATATAAATTCTCACATTGGAGGAGAATGTGAGAATCACCATTTTTTTTGGTAATGCTACCCTACATTACCTATTTTTTCCTCTTCATCAAAATAATGAAAAGTAGTCATGAGTATTATTTCAGGGAATCAAAGGTAATGATTCATTTAAAAATTAGGCTGAATGATTTTTGAAGGCAAGATAATTCTTTTATCTGTTTTTCTTTCCTTTTTCTATTTTGCACAGACAGATTTGTATCACCTGGTAAAAGAATTTCCACAATATATTCATTTTACAAAAAACACAGGAAACTCTAGAATGTTGGACATTCACACATAGTCTCAACCTTTTTATAATTTGAAAATATGACATACATCTACATTTTTTTTTACAAATGATCAATAAGGACCAGCACAAAGAACCAATCAGAGACCAGGTGTCATCAACCTGCACCCATGAGAAACAAGCTCAGCTAAAAACCATTTAGAAGTCACAATGCCAAGCTATAAAGATAGGAGGCCAGTCAATTACCTGCGATCTGCCAGTCATAACTGCTGATGAAACATCAGGAAATCTGGATGGGCTCCAGCATGAATCTAATAGGTAGGAAGACTAAACTTTTGGTCCCAGAAGTTCAACTCAGATGGATCAGGAAATCTTGATGTGGTCACTAATTCCTAAAGCCCATTATCCAACAGTCATGAAAATCTGCACATTAACACCTACAACTTTATAAAAGTTTGTTTCCCCTTTGAGAAAATTATCAGCTCAAACTCGGTTTCAGTTAATTTAATAATAATTAATTGGAAAGGATGCAGGCACTAATTTCAGGGTCACGTTGCTGAAGAAATATGGACAGAATTAGGCAAGTACTTTCCTGTTGTGATATAATTATAGCCATTGCATAAACTGGATAGTTTTTAACGGGTCAGACAAGCTTCCCACTTTTACATAAGATAGTATATAAAAGTGTACCTAACTGCCGTTGTCCTAAGACAACATTTTTGAGACAGGAAAAGCTTCATCTGTGAGATTTCTCTGTTCTGCAGAATCTACATTACAAAATTCAACTTTACTCATCACAAGTAATCTTAGAATGGTCATTAGGATTAAATGTATTTTGAAAATATTCATAGAACAGTCCCAGCCAAGGCTTAGGACTAAGAACAACAAAGTGTGTCAAAACACAATGTCTTTGTCTTTGGGTGCTATTCATCCTTGGTGGAGCAGTGGGCTAATGCAGTGGGCTAAGGAGCCTTGGTGGAGCAGTGGGCTAATGCCTCCTTAAGTAACACCAGCTGCCTGCAATTAGTGCAGGTTCGCATCCCACCAGGCTCAAGGTTGACTCAGCCTTCCATCCTTCCGAGGTAGGTAAAATGAGGACCCAGATTGTTGGGGGCAATAAGCTGACTTTGTAATAATGCCGCTTGGGTGTGTGTGTGAAAGCCCTAATAAGCAGGCATATACATAGAATGAAGGCTACTGCTAAGCTTGTAAGCCGCCCTGAGTCTTCGGAGAAGGGCGGGATATAAATGGAATAAAAATAAAAATAAAATAAAATAAAATAAATCCTTGTAAGGAACTTTCTGCTCCAACAGAAGAACAAGGACAGCTCTTCTATTAGCTAGATAAGACAACTACTTCAGGTGACAAACAGTGGCATTTAACAATCCCATTTTCCTGTGGCTAGTACACAAGTCAGTATATAGCATTAATTTATCTCTATTTTAATGAAAAGAAGGACTAAGACTGGCATGATAGCAGTGTTCCAATATCTAAGGGGCTGCCACAAAGAATAGGAGGTCAACCTATTTTTTCAAAGCACCTGAAGAAAGGCAGAACAAGAAGCAATGGATGGAAACTAATCAAGGAGAGAAGCAACCTAGAACCAAGGAGAAATTTCCTGATAGTTAGAACAATTAATCAGTGGAATGACTTGCCTCCAGAAGCTGTAAATGCTCCAATACTGGAGGTTTTAAGAAAACATTGGACAGCTATTTGTCTGAAATGGTGTATGGTTTCCTGCTTGATCAGGGGGTTGGACTAGAAGACCAACTCTGTTTTTCTGACTACATTGGTGGATCCCAAACTAAACTTGCCCTGATTAATTGATATAAACAGAAAGGCACAATTTCCTAACTTATTAATGAAATAAAATTGATCTCAATTTCTTTCTAAATGTGGAAAGAAGAGTGGACAAAATTTTGTCTTTCAGGTTAAGTAGGAAATTGCCTTTGAGCCAGCTCTGCTTCTGCGCTTACAAAGATGACAAATACCAAATGTAAAACAAAAGGTCAGCTATATTACTGTAGAGATACGGTTTTATAAAATATTTCTAGTTTAATATTTTTTCTGCTGGAAAACCACACAAGAAAAATTGCTGGGCTGAACAAAAGCATCTAATGGGATATGATATGAAGACAATACATATTTAGAAGTGAAATCAATTTCTTTGGAAATCCCCTTTGCTAGTATAAGAAATAATTGCTCATATCCCCACATCAGAAATAATTGTTGATGTTCTCAGTGAAGGGGGCCAAAGTATCCTGTCCAGAACAGCTACATTTTTGCAATAACAACTGACAAGGGGAATATACCTATGCCGGTAACATAGAAGAATAAAAAAAACCCCATTTTTCAGTTGACCTACTCAGAAAATCATTTAGCTAACAGTATGCTGAAAGCATGAAAAATAGAATCTCCCAAACCTCTTCAGGAGATTTTTCATAACTGTAATGGTTAAACATAAACCAGTTAAATAGCTGACATAAATTAAACAAAAAATCAAGT
Source organism: Vipera berus (assembly GCF_964194415.1). Classification (NCBI taxonomy): domain Eukaryota; kingdom Metazoa; phylum Chordata; class Lepidosauria; order Squamata; family Viperidae; genus Vipera; species Vipera berus. The sequence goes on from NC_138207.1 coordinate 67,781,475, forward strand.
TAATGTAGTTATCTTCTTATCTACCCACAATTATCTATTGGACTTATCTCTGGTTGCAATGTCTTGGCAATACTTTGTTGTTGTTTTTTTCAAAAAGGTCGTAATATAGACAGAATACATTGAAAGTTTCTCACACCAGTCCATTTGTTAATGAAGATATATGTGCTCTGTCATTTCTGTCTGTCAAAACAATTATATGTTAACTCAGATAAAAGAATGTTTTCTGTAACTATGGTGTGATTATAATTTTTTTTTAAAAAAACCCTACTGCTAACAAATGAGTTATTTCATTAATTCAAGACTAGGAGGGGCTACAATTTATTGCTACTTGGGGCAAATTTTCAACTTGTCTGTAAATATATACTGAACAATAAGTACAGAAGCAATCATATTTCTCTGGAAATTCATAGCTTGAATTTGTGTATTACATTAAGCTGTAATATTGATTTTTTATTTTTTAACTACATGTAATGTATGACATCATCTATGATGTCACAGTTTGATTTGTACCTCATCTTTCCTTGGAACTTAAAACACACATGTAAGAATAGACCCTCCAGTTACAAATCCTGTTCCCCCCCACCAACAAATCCCTGTAAGATAAGAATGGATAAGAGATAATGACTAGTGAGAGTCATCCAGTTAGTTTTTCTGGTTAAGGATGGATTTTAATTTGGGTTTCTCTATCCTAGTTTAACATTTTACTTTTACACTTACATTTACACATTGGGATCATGAGTTTCCCAAACAGACTATGTGCTGGGTTGAAAAAGAGGCCATATTTTAAATCAACATTTTAAATGGACACCTAACATCAAAAATGTAATCAGAAAAGCACAACAAAGAATGTTCTTCCTGCCCCAACCCAGAAAGCTCAGACTGCCCAAGAAGCTGCTGATACAGTTCTATAAAGGAATTATTGAGTCTGTCATTTGCACCACTATAACTGTCTGGTTTAGAACTGCAACCAAACAAGACAGACACAGACGTCACCGGATAGTTAGAACTGCAGGAAAAAAAATTGCTACCAGCCTGCCTTCCATTGAGGACCTGTATACTCCACGAGCAAGAAAGAGGGCCATACCCTCTACATACCCCTCACGTCCTTGGACATAAACTATTTCAACTTCTTCCCTCAAGAAAACACTATAGGGCATTGCACACCAGAACAACTAGACATAAGGACAATTTTCAATTTCTATTTCTATTAATATGAAATACAGGTGAAACTCAAAAAATTAGAAAATCATGCAAAAGTTCATTTATTTCAGTAATGCAACTTAAAAGGGGAAACTAATATATGATATAGACTCATTACAGGCAAAGCAAGATAGTTCAAGCCATGATTTGTCATAATTGTGATGATTATGGCATACAGCTCATGAAAACCCCAAATCCACAATCTCAGAAAATTAGAATATTGTGAAAAGGTGCAATATTCTAGGCTCAAAGTGTCCCACCCTAATCAGCTAATTAAGCCATAACACCTGCAAAGGGTTCCTGAGCCTTTAAATGGTCTCTCAGTCTGGTTCAGTAGGAATCACAATCATGGGGAAGACTGCTGACCTGACAGTTGTGCAGAAAACCATCATTGACACCCTCCATAAGGAGGGAAAGCCTCAAAAGGTAATTGCAAAAGAAGTTGGATCTTCCCAAAGTGCTGTATCAAAGCACATTAATAGAAAGTTATGTGTAAGGGAAAAGTGTGGAAGAAAAAGGTGCACAAGCAGCAGGGATGACCGCAGCCTGGAGAGGATTGTCAGGAAAAGGCCATTCAAAAGTGTTGGGGACTTTCACAAGGAGTGGACTGAGGCTGGAGTCAGTGCATCAAGAGCCACCACACACAGATGGATACTGGACATGGGCTTCAAATGTCGTATTCCTCTTGTCAAGCTGCTCCTGAACAACAAACGTCAGAAACGTCTTACCTGGGCTAAAGAAAAACAGACCTGGTCTGTTGCTCAGTGGTCCAAAGTCCTCTTTTCTGATGACAGCAACTTTTGCATCTCATTTGGAAACCAAGGACCCAGAGTCTGGAAGAAGAATGGAGAGGCACACACTGCAAGATGCTTGAAATCCAGTGTGAAGTTTCTACAGTCTGTGTTGATTTGGGGAGCCATGTCATCTGCTGGTGTTGGTCCACTGTGCTTCATTAAGTCCAGGGTCAATGCAGCCATCTACCAGGAGATTTTGGAGCACTTCATGCTTCCTTCCACAGATGAGCTTTATGGGGATGCTGACTGCATTTTACAGCAGGACTTGGCACCTGCCCACACTGCCAAAAGCACCAAAACCTGGTTCAATGACCGTGGGATTACTGTGCTTGATTGGCCAGCAAACTTGTCTGACCTGAACCCCATAGAGAATCTATGGGGCATTGGCAAGAGAAAGATGAGAGACATGAGACCGAACAATGCAGAAGAGCTGAAGGCCGCTACTGAAGCATCCTGGTCTTCCATAACACCTCAGCAGTGCCATAGGCTGATAGCTTCCATGCCACGCCGCATTGAGGCAGTAATTGCTGCAAAAGGGGCCCAGACCAAATACTGAGTACATATGCATGCTCATACTTTTCAGAGGTCCGATATTGTTCTATGTACACTCCTTGTTTTATTGATTGCATGTAATATTCTAATTTACTGAGATTGTGGATTTGGGGTTTTCATGAGCTGTATGCCATAATCATCACAATTATGACAAATCACAGCTTGAACTATCTTGCTTTGCATGTAATGAGTCTATCTCATATATTAGTTTCCCCTTTTAAGTTGCATTACTGAAATAAATGAACTTTTGCACGATATTCTAATTTTTTTGAGTTTCACCTGTATCTGACTTTTCCTAAGGAGATCTATGCATCCTACCAGGTCAGATAGGATGAACATACTCCTGGTTCCTTTCCCCAAATATTGTTATCTAATGAGGCCTAGAAAGCATGCATTTTCCCTGCCCTATGGAACATCTCTCCTCCTGAAATTCAATAGGTCTTCAACCTTTTAGCATTTTGTAAATCCTTAAAAGACCTGTCTTCCCCCCACCCCCATGTCTTGGGAGATTAGATGATGTTACATCAGCCTGGGCTTGTGCCAGGTTTTTGCTGTTTTTAATATTTTGTATCATAACTGGTTATGTTTAATATTTTTACAATGTTTTTTAATTTTTGTTTCTGAGCTGCCCAGAGTTGGCTTAAAGATGGGCGGCTATATCAATAAACAAATATAAACCAATTGTTTATATAAGAACATAAAAATGTTAATAAATCTGAATATTTTCCTGTTTAACATATTTACAAAACCCATGCACAACCACACACAAATAATCATGTTCATGTGAAAAATCTGATCTGCCAACAGTGCAGAAGACAAGCGCAAGATCCAAAAAGATCTTGACAGATGTGAACACTGGGACCTATTTAACAAAATGAAATTCAGCAGTGATAAAAGTACACCTAGGCAAGAAAAAAAACAATTGTAAAGGCACAGACTAGGTGAAACTTGGCTTAATGCCAGTAACTGTGAGAGGGACCTTGGAGTCCTAGTGGACAATCACTTAAATATGAGCCTACAGTGTATGGCAGCAGCCAAAGAAACCAATGTAATCCTAGGTTGCATTAATAGAGGAACAGAATCAAGATCACATGAAGTTCTAGTACTGCTTTACAAAGCCTTAGTAAGACCTCAATTGGAACATGGTATCCAGTTCTGGTCTCCACAATATAAAAAAGATGTTGAGACTCTGGAAAGAGTACAGAGAAGAGCAATCATAATGACCAGGAAGTTGGAGGCTAAAACATACTAAGAATGGTTACAGGAATTGAGTATTTCTAGTCTAATGAAAAGAAGGACTAGGGGATACAGTGTTCCAATATTTGAGGGGCTCTTACAAAGATGAGAAAGGGATGCGGTGGCTCAGTGGGTTAGGACGCTGAGCTTGTCGATCAGAAGGTCAGCAGTTTGGCGGGTCGAATCCCGAGTGCCGTGTAACAGAGTGAGCGCCTGTTACTCGTCCCAGCTTCTGCCAACCTAGCAGTTTGAAAGCACGTAAAAATGCAAGTAGAAAAATAGGGACCACTACGGTGGGAAGGTAACAGCATTCCGTGCGCCTTTGGCGTCTAGTCATGCCGGCCACATGACTACGGAGACGTCCTTGGACAAGCGCTGGCTCTTCAGCTTTGAAACAGAGATGAGCACTGGCCCCTAGAGTTGGAAACGACTAGCACGCATGTGCGGGGGAACCTTTACCTTTTACCTTTTTACAAAGATGAGAGGGTTAAGCTATTTTCAAAAGCACCAAGATAAGAAACAATGGATGGAAACTAATCAAGGAAAGAAGCAACCTAGAACTAAGGAGAAATTTCCTAACGGTGAGATCAAACAACCAATGGAATAGCTTGCATTCAGAAGTTGTGGTTGTTGCATCACTGGAGGATTTCAAAAAGAGGTGGAAGATTTGTCTGAAATGGTATAGGATCTCCTGCTTGAGCAGGGGGTTGGACTAGAAGACCTCCAGGTCTCTTCTAACTCTACGATTCTATGTTCTATGCTCATAGGATGGAATCTACACAACGAGATAAGATTTCTTAACTAACTCTGGGACTACAGTGGGGAATAATGACAAAATATGATTCTATTTGCAAATATCAAGCCGGTGTAAGCAACCAACAGAATAGAGAGCTTCATAAAAAAACAGTGTAAACTGTCCTTATCTAGAGAATCAATAGAGGAATTGATTAATTGATTCCTAGACTTTCAACACTTACAAGATTCTTTCATAGTCTTAATAGGAAGCATCCCTGACACATGAAAGAATGGGGAAACTTATGTGTCTTCAGCATGGAAAGTGTACTTGTATGCAGGGTGAAAAATCAGATGTTATGAAGAATTTCCTCCCATCACACACTTAATTTTATATGTGTATTTCTGTAACTATGAGGTGCTCAAAGGTGCTATTCCAAAAGTTAGATTCCAGATTTCAAGGAGCATAGACTTAATATTGGAAGATGACTTCTCAGCAATCACAGGAACAAAAACAAAGCCAAGCTGGAGAATAGGAAGATTTTATTTTTTTTAGATTTTAGAGGTGGTATTCCCATTTTTAACTTTGCTCCTACTGGAAGTTTGACATTGAGAACTTTCAAAAGAAAGTTGTAGAATTTGAAAGAAACCGTGCAGGTGAACCATATGGGAAATTTTCTGATAAAGCTTCCAGTAATTATCTCAATGCAGTTTCATAAGTACCTGAGCCAATTAGTCTGCATTCTCAGAAACTTGCTGAGAAAGCACTTCATCAAGTGCTTTGTTTTGAAATTCTTTTTTTAGCCTTGGATAATTTAGGAATATATAACATGTGAAGAGTATTAAGATTAATGTACAATATCTACATGTACAACAAGTGATATAGAAGATCCAGTTTTAAACATCTAACAGCAATGTCCTATCAATTTTTATTCAGAAGTAAATAAAAGTGATCCAAAGAACGTATTTGCACATTAGCATGACTCTGTGTTCTGTATCTTAGATGTAAATAATCAAACTACTAAAAAGGAGCAAACAGCAATAATATTCATATAACATTATTTATGAAGCAACGTGCTTCATAAAAGCCATGTAAATTTCAAGACTTCTGAGATTTGGTTATACTGTCCACAGTGTTGCAACCCACAATATACAATACACATTTTCAAATGTTCCACAGATGATGAATAAAATCATAGAACGAAATGATTATAACTTTTTGTGAGTAATATGGGATTCTACTTTATGGAGCTGAAACAAAATAAGACACAATTAGGAGTAACAGTATTGTTTGCAAGCGACCTGACAAATTTGATGTCTGAACAAATATTTTAGGGGGTGGATTTCCTTCAAGTCATTATATATTCTAGAGACTGCCTGGACTAGTTGTTGCAGTTTTCTTTCTTTTCTTTCTTTGGGGGTGTGTGTGGAATATATGATTTTTATTAAAACATTTAACAGGAGGATAAAAACTAATACAGACTAATACATAGTAAGGAAGAAACAAGAAAAAAGAAAGAGGGCTAAGAATGCAAGAAAAGGGAAAAAAGAAAGAAAAAGAAAAACAGAATTAAGATACAAGAGGTGGCTTCCAATATTCTCCACAGCAGTTATAAGCACAATTATATTTTGACCTTTCTAAAGTTGCATCATGTTTCTCTTCTTTCTATAATCCATCCTGTCTAATCATCAAAGCCATACATCACAAGTACCTTTCCCCCCCCCCCACTTTTACACAAAAAGACAATAAGGGGTGTTCCTGCAGTTTTCTTGACAAGATTTTGAATTGCTATTGTCTCCTTCCTAGAGCTAAAAGACAGCCAGAGGCCAAGGTCGCCTAGCTGGCTTTGGGTCTAAGATAGAACTATAATTTACAATCTCCTGCTTTCTAACACTACCATAAATTGGTGTGTACCGAAGTTAATCTCAACTAAGTTATTAATATACTGGTCTTCTCCCAGGATTGATCATTCTGGCAAAAGTGGAAAAAAAAATCACACAAATAGACCATTTGTGATACTTACAGTAGGTGTTTCTCTTTTCTTATGGAGAAACTATTTCACTGTTTTCTGATCACCCATTGTGCTGAGAGAGAAAATCAAGTCATAATTTTTTTCCCCAGTTTCTGTTCTTCCAGCCTCTCATTGTCACCATAACTTGTGTTATATGAATCTTTAGTATATTGCTGTTTGGATAATTTGATCTGAAGTTGCATTTGCGCTAATCTGCTATGCTTCAGAAATCCAATCAAAGTCAGAATGGTGCATATTGCCGGTGGAAGAATACAATAAAGAATAGACTAAAACAGAGACATAAATCCCACAAAAATGTTACTTTAAGTGCAATTGCAGAATCAGGTCAATCTCTTGAAACTCATTAATCCCAAAGTGTTTTATTAATTCCTGAGATCTGTATGTAGCTTTCAAGGTCAACAGTTTTCAAAGGACTCTTTTTTAATCACTAGATCAAAACTATTTTTTCTTTGAGTTGCATTGTTTTGTTTTGTCTTCTTTGTGGAAAGAGCAGTGGGATCTCTGCACATTCCAGCAAATGCAATTTGTCTGCTTTGACTCAAGTCTCAGTATTGATGCCATTCTAGTTTTGGAATTGCACTCCTGTGTTTCCATGATATCCTCTGCCTTTGGCAACGAAGTCATTTTTTTCCAATTTGCCTATAACACAGATTAAATTGTTGGCCAGCTGTTGATAGTGATGAGTATTAGTATATTGTGGAGATATTATAAAAAGTCAGTGGACCACTCAACTAATCCTGAGGGTTATTTCAAACAAATCAGTCTCACACTTCTTTAAACTAATTCAACATCACAAAAATATCAGATTAAGACAATGGTCCTATTTTGCCTACTTATTTCTTCCAGAAAAAAAGAGTTAGAGAGAAAAAAAAAGAGTTAAAAACAGCTGTTATTCTTGTATTCTCTCCTGGAATTGTGGTAGTCAATGAATATTTCTCAGTAATGGTCAATAGCAGACATGCATCCTTTAAGAAAGTACTGAATGGAGAGAGAGAGAGAGAGAGAGAGAGAGAGAGAGAGAGAGAGAGAGAGAGAGAAAGAAAGAAAGAAAGAAAGAAAGGAAGGAAGGAAGGAAGGAAGGAAGGTAACAATTAGAAAGTTCCTGTACATAGCCCCAGTGAGTCAAACAGGAAATAATTCCAGGGGCTCCTCTGATGCTTCTGCTCTGAAAACATTAATACATTTCCAAATAAGATGTACCTCTGGTACAGTTAATCCTTGACTAACCATCATTTAGTGACCATTCAAAGTTACAACATCACTGGAAAAAAGTGACTTATGACTGTTTTTCACCCTTATGACTTTTGCAGCATCCCTATGGTAACATGATCAAAATTCAGATGCTTGACAACTGACTCATACTTATAACAGTTGCCATATCTCCGGATCAAGTGATCCCCTTTTGCGACCTTCTGACAAGCAAAGTCAATGGGGAAGCCAGATTCAGTTAACAACCATGTCAATAACTTAACAACCGCAGTCATTCCTTAACAGCTGCGTCAGGAAAGGTTGTAAAATGGGGCGAAACTCAACCGACATCAGCAACATAAATTTTGGGCTCGATTGTGGTCGTAAGTCGAGGACAACCTGTATAGGATTCCTAAACTTTTTGGGCTCACATCTCCCAATAATCTTAATGTGCACATCTCCCTTAAAAATCCAACTGCCCCAATGAATAAACCAATGCAATGAAACTTTATTTTTTAACGAAGACATTAAAAAAAAAACAACATTTGTGCCTCTTCCATCACCATGTTACTCTCTTGAAACCAGTATTTTGGGAATGGTGGATTTACTGTAACAACGTAGAACTAAAAGATTTTTCACATCTTCTCTGGATTCTGTTTGCACCTCCCCAAGTGATGTACACCTCACAGTTTGAGAAAGTCTGTTCTAACAGCTCTATTTGAAAGAGACATCTGGTGTCTCTGTTCTTTTCCAGTATCTTCTAATCCTGGCTGTGCATCCTAGATGTCACAGTTGTGTTGTAGGTTTTTTATACTTGTTGCCCTTCTTTGCCTCCTTCTGGATGTCGTTAGGCAGCTTGGGACATCTGAGAGGAGATGGGGTTCTCTTTTGTCTACCCCATTAAAGACTGTTTTATTTCAATCCGTATTTTTCCCCACTTTAAACAATTTTCTTCTCCTTGGCTTGGTTGCTGGGATGTGCAGAGGGCATTCAAAGGCTTATCAGCGCTCTGACAGCTTTTGCCTTAATTGGCGGTGTTGTGGCTGATGCTGCACAGGTATTGGCAACATGGAAGATGGAAGAAAAGGATCTGAAAGACCAAGATGAGGTATTGGCAGCCAGAATGAGTGGGAGTTGCAAATCTTTCTCTGAATCAGAGCTTGGCCCACTCCCAGGTTCCATTTTTATCCTTTCCAACCCAATGAAATATTAGAAATAAATTATGTAAAAGGCTCGAGATGTTTTTGTCCATCTGTCCCCCAGAAGGTTAACTCTGAGAAAACTGAACAGAATGGAACCAAATCTGGTGTGGCAAGAGAGACAGCCGATGAAAGACTGAGTTGGCAGATGGGCTAGATCTGGCTGAGAGTGCAGGATCAGCATTTTAGCAACAATATCTCAATGGATGTCTCTAGGAGAGCCTATTGGATTACAGATCGTAATGCTGCTGACTGCTCCATTCTAAGCCTCCTTCTCCTGCTCCTCCTGTGTTCACCCCTCTGCAATGTGTCCTGGGTTTTACAAATGCAACACAAGGTAATGGCAATAACGCACCCGAGCAGCAATAGCACTTAGACTTGCATACTGCTTCATGGTGCTTTACAGCGCTCTCTAGGTGGATTACACGGTCAACATATTGCCTCCAACAATCTGGGTCCTCATTTTATTGACCTTGGAAGGATGGAAGGCTGAGCCAACCTTGAGCCGGTCAGGATTGAACTCTTGGCAGTGAGCTGAATTAGCCTGCAATACTGCATTCTCGTAAGGGACGTGGTGGCTCAGTGGGTTAGGATGCTGAGCTTGTCAATCAGAAGATCGGCAGTTTGGCGGGTCGAATCCTGAGTGCTGCGTAACAGAGTGAGCGCCTGTTACTCGTCCCAGCTTCTGCCAACCTAGCAGTTCGAAAGCACATAAAAATGCAAGTAGAAAAATAGGGACCACTACGGTGGGAAGGTAACAGCGTTCCGTGCGCCTTTGGCGTCTAGTCATGCCGGCCACATGACCACGAAGACGTCCTCGGACAAACGCTGGCTCTTCGGCTTTGAAACAGAGATGAGCACCGGCCCCTAGAGTTGGAAACGACTAGCACGCATGTGCGGGGGAACCTTTACCTTTACCTTTACTGCATTCTCACCACTGCACCACCATGGTTCTTCTGCAATAAAGATACTACAACTTGTTACTCAGGAAAAGAAAAATATCAAGGGCCCTTTATAGCCACTGCTAATAAATAAATAGGTCTGAAACAATTCCAAGAGACGTTCTACCTGCCTTCCCTACCTTGCTCCCCCACTCCTTCTTTCTCTTTCCTTCCCATATCAACCTGCCTGACTGAAGTATAAGGAAAGGTGAGGAAATTAAGCTTTGTCCGTACTTTCCTAGAACAAAGGCTTGTAAGAAAAAGGCAGATTCTAATTGGGACACTGTGCTTCTGTAACCATGAGTTTTGAGCCAGGTAATGCCCGTTGTCAGAAGCACTCTAGGCAAGAGCTGTGGGTTAGTAGCTAACTGGCTTAAGAACATGGCGAGAACTGGCCATTAAAATTTTACATGATGGCCCTGAGGCCCGTGTGATAGGCAGTCATACATATACATATACATACATATAGGGACGCGGTGGCTCAGTGGGTTAGGACGCTGAGCTTGTCGATCAGATGGTCGGCAGTTTGGCGGGTCGAATCCTGAGTGCCGCATAACAGAGTGAGCACCTGTTACTCGTCCCAGCTTCTGCCAACCTAGCAGTTCGAAAGCAAGTAGAAAAATAGGGACCACTACAGTGGGAAGGTAACAGCGTTCCGTGCGCCTTTGGCGTCTAGTCATGCTGGCCACATGACCATGGAGACGTCCTCGGACAAGCACTGGCTCTTTGGCCTTGAAACGGAGATGAGCACCGGCCCCTAGAGTCGGAAAAGACTAGCACGCATGTGCAGGGGAACCTTTACCTTTATACATACATATATATCATATCATGCCATGGTCACAGCTTTCAACTGAAAATTGTATTCAGGAAAGCATTATTCCAACAGCTAACATTTTTCTTTTGCAAACAACCACACTATACACAGTCCACATCATATACTGAAAAGACAGGGAGGCTTTCTCTGTTTTCTCTTCCTGTGTGGAACTTAAGGAATTTTTTTAAAATTCAGGAGCTGACATTGTTCAGGAGGTGGAGCACTGATTAATGGTTTTTCTATTTGCCTTTGATTGGCTGGAGGAAGCATTGATTGGCTCCTAGTTTTTCCTCTTTATTCCAAGGTCAGCAGGCATGAAGGCAGTCATATAGTCAGCTTCAAAATGCTGTGGAGGAAATGTAAACAGTGCTGTAAAAGTGCCATCATTTCCATAGAAAATTCTCTGAACAGTTCTAACTATAGTCCTTTTGCTGGCAGTTTCTTTCCTAATTGGAAGTTTATAAGCTATTTATTTTAATATACGGCTTTCTGAATATGTTTTCCAAACCCTTGCACTCAGACATATGGTTTTCTTCAATGGCAGCTATTGATGGATATGGTGGCCTTGTGTAAACACTTCCCATTTGGTGAGATTTTCATCTGGCAAATCTGCTTTATGTGCAGAATTAATTTAAACGTCTAGTTACATCCAGACATAACAGAATACAGCTTTGGAAGGGACCTTGGAAGTCTTCGACTTCAACCACTTGCTCAACCAGGAGATCCTATACCCTTTCAGACAAATGGCTGTCCAGTCTCTTCTTAAAAACCTCCAGTGATGGAGCGCCCACAACTGCTGAAGGCAAGGCATTCCAGTGGTTAATTGTTCTCACTATTGGCAAATTTCTTCTTCATTTTAAGTTGCTTCTCTCCTTGTATAGCAATAGCAATAGCACTTAGACTTATATACCGCTTTACAGTGCTTTACAGTTCTCTCTAAGTGGTTTATAGAATCATGATATTCCCCACCCCCACCCCCCAAAAAAATCTGGGTCCTCGTTTTACTGATCTCAGAAGGATGGAAGGCTGAATCAACCTTCAGCCGGCGACACTTGAACTACCAAACTGATGGCAGCCAGGAGTCAGCAGAACTAGCCTGCAGTACTGCATTCTAACCACTGCACCACCAGGGCTTTTTGTATAGTTTCCAGGGCTTTTTTGTCATAGAAGGCTCAGAACGGAGTTCCGGCACCTTTTTTGGATGGAACCTTGTAGGGTAGGCAAGGCGGGTTGTATGACATGTGTGAGTTCCGGCACCTTTTTCTTTTACAAAAAAAGCACTGATAGTTTCCATTCATTTTTTCTTGTGCTTTGGAAAATGGGTTGACTCACTCTTCTTTGTAGCTGTCCCTCAAATATTACAACATGTAATATTTATTCCCATGCATCAGAAGAAGCAATTTGAATGTGTTTCTCTAGAATGGGAATCTAATCTGAACAAAGATTAATAAACAGTTCTTTGTTATCTTTGCTGGAAAAGTTATTACAAAAAATAAATGGGATGTGCAGAAAAAGTCTACCTCCTAGTTAGCCTATCAAGAAGAGAGTTGGAATGTGCTTGGTTTATCTGCCAGTTTCTCTACTGATGGGAAGAATCTTAGCTCAAACAGGTCTTCTTTTTCATCCTCTTATATACTGAGATATTTTGTTTTGTTTTGTTCTGAATTGCATTCTTTTCTCTGTGTGACTACTGGTTCCCTTTGGCTAATTTACTCCAAGTCTACTGAGTTTATGTAGCCCCAGAATTGTTGGCATATTTGCTTCTGTGGATGCAAGGATTATAACTGATTTATTTTTTTTGCTTCCTTTGTTGATCACCTCACCTCCAGGAACAGCTGCTCATTTGTGCACTTAAAGTCTAGTGCACTTATCTTTCTACAAAAAAATTCAACTTATTCAGCAACACCTGGTTTTCTCACTGGGGCTATGTATAGGAACATTCCAGTTATGATCTTCCTTCCTTCCTTCCTTCCTTCCTTCCTTCCTTCCTTCCTTCCTTCCTTCCTTCCTTCCTTCCTTCCTTCCTCCCTCCCTCCCTCCCTCCCTCCCTCCCTCCCTCAATGTACATTCAGTAAGTGCTTCAATTTTCTGTTCTCCAGCTCTTCTCAATTTCTCTGATTCAGCTCCTAACATTCCCCCAATGTTTCTCCAGAATGTGTAAGTGCTCTTACAACTATTTCCTCCTGGCAATATGAGTGAACACTTGGGCTATGTCAGGCCCAAGCCCAAAGCAAAATCCAATCCAATCCTTCTTTGGCTTACTCCTAATGGACAAAACCTTTCCAAACTTAAGTTATAACCTTCTAATCCAGGAGTGTCAAACTTGCAATGTCACATGACGTGTTGCGATATATTGCGACTTTTTTTTCATTGCTGGCAAGGGGAGGGCGTGGTTTCAGCATGACGCATCTAGCCCGTTGGCCAGAATCTAACCTATTAGATATATATTGAGACATTTCTAGGATGTAGCTCCCTTACTCTTTCCCCTCCTCCATCCAGCTCAGACTGCACAGACTCTAACCCAGGGGTGTCAAACTCAATTTCATTGAGGGCCACATCAGCATTATGGTTGCCCTCGGGGGGGGCTGGGTGGGTGTGGCTAGGATGGGCATGGTCTGCTGGGTGGGTGTGGGTAGGATGGGCGTGGCCTACTGGGTGGTTGTGGCCAGTTCGACATCACTTGCTTCAGGGCTTCCTGGGTAGGACTGGGGCAGATCTGAGGGTCTCTGGCAGGGGAGGGTTGGACTCGGGCGAGTGCTGGGACATGGTCCCTCCCACCTCCCTCCCTTCCATCCTGTGTTCTTTCCTTCCTCCCTCCCACCCTCCATTCCTTCCTTCCTCTGTTCTTTCCTTGGTATATGATGGTATATGGTATATGACAGTTTATCAATAAATGATTGGAATCTATTCCTGAAGATTCCTTGGCAGCATCACTTACTGATAATTCTAGTCTGTGATTAGCACAATGCCAAACTATAATAGACGGAAAATGTTCTGACAGCAATTTTTTCACTCCACTTTTACATCCCATCATCTCAGCGGCACCACTGCATACCAGAGAAATCAAATATTTTTTGAAATAATCTTCTGTCATCCCATAAGAGTAAAGACATTAGAGTAAGGAATCAAATATCCCTTCTGCTGTTACTTTTTCAAGTTCTACCAAATCCAAAAACAAATTTACTGGTGAATTCATTCCCGTACCTTCGATACAGCATCAAACAAATACTATGAGGGTAGGGTTTTTTGCTTATTGTGGTTGATTCATCAATTATCAATGATTATTATTGGATCAATTTCTGTAACCACAGTTTTCCTCATTTCTTCACTTATATGATTAACAATTATATAATCTTGAAGGGCTTGCCATTGTGACAGAAGATTGCTACCACTGCTCCAGGGTTTGGCTAACTTAAATATGCATAGCATAATTAGATTTATTATTGCTGCTAAAGCTATTGATTATGGATTCACATTTCCCATGGATTGTCTTCTGTCCATGGGAGGGAAGCTTGGTTGATTCTAAATTTCATAATTTTAGTTATTCCTTTGTGGCAGGGTATATATGAGAACAAGCTGCAATGGTCTTTAAAAACATGTTTCTCACATATTTATATTTTTGAATCATAAATATTAAATCTTTTTTCTTTCCAATGATCCAAACTAATGCTTTAGAAATATAATTTCCAGTTTTAGCTACAGTAAATAAACAAATTACACTAAAGCTAAATGTAACGTTACTTGTTAAAGATATTTACTATATATCAGAATTAGTATTCTTTCAGTCACAATCTTATTCCTATTCAATTTGGCTGATTTTAAAATGTGATGTAAAATCATAAGCACATAAAAAGAAAACAGCAGAAACAGCTGCAAATTAACTCAACAGTTCTATGCTTAGCAACATTTCCATTTAATCAAAGTCCTTGCTCTTTCCAAATCTATTTCAGGGTTTACTTTCTATATACACAAAAAATGGGAAATGAGTTTCTGGGCTGGTTCAAATTTTTTACACATTCCAAAAATTCCAGATAATGTATCTGTTCCATATAAATATAAAAGCATGATAGGCTCTGTATTTCTACAATGGCCGATTATCTCAGTGTGCAGAAACGTGGATAACTACAAACAGAAGTTGCAAGCCCTCTCCTTGACTTCAGAGTCATCCTGGTGAGATAGTCAGCATATAAATTTAATAAATAACATTTTTTTTCCAAATGCCCCTATCAGCAATTGAATTTGAATGAAATTTCAGAAAAGCAAATGTTCTGTGCTGGTGGTATTAAGCTCCCAAAGATCTAGCATGGGATAAATGAATTCTTCCTAATAAAAAAAAACTTCCTTTCTAATCATCATTTCTTCCCTACAGCAATTTGAAAAGTAAAACAAAGTGAGGCAAACCACTACTCCCTCCATGCAGGGAAAATTTCCTTGAGTCATACTTGGATATCCTATTTGCAAATAATATCTTACTTACCTAGTTGAAATGGTGTAGTAGTTGGAGTGCAGGGAGGAGTGCAAACTTCCTGCCTTCGCTTGCAACATTTGCCTGCTGGGTCTTTTGGCAAGCTCAGTAGCAATTCCTATTGGCTTCCAAAAGCCAACAGCATAGCTGACTCAGGAATTCTGGGAGTTGAAGTCCATGAGTCATAAAAGAGCAAAGCCTGCAATAGGCTTAGCCTTAAGCCAATAGCAGTACAGCTTGTGCAAAAGCTTTTTTTTTTTTTTTTTGCAAACTGATCTGAGCTTTCTATGAGAAAAAAAGTCCTGGATTTAACGCTGAGCACGTTCTGGCTTTGATGGCTGCAATCAGGTAGTAGATCAGCGCCCGGGCCGAGGTGCAGCGGGCCAGTTCTTTGCTCTTTTCAGAGCAGGTCCCCGGGCCGGATGGAACCACATGTCGGGCCGCATCCAGCCCGCGGGCCTTGTGTTTGACATGCCTGCTCTAACCTGTCCTCTCTCTTACTTCCTCCTTTCTGGGAAAGCTTTATGTTGCCAAACAATTCTCCACTGATTTTCCAGGTGTTGATTCCATCACAGGTTGGAATACCCTTGATGGATTGCTCTAAGCATATTAGCCATGGTACTTCAGTTTCTTTTAGCCTAGATTTTTCTCTTGAATTTTGGGCCCATGATGAAGATTGCTCTTAAAGTTCATGGACTCAACCCATAGTTCATCTAGACACAGAGAGCAAGAATTACATTTTGGGGTTATACTCTTTTCTACTTTCATCAAAATAAGCAATACCTCATGTTTTAGTAGGTTGTTGTGGAGTGATGTAGGATTCTGTATCCTTTGCAGTACCATTCTATCTCCAATTTGACATGCTTTTCCTTTGATACATAGGTGGTGCATATGTGGTGTCCTAGGATAGGCTTCCTCTCAAGACATAGCTTGTACAGCATTTCATTGGTCAGGAGCTTATTTTGCAGCCAGGTGGCAGCAACCACAGTGATTGTTTTTTTTTTTTTGCCAGTTCGGCAAGTTCCAACACAAAATGTTCATCTCTGTTAAAGAATGATTTCCCTCCCTCTCTGCTATACTATTTTGTTCTGGAATATAAGGCATTGTAGTTTGATGTATAACTGCATCAATGTGATGTTAGTCTTTAAGGCAGGTAATGTGAATTCACCCCATTATCTGTCTAGCATGTATTTTCCCCCAAATTTATTGCTCATTAAAACTACATATTTTTCAATTCCTATGTGCTCAACTGCTTTTTCCTTATAAGTGGCAAGAGGCAAAACTAGATTAATCAACAATGAATGCTAATGGAATGCACTTATGGTGATGCTATGGAGTAATGCTATCATCGTTAATAGGAAATGCTTCATGTAGCATGTGCATGGATAAAGCTAGTAACCTAAACTATCTTTTTTTCTCTTTTACTAAGAGGCATAATGTGAGTAGGGTAGTATTTATTGGCATATATGGTAAGTAACTAAGACATATGGAAGATGGTACTTTCAGATGTAAGAGAAGAAAGTAATTCATGTAAAGATATTGGACTAATAATTGAAGGGGAGGGAAGGAGAAAGGGAGGGAGGGAGGAAGGGAGGAAGGGAGGAAGGAAGGGCTGCTTATGCAAGAAATTAAAATAAAATGAAAGTATGCAAGAGAGCAGAATGTAAACGGTCTGATTCTGTGGAGTGGAATTGAGGAAAGCATTCAGGGAGGATAGATTAAATTGTGAAAGAAAGGTTATATATATAAAATCTTTATATGCACACATACATGTTATACAGACACAATCCACATATGAATGAATGAGTGAATGAATGAATCTCTGAATGAATAGATGCAGGAATATGAGATGATATATGAAAAAAATATTCAAACAATTCAACAAGCGAAGAATTAATGAAAACAGTGATTGCATATGTAGTTTCATGTACACGAGTATCATCCTGTGTATAAGTATGCATATGTGTGTGTGTGTGTAACAAATAAATTAACATAAAACTAAAACATGACTAATGTAATTGCTTATTATAAAAGCTTTTGATAATTCATTAAGGATATGGGGTAATGAAAGGTTCCAAACGTGGGAGAGATTATTATTTGGTGGTAATAAGAATGACTGTTGTACAAAAATGATGTGCAGCTACTTGGAACAGGGAAAAAATATATAGAATCCTACAGAAAAAAAATGATTGTTAAAACAATAAGAATGAAAGAGAAGTATTGCATACTGTTTATATAAAGAAAAAAGTTATTGTTGTGAAGCATGTAATAGAGGTATTGAAATAAAGAGGTATTTTTGCTGGAAAATAAAAATTGCCCAGGAATTGCCCTATGTGGTAAATTGAATAGGCTTGAACTATGGAATATTTTATGTAAATGTGGAGTTAAAAGTTGATTGCTAAATGTAGTAAGAGCAATGCATGATAAAAGTAAAAATGGGGAAAAGAAATTGAATACTATTAGCAAATAGTGAGTTAACTATTAGCAAATAGTTCAACATTGAGCACAGAGTAAGACAAGGATTGGGTGATATTCCTTTCACTATTTAATACAGACAAATGTACAAGGAATGTTTCTGGTGAAATTAGAGATGTATTGCTGAATGTTTGTGCACTACTGTTTGCAGATTATGTTCTGTTTTGTCATGGAATTTGAACAATTTGCAGTACACAAGTAAGATAGATTTTATGATGCAACAAGTGTGGAGATAAGAATTAGTTCATTAAAGATTAAGGAAGATGTGTTTCACACAGAAAGCAGAATGAAACTTACAAATAAAGGGGAATAAAGCAGTACAAGTACATTATTTTGAAAACTTTGGTTGAATTTTAGAGGAAGGATGGAGAAATGTAAAGATGTTCAAATGCTTGTAGAACTGTAGTGGATGTAATGTGATCTATTGCAAGAAATGAAGGTTTCTGAGAAGAAGGCACAGTGTGTAGAAGAACAGACTTTTGCCCATTTTGCTATATAGAAGTGATAATTGACTACCATAAAACATATATGAAAAAGTGGAGTGCTTAAAGGTGTTGTGTGATGAAGCAAAAAGAGAGAAAGAGAAGAAGAAATATGTGTTGAATTGATGTGGATTAAATGCAATAATACATCTCCACTATGAAAGAGAGTGAATGAGCGGAGATACAGGAGAAGATGGAGAAAAATCATTATAGGATACCATTGATGCCATTCACCAAAAGAGATAAGAAAAGGCAATGTTTAAATCAGTGTATGCACATGGTTAGAACATCTTTGGTTCACCAAAACACAGACAGTTTAGTAAATGAAGTTGCTAAATGAACATTTTAATTGTATTTCTTTTATCTTTTTATCTCATGCATTTCATTTTGTTGAATTACTGCTACTTGCACTTTTCTGCAATCTGCGCAATACTGATCACGCTAAAAGTGGATAGCCTTATGGGTGTCTATGTACGAATACTCTTATTTTTTTGGTGACCTACAATATTCTTTGAAATGCATGGTTCTTCAAAATCTCTAGTAATCTATACAAATCATTTCCCAGTGTAATCACTCACCCTTTAACTTTCAGTTAGATAACTGGTAACATAAGCTTCTACTTATATCTGTGTGGCAGATAAGAAATTCCATTGGACAAATTCCTTCCATGATAGACAGATGCAATATCTTTAGTAACAGGAGTACTCAACCATTTAGGTCTGTATAAATGCAATGTCTCCCAAGTAAACAGGTTTTTATGTGAGAAAGAAATATGTGATATAAATGGAAGAAGCAGATCCTACTGTATATAAAAACTCTAGGAACATGGTAATATTTTAGAAAGACAATGAAAGATGTCTTCAAACATTATATTGCAGAACTGTCCCTTTAACAATGCTTATTGATTTAACAATAGTTTTTAAAGGGGTTACTGAATTCAATCCACACACACATATATATACACACACACAAAACAAAACAGATTTGTGACAATCATGTGAAATTTATGTAAAAAATAGTAGCCATGAGCACTTGTATGAGGACAACATTCTGCATACTTGAAGTTGGATTTTCAAAGCTTTCTGTACTGTCCTTTTAGCAATTTTCACTGCTTGCAAGTGTTAAAAAAATGTTTCAAAATTCAGGTCACTTTGCCCTTCTTCTGAACTAGCTCTACTGTCTTTTCTTTGTCACATAATCAGGTATGATTGGCTAAATTGCATCAAATGGTCCATGACAAATTTGTTGGGCAGATTTGACCATACTCCATCTCCAAGAGCTTTTTTCCAGCAATTACACAAAGGTTTGTTTAACAATTTACTCCAGTGATTTGTTTCTACTACATTTGCTTTCTTGTAACTAATTTTTATGGGCATTCTTTTATTTCTCCATTCTTGGATTATCCAATATTCCTTTTTGCTTGCCTTCAAAGCAGCATATTCTGTCAAGCATGCAGCCACTTTACTTGAATTTTTAATGGTACTTCTCTTTAGCTTTCAATTTAAAAATATCCCCTTTCCTTGTAAATGTAATAGATCATTAATTTTTGCTGCTTGATGTATTTTCCTACAGCTCTTTATAACCAATGCTATTACTGTGGCTGTTATCCAGTGCATGACTTAGACATCGAATAATAGTAAAAAATATTTGGTGTAATAGTAAAAATATTTGTTCAAACTTTTTTCTAATATAAACAAAGACATCATTCAAGCAAAACTATGTGGAAGAGAAGTAGTTTGATCCTATAATCTCATAGTGTTTCAATTATATTTTATTAAAACCTTCCCCATATTCATATAGCTAGGAAGAAAACAACAGTGTTAAAAAGAATTAAATGATTGAGACCTGGATTCAATCAAATTTATTTCCACTGAACAGGTACAATGATAATAGACTGAAATTCTTAAGATGAAAATGACTTGCAATTTATGACCATTAATTAATTGAAAGCCTAATTGCTAATGCTGCTTTTGGAAACATTTATCAAATATTTTTCTTCCTTTTCTTTTCTAAAGGGATAAAGTATGCAAGTGAAAAGCAATGCTGAGCGGTAAAGTTCATTTGAAAATTAGCCTTTAAACATTTTTCTTGTTGAGGAGTGAACAGATATTTAGTTTTGGAAAGAAAGAAAGAAAGGAAAGAAAGAAAGAAAGAAAGAAAGAAAGAAAGAAAGAAAGAAAGAAAGAGAGAGAGAGAGAGAAAGAAAGAAAGAAAGAAAGAAAGAAAGAAAGAAAGAAAGAAAGAAAGAAAGAAAGAAAGATGGCCATATTTCATACATGTTTTACATAATAAAGTTCCTCCAGTTCAGACCCCAGCATTCCCAGAAAAAAAATTAAAATATATTGGGATTTCAAGCTTATATTCCTTTTTTGGGAACTGTCCAAAGGTCACATGTCACAGATAGTAACCTCCTCTAGAAAATGTTGTTCTGGTGAAAGCTGCCACAAATAAATCCAAACTAAATTACACACACATGTAATTAACAAAATAACAATAACAGAATTGGAAGGTACCTTGGAGGTCTTCTAGTCCAAGCCCGTGCTCAAGCAGGTTTTTACAGACTTTTCATATATATTTTTTTTCATTTTGAGAAGTGTTTACCAGACAAGGATGATAAATGGCAATGGAACCTTTTTTTAAAAAAAACCACACTGAAAATAGTCGAGAGGTGTTTTCTAAGTTTGATTAATCTTTAAAATGTTTAATGCACTTATTGGACTCTTTTCTGTCTTAGATTCTAGACTGTCAAGATTGTCAAAGTGTGATCTAGTTGAGAGTTTTGACCACCAGTTAGAAAAATTGCCTGTAATAAGATGCCTCTTTTGTTGGGCTTATTGTGTGAGTTAAGAAGCAGAGTTAAAAAAGGGGGGGATTAATAAATTAATTTGGTTTTTTTTATAATCCTCTCTGCAAAAAACAAAACACAAAAAATCTAACTGAAGTGGTAGCAAAGTAGGTGGATCTATAAATAAAACTTCCCCATTCAGGGATTACATGAATCTGAATCATTTTGGCTTGGGAGAGCTGTGTGTGTGTGGGGTTAATAACTTCTAATTAATAGCCACAGAAACCATACATGTCAACAGAAACAACAAAACTACCGTATTTTCCGGCGTATAAGACAACTGGGCATATAAGACGACCCCCTACATTTCCTGTTAAATTATAGGGTTTGGGCTATACTCGCCGTATAAGACTACCCCTCTTCCAACGCACACCAAATAAAAATTAAATCAGATTTGATTTTAATATGGTAATTTTAATTCAAATGCTTATGACATACAGGTGCTTAGTAGGAAAACTGTCACTTATAAACATAAGGCTGACTTTGTAATAATGCTGCTTGGGGGGTGGTGAAAGCCCTAATAAACAGGCATATACACAGAATGAAGGCTATTGCTAAGCACATTGATTTGTGCTTTAAATTGTAAGCCACCCTGAGTCTTCGGAGAAGGGCAGGATATAAATGGGATTTTAAAAAAAAAAGACCAAATGGGAGATCCGCTCCAGGTTTTCCAGCCAGCCCGCCCAGTTCCTGAGTCAAATGTGTCCTTAGAGCTAAGCCGCTGCTCTGGCTGCTGCCTTCCCCACCTGCCTTTCAAGTTGGGATATACTACAGCTGCTCTTCAACTTTAGAAGGAAAGACGCCCAGACCCCAGCCTGTAAAAAATCACAGACTGCAGCTTCTTCTCCAATTAGTCCCGCTTTCCCTGCACAGACTAAATGGGAGATCCGCTCCAGGTTTTCCAGCCAGCCCTGTCCCTAAATTTTCAGCACCCGGCGTATAAGACGACCCCTGACTTTTGAGAAGATTTTCATGGGTTAAAAAGTAGTCTTATACGCCGGAAACTACGGTAAAACCCAGCAGCAGTAATCCAACCAACTTTTCTAAACTGAAAGACAAATAAGCATAAAGGTGAGGTTTCAATGAAAAATATGGGTTTATCAGGGTCAGAGTAGTACTTACTATTGCTTCTCCAGGATCATGTCTTTTAATGTACGTTCTGTTCTCTCTGGTTCTGTGTCATTGCTGTTTCAACAGTCTGATGATCTAATGTCAATGGCCAAATACTTTCATTTTTTAAAGGCTTGCAGAACTTGGAAGAAGTTTGTATTGAAGAATTAAAATTGGTAATAATAAACATTTAAGAGGCTGATCTTTAATTAATCCCAAACACATTCATTAAAGATATCAAGTTAGCTATTTTGCCAGACTTTGGTATCATCTCATCCTTAAGGCAGATAATGCTGAACATGATGGCTTTGTATAGGAGAGCTTACCTTAAATCTGTTGTCCCCAAACATACAAATGTATTACAAATAGTCCTTGACTTATGACAACAACTGGGACTAAAATTTCTGCTGCTAAGCAAGAATACTGCAACCAGTTTTGGTCACCATGCTACAAAAAAGATGTTGAGACTTTGGGAAAAATTCAGAGAAGAGCAACTAAGATGATCAAAGGCCTGGAGACGAAAATATATGAAGAACGACTACAGGACTTGGGTTTGGCTAGTCTAAAGAAAAGAAGAAATAGGGGTGACATGATAGCAGTATTCCAGTATTTGAGGGGCTTCCACAAAGAAGCAGGGGTCAAATTATTCTCCAAAGCACCAGAAGGTAGGACAAGAAACAATGGTTGAAAACTGATCAAAGAGAGAAACAACCCGGAATTAAGGAGAGACTTCCTAACAGTGAGGACAATTAACCAGTGGAACAGCTTGCCTCCAGAAATCATGGGTGCTCCATCACCGGAAGTTTTTAAGAAGAGACAGTCACTTTTCTGAAATGATATAGGTTCTCCTGCTTGAGCAGGGGGTTGGACTAGAAGACCTCCAAAGTCCCTTCCAGTTCTATCCTATCCTATCCTATCCTATCCTATCCTATCCTAGCCTAGCCTAGCCTAGCCTAGCCTAGCCTAGCCTAGCCTAGCCTAGCCTAGCCTAGCCTAGCCTAGCCTAGCCTCTAGCCTCTAGCCTCTGTTCTCTTCTCTCTTTGGGAAGTGAGTTGTGCCCAACTTTTCAACATTTTTTAATACAGTTGTTAAATCACTGCAGTAATTGAAGCATGAGAACACTAAGTAAATCCATTTCCCCTATTGACTTTGCTTGTTGGAAGCCACCTGGAAAGTTGCTAATGATGTTCACATGACTGTGGAATGCTGCAACTGTCATATAAGCATGCTGGTTGCTAAGTGCCCAAATTTTGATCATGTGATCATGGGGCTGTTGCAATGGTCATAAGTGTGAGGGCCCAGGCTAAATCACCTTTTTTCAGTGGCATTGTAACTTCCTTTTCCCCCTCTCTTTCTGAATGTGTTCTTTATATTTTTTTTCTGTATTTCTCTTAACATTTCTACACACACATACATATACACGTGTGTGTGTGTGTGTGTGTGTGTGTGTGTGTGTGTCTGTGTGTGTGTGTGTGTGTATGTATGTATGTGTATTCACCCTGACATTATTTCATTTAGTATCATCCTGGACACCTCTTTCCTGCCAAATACCATTGTCTCTGCAGACTTTGTAAATCTTTTAAGAATGGTGTGTTTAATTTAAATGTCACCAAGAGGTATTTTTATTGGGCAAATTTTTATAACATTTATCCCAACAAAGATTTGCCCCATTATTATCCATCTCTGTTTGCCTTCCAGGGTAAATGAGGCAGGAATAACTACCAGATGAGATAATTCTATTTCATTGCAAGGCTACATTAACAGAGCATACAATTCCCCAGCTCCAATCTCTCTTATTGCCTGAGAAGCTAGGAAGAGCCCATTAGGAGCATCTTGCCCCACCCACCAGGTAGTTTGCACTCCGAATGTTGCCTTGGCTGCATCTCTTTGCCCAGTCACCTAAGATCTTGTCCCATACAAAAATAACAATCTGCTTCCATTTTTGTGTCCTTATGACCCTTGCCTGTCCCCAATCTGCCATTTCTTTTCCTCAATTTTCTTGGCAATTGTTTTTCTTTCACAAGGTTTGGAAAGAGACATGAAAACTATTTCAAAGGAAATATTATTTTAAAAAAAATACTGAGGGACAGAACACAGGGAGATTTATTTAGTATTTCAGGTAGTTAAATGTGTACGATAAAATAGTACATTGATTGCTTTCTATATTTCTAAAATTCTTTCCCAGGTAGTCATATATTTTAGTATTTTTAGCAATCAGACATATATTTCTGAATTTATTTATTTATTTGTAAAAGTTATTAGCCCCCTATCTTGCAATACAGAAACTTTGGGCTGCTGACAATATTAAAAGATAACTGTATAATTTATATTGATATAAATACAATATTATAA
This sequence comes from Vipera berus, assembly GCF_964194415.1. Lineage (NCBI taxonomy): Eukaryota > Metazoa > Chordata > Lepidosauria > Squamata > Viperidae > Vipera > Vipera berus. The sequence continues at coordinate 67,805,893 of NC_138207.1, forward strand.
AATCAACCTAGCTAGAAAGAATGCTTGTCTTTCACATTAAGACCAAACAAATAAAAAAAATATTATATAAATTAACATAATGTATTATTATCTGCCCCTTCATGGATTACTGCCTTGTCATGGCGAAGGAGCTTGCATAATTCAATGAAGCTATGAGCTATGCCATGCAGGGCCACCCAAGGCAGACAGGTCATAGCAGAGATTTCTGACAAAACGTGATCCACTGGAGAAGGAAATGGCAACCCACTCCAGTATCTTTGCCATGAAAACCCTATGGACAGTACCAAAAGGCAAAATGATATGACGCTGGAAGATGAGCCCCTCAGGTCGGAAGGCGTCCAATATGCTACTGGGGAAGAGCAGAGGGCTAGTACTAGTAGCGCCAGAAAGAATGAAGCGACTGGGCTAAAGCTGAAAGGACACTCAGCTGTGGATGTGTCTGGTGGTGAAAGGAAAGTCCGATGCTGTAAAGATTTTTTCTCCATAGGAACCTGGAATGTAAGATCCATGAATCAAGGAAAGCTGGACGTGGTCAAAAAAGAGATGACAAGACTGAACATCGACATCTTAGGTATCAGCGAACTAAAATGGACAGGAATGGGTGAATTTAATTCAGATGACCATCAGGTATACTACTGCGGGCAAGAATCCCTCAGAAGAAATGGAGTAGCCTTCATAGTCAATAAAAGGGTAGGAAAAGCAATACTGGGATACAATCCCCAAAATGACAGAATGATCTCAGTTCAAATCGAAGGCAAACCATTCAATATCACAGTAGTCCAAGTCTATGCCCCAACCACCGGTGCTGAAGATGATGAAATTGACCGGTTCTATGAAGCCCTACAGCATCTTATAGAACTAACACCAAAAAATGATGTCCTTATCATCATGGGGGATTGGAATGCTAAAGTAGGAAGCCAAAAGATAACCGGAATAACAGGCAAGTTTGTCCTTGGAGTACAAAATGAAGCTGGGCACAGGCTGATAGAATTTTGTCAAGAGAATACGATGGTCATAGCAAACACTTTTCCAACAACCCAAGAGACGGCTCTACACATGGACATCACCAGACGGTCAACACAGAAATCAGATTGACTATATGTTCTGCAGCCAAAGATGGAGGAGCTCTATACAGTCAGTAAAAACAAGACCAGAAGCTGACTGTGGCTCAGACCATGAGCTTCTCATTGCAAAGTTTAGGCTTAAACTGAAGAAAGTAGGAAAAAGCACTAGGCCACTCAGGTATGAATTAAATCATATCCCTGTTGAATATACAGTAGAGGTGACAAATAGATTTAAGGAATTAGATCTGATAGACAGAGTGCCTGAAGAACTATGGACGGAGGTTCGCAATATTGTACAAGAAGTAGCAACTAAAACCATCCCAAAGAAAAAGAAATGCAAGAAAGCAAAATGGCTGTCTGAGGAAGCTTTGCAAATAGCTGAGGAAAGGAGGGAAGCGAAAGGCAAGGGAGAAAAAGAAAGATACATCCACTTGAATGCAGAATTCCAGAGAATAGCTAGAAGAGATAAGAATGCCTTCTTAAATGAACAGTGCAAAGAAATAGAAGAAAACAATAGAATAGGGAGGACCAGAGATCTCTTCAAGAAAATTGGAGAGATGAAAGGAACGTTTCATGCAAAAATGGGCATGATAAAGGACCAAAATGGCAGGGACCTAACAGAGGCAGAAGAGATTAAGAAGAGGTGGCAAAATTACAAGAATGAGCTTAATATCCCTGATAACCACAATGAGGTGGTCACTGACCTCGAGCCAGACATCCTAGAATATGAAGTGAAATGGGCCTTAGGAAAGCTGAGCAACAGCAAAGCTAGTGGAGGTGACAGTATTCCAGCTGAGCTATTTAAAATCTTAAAAGATGATGCAGTAAAAGTGCTACACTCAATTTGCCAGCAAATTTGGAAAACTCAACAGTGGCCACAGGATTGGAAAAGATCAGTTTACATTCCAATTCCAAAGAAAGGCAGTGCCAAAGAATGTTCAAACTATTGCACCATTGCACTCATTTCACATCTTATTTGTCTCTTGAGAAACCTATATGAGGGTTAAGAAGCAACAGTGAGAACTGGACACGGAACCACTGATTGGTTCAAAATTGGGAAAGGAGTCCGGCAGGCTGTATACTGTCACCCTGCCTGTTTAACTTATATGCAGAGCACATCATGAGAAGGGCAGGGCTAGATGAATCAAAAGTTGGAATTAAGATTGCCAGGAGAAATATCAACAACCTAAGATATGCAGATGATAGCACTCTAATGGCAGAAAGTGAAGAGGGACTAAAGAGCCTCTTGTTGCGAGTGAAGAAGGAGAGTGCAAAACTTGGGTTGAAACTAAACATTAAGAAAACCAAGATCATGGCATCCGGCCCTCTCAATTCCTGGCAAATAGATTGGGAATAAATGGAGGTAGTGACAGATTTTATTTTCCTGGGCTCCAAGATCACCGCAGATGGGGACTGCAGCCAAGAAATTAAAAGACGCTTGTTCCTGGGGAGGAAAGCCATGGCAAATCTAGACAGCACACTAAAAAGCAGAGACATCACCCTGCCAACAAAAGTGCATATACTCAAGGTTATGGTCTTCCCAGTTGCAACGTATGGCTGTGAAATTTGGACCATAAGAAAGGCTGAGCGCCAAAGAATTGGAGCCTTTGAACTATGGTGCTGGAGAAGACTCCTGAAAGTCCCTTGGACTGCAAGGTGACCAAACAGGTCAGTCCTATAGGAGATCAACCCTGACTGCTCTTTAGAAGGCCAGATCTTGAAGTTGAAACTCAAATACTTTGGCCACCTAAGGAGAAGGAAGGACTCACTGGAGAAGAGCCTAATGCTGGGAAAGGCTGAGGGCAAGAGAAGAAGGGGACGACACAGAATGAGGTGGCTGGATGGAGTCACTGAAGCATTAGGCGTGAGCCTAAATGGACTCCAGAAGAGGACAGGAAGGCCTGGAGGAACGTTGTCCATGGGGTCACGATGGGTCGGATACGACTTCGCAACTAACAACAACAATTATTATCTGGTTTGGTAAACTATATTCCTTCTATTTTTTCAGGAATCAGAATAAACGTGAATATATGCACACATAGAAACTCAGACATGTATATCAGCATATTCATGAAATCAATACATAACGTTACCTTCTATTTAGTATTTGATCTGTATTTAAAGCATGTTCACTCTTCATCACTGGATTGGACAGCCCGACTTTAATAAATAGTAATGCATTCTGTTAGCATTATCTATATTTGTCACTCTTATTTCTAGGAATGATATAAATTGCAACACAATTGCAAATGCAGTCTTTCCTTCTCGTCCCTTTCCCATGCATCTACTTAGATTCACAAATTTGACAGAAGAATTTTGTTATTTTTATTCCAGGTATGAGTCCTTAATAAACAACAAAGACTTGGCAGTCTGTCATCTACGGATACCAATTCCTTCATATATCTCTTTAAATTGTGGCTTTAAACTGAAACTGTTGCCCGCATCACAAAGAAATAATGCTCTTCCTGGCACATTTATCATTGGTCTGCTGTTATATCTTATTTACAGCTCTTCTCTTATGATAAATCCAAACTTAATCACGGATAAAGCAAACAAGCATGTTTGCTATATTTATTCATTAGATTTATAGTTCACCTTTCCTTCCCTAGTTAAAGGCGATATATGTAGCACCTCTTTCAATTTTATCCTACAGAATAGCAAAGCTATAGCGTAAGTTGATGTGAAAGAGTAAGCACCTGTGGTTACAAATAAGTTGTAAGAATTTTTTCATGCTTAGGGGTAGATTTGAAACTGGTTCTCCCCAGGCCTAGTTCAACACCTTAACCCACTGTAACCCACTGGCTTGAAAAATACCTAAAATTCTCTAGGGGGGAAATATATTCACAAATTGGGTGGGGGAGCTGAGGGGAGGGGGGCTGGGCCTATTTTACAGTCTTCATTATAGTTTCCAGTTTTTCCCAAATCACATGACTGGAAATTTTGATACCTCCTTGGTCAAAAGTGCACAGTCAAAGAAAGTTCTGAAGAACCCACAAAGGAAGATTCCCAACCTTGGAACAGATGTCAATTGTTGTTGTTTGGAAAAATAATGTAGTGTAGTCAGAACAAGGTAAACTATTGTTAATCTGAACATAACATTCACTCCATATAATTTACTATGCAGAGATTTCCTTTACAGAGATTATGAACAGTATCAGAAAAGGTTGAATACAGAGTAGCTTACCATGTGTATGTATTTAATATATTTCTCTCAGATGAACAATTTCTTGAAGGAAAAGGCATGCATGTATCGGGGATATCTACATTAGGGATCTTAAGCAAGCTATCCAGAAATAAATGAATGGATAAATGAATGGGTGAGAGAAACAGTGAACGAAAAGCTACCTGTTAAAAAGCTGGCAATTCAAACTACAAATTATCATGTTAAAAAGACTCAATTTAACCAAACCCGTGACAAATGTAAATCAACAATATCTATGAGATTATTCCATGGCATGACCATGGAATATGATTTGATTGTAAAGAATATAAATTAATGAAATGAAATGAAATGGTATGCCATGTGAAATTAAGAATACAGAGACAGATGCAATAGATTTGAGCAAAGGTGGCTTGATTTTGTGAAGAGGGAAGGAGGCAGGAAGAAAGAGGGAGGGAGGGAGGAAAGGAGAAAGAAAGGAAGGAAAGAAGGGAGGGGAGATTGTAGAAATATGTAATGTTTGCTTTTAACATATGCTGAAGAGTAATATGTTGAGTGGAACTGAAGTGAATTCTGTAAACTTTAGTATTGAAAAAATAAGTCATGCATACTGTGAAAATAATGAAAAATGATAAGACTACAGGAGTAGATTTTTTTAACTGGAGAAATGCTTTGCCATTGACAAGATTGTTTATGTAGTACCTTTGCATTTAAACATTGTTATTTTTTTTATTAATATAAGGCATAAGGGAAAAAAGGAATAAATACTATTTATTTTAAATATGAAAAAGTGCATGCATTATAAGCACTCAAAAATCGTAATCAATACATATGAAAATGGTTTCTTTTTAAAAAGCACATTTTACACATTTTAGAACAGACATACTAGAGACTCTGTTTATAAACATGGAATTAAAACTATTGCAGTTGAATGTTGATTAGTCTTTGAATTATACCAATAAAAAGAAGCTCACAGGTGGAAAGTGAGCACCTTTCTTTAAACTATATATATATGAGTCATTGGTTTTTTTTTCAACAAAAGAAAGGAAATCCAGAGATATTTATAAACTGATAAATTCCAGGTTTTCAGGATATATACTTCAGTGTCACATCAATACAGCTTAACCTTATTTCTCTACATAAAACAGTATTACTGATGGTTTGAATACCGGCTTCAAATGCAAGTACTGTAGAGCAAGCCAATTTCATATGTGGCAGAATCTCCCTAAACATATCACACCCCCAGGGTAAAAAGATTGATATCAAACTCTTTCAAAACATCTGCAGAGGTGTCCCATAGACATAATATGTATCTTTGGATGAATTAGTCTCATTTTAAGATTCCTTAAAACATGAGATTATTGATTCATTTCAACTCTTTATTCCAAAGTTCTTTTAAATTGCCAGTATCTATCTTAGTAATACTTTTAAGCTGTCTATTTTTTTTAAAAAAAACTATAAGTTTACAATTTTCTAAAATAACTTCCAATAAAACAAGCAATTTGGAAGGTTTAGAGACTGCTAAGGCACTGAGCCTGAACAGAGCAGTCAAAAGAAGTTTTAACTGAATGTATTGCTACTTGGCAGATTAATGAAGCCTACGTTCTTTTTGCAATAGTTAACTGTCTTGAAAGAATTATTAACAATAAGATGATTTAAGATATTACCGAGCTTTTCTATCCAAGTTCTCTAGAAAAAAAAAGAACATTTATCTGAATCTTTAAACTATTATCCCAAACTATCAATTTTTCATGTGAATAGAGATTAAAATGAATTTCTTTCTCAAAAACCTTCTAAATGCGTCTTATCAACTTTTAATGCTGGGAAAACAACTGTCTTGATTAAAACAAGAAATGTCCTTGCCAAGACATTAAAAGCCAAGTAATAACTTTCCGGTTGTTCCCTAATGAAAACAATGATCACATGAGTTCCACAAAGAATCAAAAATGAAAATATAGACCCAACAATATAGCTGAAAATAGAGAAAATAAAAGATGCTTCTTCACATGTTTGTGTGACAATTGTATCGACTTTGATCTACAATGGCATTTATACCTCGGCAATGTCCATATTTTTGAATTGGTTCCCAGAATACTTATCAATGGTTATGCTGACTGGGAATTCTGGGGCTTGGGGAATATATACAAAGAGAAATATAGGACAAATGGAAGGAAGAAAGGGAGAAAATCAGAATTCTGTGAAAGGATATAAGTGTTGACAATGAGCATCACTTGGAGTGTAATTACAAAGGAGAATAATCAATAACCCCCAAAAAGCATAATTAGGCTATCTGTAACAGGTGTGTCCACCTAGGCCATGGGCCACATGTGGCCCGGGCAGCTAGTAATGTGACCCCAGAAGATTGCAAAAAATATTTTAAAATAAAGTTTATTATTTGTAAACATTAACTCTGTTATATATTCTATATGTAGCCCTCCTTGTTTGTTCAAGTGCATATTCCATCACACTATCCTAGCCTTAACCCTTGGCAGAGAACACCAAAAACCAAATAAGGATCATCTAAATCCATATAACAATATCTTGTTTCTTATATTATGTAAATTGTATAAAACTGTGGAGATTACAAGTTCCTCCATATTAGCACTAAACAAAATATCTTCTACCTAGCTATTGGATGGATTAAACCTATGGAGATAGGAAAGATACATTTTGCCCACTATTTCTGTTCAGCAACTTCCCATTAGAAGCCTTTGATATCTTCTAAACTGGACATTATTGTGGTAATAATCCATTGTAGTTTTATCCTGGATTTGGTATTGAAGGATAGTGATATTCTATTTCATAGAAATTATCTTTTGTCTTATGTCTGATATTTTTGGCCTGTATGCTCCAATAATTAAAACAGCTCCAGAGATCCACAGATAGACATAGCAAAATGCAAGTTTTACCTTTAGAGTGTGTCCTTGTTTATAATTACCATTGCTTAGAAAAAAGGGGATATGGTTTGGTACAGAATTATTAAAATTTTAATAATTAATGCCATATTATTTATTTATTATTATTTATTTATTTATTAATTTAATTTATATACCGCCCTTCTCCTGGAGGACTCAGGGCGGTGAACAGGGCAATACATAAAAACTAGATACAAAAATTAAAAATTATTAAAACGTGATTAAACAATGCCCATAATAAATTAATACAGATTAAAAATTGAAGTCCATTTATAAAAATCCCACCCCGTCCCATCAGGCCAGGCCAGCTTGTTTAAAGAGATGGGTTTTAAGATCGCGCCGGAAGGAGCGGAGATCGGGCGCCATCCGGAGCTCGACCGGAAGATGGTTCCATAAATCCGGTGCACCCACAGAGAACGCCCTCCCCCTGGGGGCCACCAGTCGACATTCTTTGACCGGTGGCACCCTGAGGAGGCCCTCTCTGTGGGAGCGTACTGGGCGGAGGGAAGTTGACGCCGGCTGCAGGTGCTCCCCAAGGTATTCCGGACCCATGCCATGAAGGGCTTTGTAGGTCATTACTAACACCTTGAACCTCACTCAGAAGACAACTGGTAGCCAATGCAGCTCGCGGAGCAAAAGTGTAACATGGGAGTATCGGGAAACTCCCAATACAACTCTCGCGGCTGCATTCTGTACCAGTTGAAGCCTCCGAGTGGTCTTCAAGGGTAGCCCCATGTAGAACGCGTTGCAGTAATCAAGACGAGAGGTCACGAGCGCATGAGTAACCGTACGTAAGGCATCCCGGTCTAGATAGGGCCACAACTGGCGCACCAGGCGAACCTGGGCGAAGGCCCCCCTAGTCACAGCTACTATATGGTCTTCTAGGGAGAGCTGTGAATCTAGGAGGACTCCCAAGTTGCGAGCCCTATCTACAGGAGGTAATAACTCACCCCCCATAGTGAGGGGTGGGATATCCTGAATATCCCGAGATGCCGGTACGCACAGCCACTCAGTCTTGTCAGGGTTGAGTCAAAGCCTGTTCCTCCCCATCCAGACCCGGACCGCCTCCAGGCACCGGGACATCACGTCGAGGGCATCACTGGGGTGGTTTGGGGTCGAAATGAAAAGTTGGGTATCATCAGCATACTGATGATACCCAACTCCAAACCCACGAATGATCTCACCCAGCGGTTTCATGTAGATGTTGAACAGGAGAGGCGAGAGGACCGACCCCTGAGGGACTCCACAAACGAGAGGCCTCGCGGTCGACCTCTGCCCCCCTGCCAACACCGACTGCGAGCGTCCCAGGAGATAGGAGGAGAACCACTGAAGAACCGTGCCTCCCACTCCCAATCCCCTGAGGCGCCGCAGCAGGATACCATGGTCGATGGTATCGAAAGCCGCTGAGAGGTCTAATAGGACTAGGACAGAGGAATATCCCCTGTCCCGAGCCCTCCAGAGATCATTCACCAGCGCGACCAATGCCGTCTCCGTGCTGTACTCGGGCCTGAAGCCCGATTGGTATGGGTCTAGATAATCCGCTTCATCCAGGACCAGAGGGAGCTGATGCGCCACCACACTCTCAACAACCTTCGCAAGAAAGCTAAGGTTGGAGACCGGACGAAAGTTATTCAACACAGCCGGGTCCAAGGCAGGCTTCTTGAGGAGAGGTCTTACCACCGCCTCTTTCAAGGCGGCGGGAAAACTACCCTCACTCAAAGAGGCAGATATAACCGCCTGGAACCAGCCTCGTGTCCCCTCCCGGGCTGCATAAACCAGCCAGGAAGGGCACGGGTCCAATAAACATGTGGTGGAGCTCAGCCTCCCCATGATCCTGTCCACTTCCTCCGGAGTTACAGGATCGAACTCCTCCCAGGTAACATTGACAAGACCGCTCGTGTCCTGCTCGTCCGATACTGCCCAGTCGGAGTCCAGACCGGTCCGAATCCGAGCGATTTTGTCCGACAGATGTTGACTAAATTCCTCGGCACGCCCCTGCAAGGGTTCCTCACTCACCTCCTGATTAAGGAGGGAGCGGGTCACCCTAAACAGGGCGGCCGGGCGATTATCTGCGGACGCGATGAGGGCAGCGAAGTAGTTAGATCTCGCCACCCTCATCGCTGCGAGATAAGACCTAATATGGGTTCTTAGTCGCAATCGGTCGGATTCAGATCGGCTGGACCTCCAAACGCTCTCTAGGCCCCGTCTCCGACGCTTCATCTCCCGGAGCTCCGCGGAGAACCATGGAGCCCATTGGGATCTGCGCCGGGTCAGGGGCCGCAAGGGTACAACTCGGTCAAGTACCTCCGTGGCCGTCCTTTCCCAGGCTTCCACTAAGGCATCTGCCGAGCTGTGAGCTGAGGAGGCAGGTGGGGACCCCAGTGCTGCCTGGAACCTCTCAGGGTCCATTAAGCGCCTGGGGCGGAACCATCTGGTTGGCTCAACAACCCCACGGTATTATCAATACACCAAGCTCAGATTCTTTTTCTAGGAATAGTCATAGCTTTATTTTGCTGCCTTCTACATTGAGAAGAAAGGATATTTTTCATCTCTTTGCAATAACACTCAGAATTAGCCAGATTATAGGAAAAGAATCCAAGGTTCATGACAGGTAACTCAATGAATATTGTGTGACTGCTCAATTTGCTGCTGCAGTAATTAAAGCTAATAGAGTGCTCTTGGGTATGGATTAGAGAATCCCATAAAGATGTCAAACTAAATATTGTAAGTGCTTTTTTTCTCAGTCAGTCAACCAACTAATTTCCTATTGGAATAAGTGTGGGAACTCCTTTAGTCAAGTGCCCATCATCCAATAGCAAACTCACAACCTGTGATTGAGTACACTTCATGTGGAGATCTATGAAGTAACTGAATTCTCCAAGTTAAAAAAAAATAAAAAGAATTCCTATGGTCTGCTGGAAAATGATGAAAATATTCTACTTCCGCAGCCCACCAAGATTCTATTGATGTTGATTTTTTTTCTTTTAATGATCCTGTAATCCCTGGCGTAAGGATGGAGTCAGGATAATTGAATGGAACTAGCATTTACTGGCCAGATGCCTTTCCAGATGCCTATGTGGAGTTTACAGCAGATATTTTCTCTTTGTGCCCAGATCGAGAAATATCTGCCACTACTTAGGATCGAAGTCACAGCCTCCTGATTGTGAGGTGAGAGCTCCACCTCTAGGTCACCATGCTGCTCTTCTTCTATTGATGTTGATATTCCTTTATTAACAGTTACCTGTCCTAAGACTTATGTATAATTGATGAGTATATCCAATAAGTAAATGATAATGTGTAGAATAGTGATTCATGGGCCAACAGTGATTTGTTTTGTTCAATAGTGGCATAGATCAGGGGTGTCAAACTGCCGGCCCATGGGACGGATGCGTGATCCGGAAGCCGCACCCACCCCATTGCCGGCAATGGCAAAACCGTCCCGATACATTGTGTGACGTCACGTGACATTGCGAGTTTGACATGTCTGGCATAGTTCATGGCAGTTAATTTGCATAATTATTGCTTATTTGCAAATTGTCACAAAGGGTGATATTTGACTTAAGTAGCATCTTTGTTATTGGTAAACATCATGGCCCATAGAAATAGTTTTGTGAGCCATAAATCAATTCAGAATCTTCATAAATCCCCATCAGTGTAAGATTTTATAACAACTGCAAGTTGATGGAATAGTTTGGCACTTTCTTAATTAGAAGGTAGTTGTTTAGTTACTTTTAATTTCCTGAAGACTACAGAAGGCTCTTAAATTCTTACTTTTGAGTAAACTTCACTGAACTCAATGATTATTACTATTACAATTACATTTCCCAAGGCAATCCATTGCAGCAAATTATACAAATGGCTAATTCAGCTGACAGCTGTGGTAAACAAACAAAATAATTAAAAATAGAATATAAAAAGATGCAATATGTAGAAGGTTGAGTTGCTATTTATTCATTTCATTGTAAAGTAAACAGGACCAAAGGCATTATCTGTTGACATTTCTTAATTCTTACTTGGGGTAAACAAGCATTCCAGGCTGGTATTTAACATGCGATACCCTACAGGTATTGCTATTAAAATATGACTACATATTTTTGTAGTTATAAAATCATCTCTCTATATATAATAATATATTTATATAATGAACATCAGTGGACTGTTTTTCTAGAACCAGTGCTATAGCTTAAAATTCACAAAATTATCTGAATTACTTATATTGAATCCTGAATGTATTTACAATAAATTCAAGGACTCATTTTTCTCATATCATATAATGTAATGGATGTGACTTTCAAGATTGCTATTCCACATTACTAAAGCAAATGTTATTCCTTGAATCTCAGCTGTGTCCATTTCTTGATCTATATTCCTTCTCTATGACCATGGTCAATTCAAAATTCCTTTATGTAACAGCATCTTTAGAGCAAAGCAGTGTAATTAATTAGGGTAGCTATTTTTTTTGGAGATTTTTAGAGAATTTTAGAGAACCTGTATTGACATAGATATTGGGGCTGTTCAATGATCTGTATTCCAAGGAAAAGATTATAACACCTGTGGTTGCACACTTTATACCACTTTCTTTAAATCAAAGGTGACTTTTTTTAGGGATCAGCAACATGAGCTCTGATATAAACACACCTTCTTCAAAGTTGGGTTATCAGCAGATGTGATGTCTGTGCCCAAAGAACACTGAATCATCATTTTCAACTGAAATATAGATACCTAATAAATACACAAGAGGGTTCAATGACTCAGTGATTAAAGATGCTGGTCTTGTTGGCTGGAAAGTTGACAGCTCAGGTTGGAGATTCAGAGCTGTGCAACAGGCTGAGCTCCCATTCTTGCTCAAGCTCCTGCCCACTAGCGTTCAAAAGTATGCAAATGTGAGTAGATAAATAGATACCACTTTGGTGGGAAGATAACAGCATTCTGTGCACCTTGGCATATAGTCACGCTGGCCACATGAACGTGGAAATGTCTTTGGACAATAGCAATAGCACTTAGACTTATATACTGCTTCACAGTGCTTTACAGACCTCTCTAAGCAGTTTACAGGGTCAGCATGTTGCCCCCAACAATCTGGGGCCTCATTTTACCAACCTCCGAAGGATGGAAGGCTGAGTCAACCTTGAGCAATGCTGGCTCCCTCAGCTAAGGAATGGAAATAAACACCACCTCCTAGAATCAGATATGACTGGACAGGGGAAACCTTCATCTAAGAAATAAACTTACATTTGTAGCATAAATCTACGTCTATTTATTAAAAGGTGTTTTTAAATAAAAAAAATGTACTGGCCATTAACTATTAGTAGGCAATTTATGCATCTTTTTTGTCATTTTGCTTTAGTCCTAAAGAAAATCTTCTTGAATCTATGAGCTTCAGATGGGGAGGCCTTATTGCCATTATAACAACACAAAAGCAGCATTCAACAATTACCAGCATCTCTTATAAATGCCATTTTGGGCTGGGTAGGCTGGGAGCCATAGTTCAGCAAAAGCAACTAGCTGATTACTGGGATAGATTACTTAACTAAGTTAGAAGAAAAAGGAGATTTTTTTAAAAAAAAGTATTATTATTAAGCAGAGGCATAATAAGACCAGCAACAACAGAACTGATATTTGAATTCTTGAAAGCCCAGATCCCATTATTCATGTTGCAAAAATCAGGTATATGGGTGTATACATATATACATACATACATGAAGATAAGAAAAGTCAGTGAGTTTGAAGGGTGCATCAAGAAAGTAACACTGGCTAATTACTCACCCTACCTGTGTCTCAGAATATCTTCTGTTTTATCCAGTTTTATCCACTTCCATATTATATTCATTTGCTTGATTGCTTATGTCTGCTATTGATCTTTTTTCAGATTTTTTTTTCAAGAAAAGAAATGGACGGGAGAAATGTGCATATCATTAATAACTTGCCTCATTGGTTTTTCTGGAGTTTCATTGGCTACTACTGGTGATTATGGCTGGCTTCACCTCAAACTTTATGCTCAAGTCATGGCTATCATCATTTTGATTAAAGAACCACAAGGGTTCTTGTGGTTAGTTCTCCAGCAACGCACGTGGTGCTATTCCAAAAGCCCAGTACATAACACTCTTAGTATTCCACAGTTTCTTTTTGTTTGTTTGAATCCTAGTGATGCCTTAGAATGAATGATGGTAATTCATGTAAACACCATTTCCTTCTTACACCTAGTTACAATTCTCTTTGAAACCCCATGGCAATTAAATTGCTATAATAAAGATATGGTAGAATTACAGATATGAGGTCAATGGCAGTTCCTCTGAATAATATTTGACCATGGAAATTAGAGTTGGATTACAGATGCAGTTAAAGCATAATTGAACATTTATATAGTTTGGAATAATACATTCTTACTGCTAACACGAATAGTAAAAATCAAAAACTCATTCAACTTTCTCTGAAAAAAATTTTTTTTTATATTATGTGGATTTTCGATGGCAATGAGAAGTTACAACTCTTTAGCATTCAAATTACTTAGAAATGAAAAGATAAATGACAGTGTAGCATAACAGAAAGTTGTCCATAATAAGTCTAGGGTATTGTGGCAGTTAGTCTGCCCAGAGGGTAGATGTGACTAAGCTAAAACAAATACTATTACAAAAGCTCTATGAGTTGTAATTCCATCATGCTCCTGGCATTCTTTTATTGGCTTCCCTGCTTATACAAATTTTCATCCTGGAATATTATTAAAAACAAAGCAAAGGAGGATCTCATTCTTCAGCACATCAAGTTAAAACCTCAGTGGATTTATAGAAGGCAAATAAACAATGCCTGCTTCTTTGAGGAATTGTCTTGGAAGAATATGACATATGGCTGTTCTGCACTTCTGCAACAGCTATCTCTAGAGTAAATACTCAAAAGACTTTAGAACAGGAGTTCAGAATAATAAAACTGTAGAGCTAAGAAAAAAAAAATCTGGAAACGACTGTGGAATTATTATTATTATTTTTTTTAAAAAATGATATGCTTACACCAAATGAGTTTATATCCAGATTAAATATTCTGCAAGCAAAGTGAACTAGAATTCTCTAATTCATAGGAAACAAAGATAATATGAGATTGCTTCAGATGTTACCAATACTCAGTGCTTTTTTTGTAAAAGAAAAAGGTGCCGGAACTCACACATGTCATACAACCCACCTTGCCTACCCTACAAGGTTCCATCCAAAAAAGGTGCCAGAACTCCGTTCTGAGCGTTCTGTGAGGAAAAAAAGCCCTGCCAATACTGGGCTTTGCTTCTGATGATTCTGTATTAGTCATGTGCATTGTTAGTTTATTTCATTTTTATTCTTGTCTTGCAACGAAATTTCATTTTGATGTATGCTGACTGGTGTACATTCAAAGTGACAATAAAGTCATCATCATCATCATCACCAGAAATGTATTGTATACATATCTTTAAATAAACATCTAATAGGATGCAAGCTGTGAAAAAAATATACTTTTATTTCACTGAAATTATCCTGCCCTGCCTAAACTTATGAATACTTACAAATTATATCAGCACTCATTCTATTATTAAATATTAAACCCCAGTTCACAATTACAGTACACTAGGCCAAAGCATGATTTAAAATGTTATGCCTTTCAATTCCTAGCTTTCAAACTTCAAAGTGTCTATTCATACCCTGATTTGCTTCCAGAATTAACTTCAGGGCTGATTTAAATTTGTTTAATTCATATAAATACATTATTATATTTTGATTAATTTGTTTAAAAATTCTTTTCCAACAAAAGGAAAAATGTTGAAGAAGAGTTTGCAGGAGATAAGATGCATTGAGCCTTACTCAGCTCAATTGACTTAAGGTATCAATTCCTTTTAGAAAATTATAACGAACAACACCTAAAATATCTCATTATCCAACTCTGTTTTGAATCTCATGTCAAACTCTGAACAGATGGTCCTTGGGTTATGACCACCTGATCAGCCTCTTTTCAAATTTATACCAAACTGAACAAGAGGAACCTGTGAGTTCGTGCAGTTACAGCATCCCCACAGTCACATAACTGTGATTTCCAACATTCCTTGCCAGCTTCCAAAAGCAACATTAATGGGGAAGTCAGCAGGAACTTGGAAGTCATGTGAGGTCCTTGCTTAAGGACTTGTTTGATCCTCATTTAACCACAGCCACCTGGGCTGTCGGAAATGTTACCATACTATGGTCATGTGATGTTGTGCTTTATAACCTCATCATTTAGGGCAGCAGTTCATGTCCCAAATTCCATGCTAACCCAAGAACCACCTGTAGACTGAATGGTGTAAACTCCCATGCAATGTTTGGATTTCCTTGCAGTTGTAAACCTTGTCTGATGTAGAATTGTCAGGAGCCTGGATATGTTGTTGTTGTTACTTTAGTTCATTCTAATCAGCAGTCTAAACAGGCAAAGAGGTGATCACACAGTTTTTACATTTATCACACAAATCACAAACCCATAAAAAGGCGTGTGGTTTTGATTGCCCAGTCCTTGCCAATATTTTGACATCCTTGCCCCTCCCCTTACAGACAACCCTGGGCTAATCAGAATTCCATGACACCCATGGATAATAACAATTGCATGTTTATGTGGGGAAAGTTACCAAATACAGTATTAAATAAACAGCTGTTTTTAAGTCTTTAAAGGAAAGCTATAATTTCTTCTTCGTCACAAAACAGGTTGTCCCAAGATATACTCTGATGAGAATGGGTATCATGCCAGAAATGTATCATTAAAAAACAAACAAACAAACAAAAAACACTAAGGATGCTTAAATATTCCCGATTTGTGGTCCAAATTGATATGATTCTGTAATTTAAAGTGTATTTTTTAAACTTTAAAATGTCTCTGTCCCAAACTTGATTGACATTGGAAAAAACCCTAAGCAGAATTCACTTCAATTCTAGTTAATACATGGATTAGAATTCATTAGGACTGATATATGAAGAAGAAAGCAATGTCTTACAGTACTGATATAAAGAAGACTACTTGAATATGTCTATATAATCACCACTGTTATTATTATTTTTTCATTCCTCTAGGTTTTTTGAAGTTTTTTTTTTGTCCTTTGGATTTATTATAACTGTTGTCTTATCATGGATGTTTTTTAAGCAGCAATATATTGGGACAATGTATTATGGCTTCCATTCTATCAGAGTATAAATTTAATGAATAACTTAAGTAATTGAATAGAATAGAGCTGGAAGGGACCTTGGAGGTCTTCTAGTCCAGCCCCCTATTAGAATATATTTCAGAAACAAATTGAAATGGAATATATTTCTGAATTTCGTAATAGAAGCTAATTGAGGTGAGTTTCCCAAGAAACATCTTAGTTCTTGTATTTCCTTTCAAGCTATTTACTTATCTTATAATTATTTAAAGATATGTTTGATTGTGAAAGGAGCTCAGTGGTATTTACGGTTTTATTGTTACTGGTTGACATGCAGAGAAGAACAAGTTGACAGAAACACTTCAAAAACAGGGTACTCAGCTATTTTTTGAGTGAAGAACTAGCAAGCCTTAGTTCAAATTGTGCCTTTTCTATCCATGAACATAAGACAGAACTGTAGATAAGCTTTATTATTGCAAACCCAATCTGTCCTTTTATTTAGGAACAAGAAAGAGTTCTGTCAACCATGGTTGTGGTATCAAGCTGGTGAATCTGTGTTTCCACAGTTGTTACTAAAATGCAATTCTTACCAGCTTCAGCCAGAATTCTCAATAGTAAGGATGAAGGGAGCTGGAAGATTGCCCTGAAGGATATAAACATATTTAAAAGCATGAGCTATTATGTGTGTTCTAAAGCTGTAGTGTTCTGGTCATTCATCTAAAAGAAATTTTATAGGAATTTATTTCTAAACAAACATAAGAATAGCTGTAACAGGTGAAATTCCAGTTTAGAATTGTTTCGGTTAATTATTTTCAGAATAACAGAATAAAAGAGTTAGAAGGGACTTTCTAAATCTTCTATCTAATCCAACCCCCTGCTCACAGGAAACCCTATACCACTTCAGAAAAATGGTTGTCCAATCTTTTCTGAAAAACCTGTATTGGAGCACCCACAACTACTGGAGACAAATTGTTCCTCTGATTAATAGTTCTGTCAGGAAATTTCTCCTTAGTTTCTAGGTTGGATTTCTCCTTGATTAGTTTCCATCCATTTTTCTAACTTTAGGTACTTTGGAAAATAGATTGACTCCTTTTTTTTTTTGAGGCAGCCCCTTAGATTTTGGAACATGGTTATAATGTCATCCCTAGTCCTTCTTTTCATTAAGCTAGACATACCCAATTCCTGCAACCATTCTTTATATGTTTTATATCTTTCCCATATTTTATTTTAATTTTTTTGTCTTCCAAATGTAGCGATTAGAACTGTGAACAGAATTCCAGATGCAGAAGGGCCATATATTTCAATAAGATTTTATAGTGGTCATTGTATTTTCAGACCTTTTTTTAATGAACACTGTGTCAGAATTTGCCTTTTGTCAACTGCCAAACACTGAATTTACAACTCAACTGAACCGTCTCTTATGGTTCTTGATTGTTTATATGGTTTTGTTGCAGACCTGTATTTTATATATATATATATCTTCGCAGAAACCCTATTTTATAATAGGGTTGGTATAAATAAGATTTCTGAATGTAATTTTTCAGCATCCCTTTTTTCTGTATTTAATGCTTTGAGTGGGAAATATATGGGGTGATCCTTAATACACTGCAAAAAAGCTTGTTCTGTGAAGCTCTGCAAGTGTTAATTCTTAAGTGATTGCATTTCAGTTTCTCCTAAAACACCAGTTTTCAGGAGGTTGTATGAAAACAAACACAGAGAAGTGAAAATAAATATATATATACAGCTATAATTAAAAAAGTGAAATACCAGGCTAAGGGTTTCTGTATGTCAACAAGTCATCTTATGATTTACAAATATCTTAAAGTAACACCAGAGTGAACATATATCGGGGAAAAAATCCCCCACAGGATTCATATAATAATTTAATATTCCTATTTACAAGATTGCCTGACTGCTAGTTTACAATGAAATAAAATCAAAACTAACATAGAAGAAGAAGAAGAAGAAGAAGAAGAAGAAGAAGAAGAAGAAGAAGAAGAAGAAGAAGAAGAAGAAGAAGAAGAAGAAGAAGAAGAAGAAGAAGAAGAAGAAGAAGAAGAAGTCCAAATTGTGGCACCTCTGTTTCTCCAAATATTGGGTTACAATTACCATGTGAACATGGAGCATTTCTCTGGAAGAATGAATGCTGTTGCAAATATCTGATATGAGCTATGCAAGTAATGGATTTCCTGAAAGTGAGAAGCTAAAAAGAAAAAAGAAAAGAAAAAGAAAAGTATGGTTCCATTTGGTGAGGAGTCATGAGAAGAATGAAGTGGTCCCTTATAAGCAAATATAGATATGACCCCCATTACATTTTAGAGGGATGGAAACAACAGCTACTGATATGAAACTAATCCCAGTTGCAAATAATACAGGCTGTCAATGCGCAACAGCTGAGGTGGTAGTAATGGTAAAGATTTAATTTACTTTTGTGTCATTAACACAACAGATGCAAACAATAAAGACAAATGTGTTCTGTTCACTTGCCAATTAGATCTGGGAGCAAGTTTATTTGCTCTGAATAATGCATTCAGTTAAAATACTTTTTTGCTTTTGCAAATACTTTGTAAACATTGGTATGGTGATATTTTTTTCTGAAATAAGAAAAAGAATTCCAAATAAGAGAGACAAAATATATGGTAAATAGCATTATACCAAAAAGATTTGTTCTGATTATTTTACATAAAATATAAAAATATAAATCTAAGATGCCTAATTTTGTAATCCTCCTTCCTGATAGAGCCAATCTAATCACATTTGCTTGATGCAGATAAAACACCTCAATTTCCAATAGGGACCATGCAGCTTATCCTAGGTCAGAAAATTTTGAATTATGTGCCCAGAGGACCATCTTCAAAAAGTAATAGGCAGTCTATAATAAAAATTAAATTAAATACATATATGCCTGTCTATAATTAAAATAAATATACCATGTTGATATTAATTTATGATATAATATTATGAATAGATTCTCTGTGCACTTAATGGCTTCCTTCTTATGCTTCATTAATTATTACAAATATAGTAACAGTTTTCAGACATTTGTAGGGTTTGTCTGCAAGCTTCAAGATCCTCAGATGATGCATCTCTGATCTTCAGAAAATACATTTTTATATTTTCTTTAAAGTAAACATTAATAGAGATTTTCCTTTACCTTTATAGCAGTTTGGAATTTATTGGGCATTGTGAAGTGAGGATATCTCTATATTATGTAGCATCAACTCTGCTATTCTAAAAACCCAACAGAAAGCATGTCACTTTGAGTTTAATTGGTAAGAGGTGAGTAAACAACCAAGAAATAAATACAGGTAGTCCTCAACGTATGACCACAATTGAGCCCCAAATTTCTGTTGCTAAGAGAGACCTTTGTTAAGTGAATTTTTCCCCATTTTATGATCTTTCTTCCCACAGCTCAGGGGTAGGCAACCTCGGCTCTTTTATGACTCATGGACTTCAACTCCCAGAATTCCTGAGTCAGCTGACTCAGGAATTCTGGGAGTTGAAGTCCATGAGTCATAAAAGAGCCGAGGTTGCCTACCCCTGCCACAGCTGTTAAGTGAATCACTGCAATTGTTAAATTAGTAACCTGGTTGTTAAGTGAATCTGGCTTCCCCATTGACCTTGCTTGTCAGGAGGTTGCAAAAGGTGATCACATGACCCCGGGAACAACCATCATAAATATAAGTCAGTTGTCAAGTGTCTGAATATTGATCATGTGACCATGGGGATACGGCAAAGGTCGTAAGTGTGAAAAACAGTCATATGTCACTTTTTTCAGTGCTGCTGTAACTTCGAACAGTCACTAAATGAACTGTTGCAAGTCGAGAACTACCTGTAATAAAAGACAGCTCTATGACTACCACTAATCCGGATCCAGAAGAAACATTGTTTCCCTACCTTTTCAGTATCAGAAGAGAAGCAGAAAACAGTATCAATAACCCTAATTTTGCTTCCAGAATGACACCAGCTGGTAACCTTGACAAATCCCAGATAGATGCAGTGGTCACTCTGTCGAAGCAAATCTTCTGGAGCAAGTTAGAAGGTCCCTTAATGGGAAACAATCACATAACCCTTGTTTAACTAAATATGGGGTGCAGTTTGATCCCATCACTATTTGGGCAGCCAACTTTCCTGAAGTTGACCTTTGCGTTTTAATTTTAGCTTTACATTCCTTTGCAGACCAGTGTCTAAAATGGACCCAGTATAAAGGCTGGTATATCTCTGGAAAAGCTTGTCTCAAAGGTGTTTTTTTTTCTTTTCTTCAAAAGGAAGGCAACTGGACTCTTTTTTTTTTCCTTGAGGAAAAAGAAGAAAAGTTTTTTGCTTCTCATCCAGGCTGTTATGTATGCAGGCACCTGCATAGCAACAGCCACCAGGGGGCGTTGGCCTGAACGGTTTTTGGCGGGAAACCCAGTTTCGGCGGGAAACCTAGGGCCAACCCCATTGGCTGTCCGCTTACCTGGCTAGGTATTTAAGGAGGCCAGGTAACCCTCATTCCCCAGTGGGCCACCCCCTCCAATAAAGAGCTGAACTCACACTCTGGCTGGCATCTCTTCCTTGCGTTGGACCCACTACACAATACAGGCAGCTTCATTAGTGAAAATCAAATGCTAGTGAGACAATCAGGAGGAAGATCCTCGGGGAGGGGGGGCTTTTAGAAAGAGAAAAGAACAGCCAGTTTTGTTTTGGCTTTTTGTCACAGACTGTTGCAAAATCAGAGGAATATTACCTCAACCCAGAGTCTTGGATGGAGATCCCAATTCCAGTGTAAAGAATGATGATATTAAGTGCAGATTAGAATTTGGCTTTTATTTTGTAGAAAATCATTGGAGCTGTGGTTCATGTGAAATACTTGTAATATTATTATTATTTTTTGTCTTTTCACTCTATCTCTGTTTCTGGCTGAAGTCAGCAATTGCCTAGGATTGTAGAAACCTCTGTAGAAAACATACTGTAGCTTTCTTTTTTCCTTAAACCATTCTCCATCTTATTTTTTCAATTCCCTAATATATAGTAAAGGCTTGAATCTTTACTGAACCTGTCTCTCTCGTTCTGAAATGAGATGTTAATCTTAACACATGTTTCCTCCCACGACCTTAAGTTGAAAAAAGAAAGGCAAGTGGGAGAGAGTTCACCTGATCTTAAGTAAATTAGACCAGAGATGACTTGTCTCTGTAGGAAAGCTCATTTATTTATTAATTATTATTTTTTTGTGCTGCCTATCTGGTCTTGAGGAGAGTCTGGGCAGCTTAAAAGCATTAAAACTGATAGACATTAAAATGATGAATATGACAATAATAACAAGCACAGTTAAAAGATGGGGAAGAAAGGAGCACAGAGTACACTGGGAGAGGTCAAGGCTTTTCTAAATCCAATTACCATCTCCAGGATAGAGCACCCCCACTTGGGTCCCAGGCCAACTGGAAAAGCCAGGTCTTTAAGGCCTTACAGAAGGTCAGTGGGTGGGTGCAGAACTCACCTTGGGGGTAGTAAAGGTAAAGGTTCCCCCGCACATGCGTGCTAGTCGTTTCCAACTCTAGGGGCCAGTGCTCATCTCCGTTTCAAAGCTGAAGAGCCAGCGTTTGTCCGAGGACATCTCCATGGTCATGTGGCTGGCATGACTAGATGCCAAAGGCGCACGGAACGCTGTTACCTTCCCACTGTAATGGTCCCTATTTTTCTACTTGCATTTTTACGTGCTTTCGAACTGCTAGGTTGACAGAAGCTGGGACGAGTAACAGGCGCTCACTCTGTTACGTGGCACTTGGGATTCGACCCGCCAAACTGCCGACCTTCTGATTGACAAGCTCAGCATCCTAACCCACTGAGCCCAGTATGATGTCCCAAAGAGCAGGAGCCATGGCAGAAAAGGCTCTTCATCTGGACCCTGCCTGCTGAAATTCTTTGACTGATGCATGTTCCTTCAACTGGTATGGGTAGGACAGACCAATCCCATTGGGCTGAAAAGGTTCTTCAGATAACCTGGACCTATGCCATGAAGGGCTTATGGTGGCATTACACCATATTTTTTCCTGTCACAGGATCAGGGAGTATAGTTGGACTTATGGGAAAAGGGTTTAAAGATCCTACAAGGAAGCATAGAAGCCAACCAACCACATCCCAGATGTAAATGTATTTTTTTTTATTTTATATGCCATCTGTCTCAATTTTGGATGGCTTACTAAGGCAGGGGGTCCTGAATCCCAGGCTGCAGCCCGCTACCGCATCACGGCTTGTTCGAAATTGGGCTGTGGGAGAAACAGGCAAGCGCTTGCATGCAAAGCTCCACTCATGCGAGCTGAGGGCCCTTATATTCATGCGTGAAGCTCCATTTGAACTTCATGCATGAGGGCTCCCCATTCGTGCGAGTGGAGCTTTGTGTACAAGTGCCTTCCACTCAAGCACCTTCTGCTTGTGCAAATCAAGCTTGCACACAAGCACAAGTGCCTGTTGCTTGACTGAGTGGAGCTTCATGTGTGAGCGCAAGCATCCTTTGCTCAGGTGCAAAGCTCCATTCATGCAAGTGGAGGGAATACATGTGCGCCACTTGTCAAATGGAATTGTGCATATGCGTGTGCACCTAATTTGAGCCTAGTCAATAGACCAATCAAGCCTTTATTATAGTCAAGAGTAGCAAAAGAGGTATAGATGCAAATAATTAAAAAACTTAACAGATACAATAGTTCTTTTGTATTCAAATAAATGTTATAAAAAACTAAAATATATAAAAAAATTCTTAAAAAATCTTAAAGAAAGGTAGGAGCAATAGATAAATGTTATCGAGTATGTCAAAACAAACATAATACAGAGTACTTTGGAATAAGGAACAAGATGCTCATTTTATATTTTTTTAAATTTTTATGTAATTTGTATTCTGTTGTATTTTTTTAAATCTCTGTACTCAACCGCTTTATGCTTGTTTTTTATTGCAATAAAGGTTGATTGATTGGTTGATTGATTGAACCTAATCATTTATGCCTCTAGGAAGAAATTTGGGTTAATTTATTAAATGAATCATTTGTTTGGTTGACTGGCTGGGCTCAAATTATCCTTCAGACTCATTATACTTTCCCAGTATTAGAGCTTTCTGTGGGAGAACTAGGTGTTTGATAATGTGTCTGAAAGATAATTTGAGCCTAGTCAATTGACCAATCAAACTTTTATTATGGTCAAAGACTAGCATAAGGGGGATAGATACAGAGAATTAAAAAGCATAGAAGAGAACAAGAGGATGTCCAGCAGCAAGGTAGCCAGACTCAGTTAAAGTAGAGGTGGTGCATTGTCGGAAGACCTCCAATAGATCATCATGGAGAAAATCTACCTATGTGGTTGATAAATACTGATTTGATGGCACACAATAAGTCCAACAAGCTATTACTCAATTAATTTGCAATGACATAGAAAAAGCTCATTGCTGAAATAAAACGCCTCAGAAATAAGCTGACACAAGGCCAAGAAAAGTGGCACTTGCCATCTTCTTTTCTTAATCAATCAACCTTTTCAGTCTGGCTCTATGGGTATAGCCCAGTACCCATGTTATCATTGTTGAGTGGCTCAAAAACCTGCCTGGGTCAGGCAGAAGGTAAAAGTGAAATGCAATCTCAACTAATCAGCCTTGATCCCATATTCTGAGTGCATAGAGCAGAGAGCTGGGAGCAGAGTTGTATTTGTAGTAGCAGTGGCAGGATCAGTACTGAAGCAGATCTTTCTACTACCTTGAGGGACAGCAAAACTAAGACTTGTAAGCTGGCTGCATTGAAGAAGTTGAAAGCTGAGAAACTTAAAGACGCCCAAAGGAATGTTAGCCTTGCCATCCAAGAAGGATTCTGACAGGCAGAGAGTTTAATGAGGTGATAAAACTCACTGGATGGCAATTCATATCACTGTCAGCGATCCCATCACACCTCTCAATACCCCCTTGAACAGTCTACATATCCAGAAGCAAACTTGTAACATCTGTAAAGTCTGTAAACACCCCAGATGCAGCAGAAAAGCCATTGGCTCTGCAAAGCACTCTGAAGAAATGTGAAGTCTTTTGAAGCCACTATTTTAAGGTTCACAAATCTGCTTTGAGGGATTGATTTGATTAAAATGGAAGCCCTCTTTTAACTTTGTGCAGCTCTGTTATTCATATCCCGAACCTGAAGACTTTCCCCATAATAAATGTATTAGGATTAAAATCAAAGTCAGGTGTTAATGTCCGAGCTGCCTCAGCTTGAGCCTCTAAGTAACAATAATCCTTAACACCATCGGGTTGAGAAAAGTATAGTTTGCCAGAAGTCAAGTGAAATAAAGTAGTGCAAAGCCAGAACTGAAACTTGCATGCCAAAATCCCAAGTATATTATACATTCCCCACCATCTAGTCAGAACTGAAGAAGCTTCATGGATGAGAAGCTAAACGTCTTCAAAGAAAAACAAGAAAGTCCAGTTGCCTCCTGAAAAAAGCACCTTTGGGACAAAATCCCAAGTGTAATTTTTTCTTCCTGACGGTGCCTCCCATAGCTGGTCACCTCCTGTTCAATCAAATTTAAAAGAAATGTTTTTAGAATGGTCTGTGATCCATCCTCGATTGGTTGAACTTGAGACAGTGCTTGGAAAGAAATGGTGAACTTTCATTCCCCCAAAGTTTACCCCACCCTCCCATCTGACCCCCAGAGTTTATGGCAGATTGGCACCGAAAGAAGTTCTTGAAGCGCAGTAGCAGAGATTGAAGTGGCATCTAACAGTTACATCAATAAATGGCAATAATGCTGCCTGAAACATTTTGAATATTTTTCACAAGTTGGTTATGGTCTTCAGCAAGCTCATCTGAAAGGAGTGAAAGTTAAGTAAGGTATTGTTACAGGTACACGAATGAATAAGTAGAAGAAATATTTTGAAATCTTTATTATTGCATTACAATGGATAAAGCCATGGATCAAAATAATGTTGCATGTTAATGTTTAGAAAGATTTGTGACATGTGATAAAGCAAAGAAATACTAGAGTAGGAGTCATATTTTAATACAGAATATTCTTAAAGTGAATATAAAGATAAAACCAGAAACTTTTCTTTGGGGTTTAATGGAAAAAGACCTGGAAAAAACTTTTGGAAATCTGATGTTATATATGTTGATGGCTGCAAGATTACTTTACTGTATGCACAAAAATGGAAGGACGCTTCAATTCTCAAAATGGTTGAATGTTTGCAAAAGCTGATGGAGTTAGCAGACATGGCTAAATTGACTGCTTTGATAAAAGAAAAGAAACACAACCACTTTTGTTTCTACTTGGAAACTGCTTCTGGATTTTGTGCTTGAGGGGAAAAAATGAAACTTTGATTTTGGGTTTTACTGATTAGATAGATCTGTTGTTGTAGACAGGGGTTGTTGTTTTTTTTTGTATTAGAACACACCGGAACAGAGTTCTGGCACCGTTTTTCGATGGATTTTCCAGAGTTGCGTTCTTTTCCTGTTGTTTCCCTTCCTATCCTCATTTGTTTTTGAAAATCCCCTGCTGGCAGTACAGTGCGAGCGGGGTCTGCTCCAGCGCTGTCTGCCACCTCTAGGAGGAGCCATGAGGCACCGGAGCACCACAGCCAGAGTGTGGCTTGATTGGCTGGATCAGACCATGTGGTGTGGAAGTCGATGGTAGCGGTGGGAGACACATAAACATGGAGGCCATCTTTCACAAGAGGGCGAGTGAGCCTTTTGCCTTCCCTTACAGAAGGTGGGGTGTGAGGTTAAAAAGAGGTGAAGCAAGAGGAAAGAAAGGCAGCTGCTGGGGAAGCTTGCCTGACAGTGAAATTTTGCTGTTTCAGTGCCTTGGGTATTTCAAAGGCTGAGATGTCTACGAAAATCTCTTTTTAGTCTTTTATATTTTATGTTCAAGCTGTAGAGGGGAAGAATAAGAATAAAGCCAATGTCTTGTGATTTGGAGGTATTATTATTAATAATAATAAAATATATTATTTATGTATTGGTCTACAGTATGAGGTTTAATCAGATCTATTCAATTGGGTTTAACTTAAAGGTAAACTAAAAGTAATCTGTTCACTGACAAAGTTTCAACTGTAATTTGTTTGAAGTCAATATCCATATTAAACTCCAAATGTAAATTTTTCCACCTTGTTTTACAACTTCTTAAAAATAATTCAATCTTTCACAAGCAACCAAATTTTGTTTTATTGGGCCAATTTCATTCCACATAGAAAGCTGACATTTCCACTCATTTAAACTAAATGGGTATGCCAATGGTAAATATCCCCAAAGATTAATAATTTAAATAATCATAAATAAATAAACATTATTTATTTAAATTTAAATAATTTAAATTAATTTAAAGCCACACAGTGCATGGTAAGATTAATAGTATTAACTTACATTGAACAAAATCCTAGTCTTTTAGGTACACTAAAAATTGAACATGTTTTTTTTTAACTACAAAGGTAAATATTGTAGGGTAGGCAAGGCACGTTGTATGACGTGTGAGTTCTGGCACCTTTTTTTTTTTACAAGAAAAGCACTGGGTATAGAAATGGCTAGTTTGTACTATTATGTAAAAGTAAAAAAGTTGAGGTTTGATGTCACTATCTTATTTGCCTGCACCAAAGGGAATAAGAAGTCAATGTCTTTTCTACACTTTTCTCTACTCTTTTCCCTCCCCTATTTTTCCTATTATTTGTTTTTGTATTTTATATTATAAACTAATAAAAGGGATAAAACCAATACTTAGGAAGATTTAACATTACCTAATATTATTTAATCCTGTAGTAAAATTTGATTAACCCAATGTTTAATTTAATTTAATTTAATTTAATAACATTTAATTTAATAACATTTATATACCGCCCTTCTCCCTGAGGACTCAGGGCGGTTCACAGGGCAGAATAAAATAGCGAATACAAACATTAAAATAAGATTAAACAAATTGCCCTAGTTAAAAACAATATAAATACAACACTAAAAACCCCCAGAAAAGTTAAAAAACGAAAAATAAAATAACCCCAACACTCCCCCTCAGGCTAGGCCGGCTTGTACAAACAGAAATGTCTTGAGATCGCGACGAAAGGAGCGAAGATCGGGCGCCATCCGGAGCTCAACCGGTAGCTGATTCCACAGCTCCGGAGCGCCCACAGAGAAGGATCTCCCCCTGGGGGCCACCAATCGGCATTCTCTGATCGGTGGCACCCTGAGGAGGCCCTCTCTGTGGGAACGCACAGGGCGCAGGGAGCTTGATGCCGGCAGCAGATGTTCCCTGAGGTACTCCGGCCCCATGCCATGGAGTGCTTTAAATACCGTTACCAGTACCTTGAATCTCACCCGGAAGACAACTGGCAACCAATGCAGCTCACGGAGCAGAGGCGTAACGTGGGAGTATCGGGAGGCTCCCAACCCACTCTCGCGGCTGCATTCTGTACCAGTTGGAGCTTCCGAGTAGTCCTCAAGGGCAGCCCCATGTAGAGAGCGTTGCAGAATCCCATTTCATAAAGATTTCATTAGTTCAGCTATAAAGCTAGTTTTTTCCCCAAAAAGCAAATCTGGTAAGTCAAACCATTTTTGCTGAAATTAATAGTTTGATGAAGCTGACGCAATAATTACCGTACTCATAATAAATGAAGGACCATGCTTTATAAGAAACTTGTCTGGTTTTTTTAGGCACAAGGTTTGCAGAAGATCACATAGAAGATGTTGGTTGCGTGAAAGATACGCTATATAAATGTAATAAATAAATATGATCCTTTTAATTGAAGATTCAGAATAGAATATAGAATAATAGAGTTGGAAGGAACCTTGGAGGTCTTCTAGTCCAGCTACCTATTGAAGCAAAAGATCCTATACCTTTTCAGACAAATGGCTGTCCAGCACCGACAACTTCTGAAGGCCACTGTTTAATTGTTCTCAATGTCAGGAAATTTCTCCTTAGTTCTAGGTTGCTTCTCTCCTTGATTAGTTTACACCAATTGATTCTTGTCTTGCATTCTGGTGCTTTGGAAAATAGGTTGACCTCCTCTTCTTTGTGGCAGCCCTTCAAAGATATATTGGAACACTGCAATCATGTCACACCTAGCCCTTCTTTTCTCTAGACTTGTTGTTGTTGTTGTTAGTTGCGAAGTCATGTCCGACCCATCATGACCCTATGGACAATGTTCCTCCAGGCCTTCCTGTCCTCTACCATCTTCTGGAGTCCATTTAGGCTCACGCCTACTGCTTCAGTGACTCCATCCAGCCACCTCATTCTCTGTCGTCCCCTTACTGTATTCTCTTGCCCTCAATCTTTCCCAGCATTAGGCTCTTCTCAGTGAGTCCTTCCTTCTCATTAGGTGGCCAAAGTATTTGAGGTTCAACTTAAGGATCTGGCCTTCTAAAGAGCAGTCAGGGTTGATCTCCTCTAGGACTGACCGGTTTGATCACCTTTGTTGTGGCCCCGACCCCCGCGCCTGTCCTAACCGAGGAAGAGGACTCTAAGGATGATGGGGAGGAACTGGCAAGGCCTCCCTCTCCGGGGCCCTCCTCTCTGGCAAGGCCTCAGTCTCCATCTGGAGGCCAAGAGAAACAGCCGGGGAGCAGCCAGGTTGGGAGGGTGCTCGAACAGCTGCAGCAGTCTAGCGAAGATGAGTCATGGCTAGACCCTCGAGAAAGACGCAGGGCCAAGCGTCTGCAGCAACGTAGGTTGGGTAGGAGGGCCCGGGAGTAGCTGAGTCATTGACCCACACCCCATAAGGTATAAAGGGGGTGTGGTTGCTCTCAGAACTTTGTGACGAACAATAGTTTAAACAACTTCTGGTCACATCTTTGGAACTCTGCTTCGTGTTTGAAACCCTGGTCTGCATTCTTGGCAACGCTTCTGTACATCTGCTACTGGACTGTTTACTTGGACGTTATCTCATTCCACCTGATGTTTGAGGTAACGAGCCTATTTTGCTGCCAAGGCCTTATCAGAAGGCAATTAACTAAAGTCTGTAGAATTAACTCTTGCTAGTCTTGTCTGTTTGTACTCCGGGAGGGGGGAACAGAACAGCCTTGCAGTCCAAGGGACTTGCAGGAGTCTTCTCCAGAACCATAGTTCAAAGGCCTCAATTCTTTGGTGCTCAGCCTTTCTTATGGTCCAACTTTCACAGCCATACGTTGCAACTGGGAAGACCATACCCTTGATTATACACACTTTTATTGGCAGGGTGATGTCTCTGCTTTTTAGTGTGCTGTCTAGATTTGCCATGGATTTCCTCCCCAGGAGCAAACGTCTTTTAATTTCTTGGCTGCAGTCCCCGTCTGCGGTGATCTTGGAGCCCAGGAAAATAAAATCTGTCACTACCTCCATTTCTTCCCCATCTATTTGCCAGGAATTGAGAGGGCCGGATGCCATGATCTTGGTTTTCTTAATGTTAAGTTTTAAGCCAACTTTTACACTCTCCTTCTTCACCCGCAACAAGAGGCTCTTTAGTTCCTCTTCACTTTCTGCCATTAGAGTAGTATCATCTGCATATCTTAAGTTGTTGATATTTCTCCTGGCAATCTTAATTCCAACGTTTGATTCATCTAGCCCTGCCTTTCTCATGATGTGCTCTGCATATAAGTTAAACAGGCAGGGTGACAATATACAGCCTTGTCGGATTGTTTTCCCAATTTTGAACCAATCAGTGGTTCTGTGTCCAGTTCTCACTGTTGCTTCTTGACCCACATATAGGTTTCTCAAGAGACAAATAAGATGGTCTGGTACTCCCATCTCTTTAAGAACTTGCCACAGTTTGTTGTGATCCACACAATCAAAGGCTTTAGCATAGTCAATGAAGCAGAAGTAGATGTTTTTCTAGAACTCCCTAGCTTTCTTCATGATCCAGCATATGTTGGCAATTTGATCTCTAGTTCCTCTGCCTCTTCGAAATCCTGCCTGTACTTCTGTTGGTTCTCGATCCACATACTGCTGGAGTCTAGCTTGTAGGATTTTAAGCATAACTTTACTAGCATGTCAAATGAGTGCAATGGTGTGATAGTTTGAACATTCTTTGGCACTGCCTTTCTTTGGAATTGGAATGTAAACTGATCTTTTCCAATCCTGTGACCACTGTTGAGTTTTCCAAATTTGCTGGCAAATTGAGTGTAGCAATTTTACTGCATCATCTTTTAAGATTTTAAATAGCTCAGCTGGAATACTGTCACCTCCACTACCTTTGTTGCTGCTCAGCTTTCCTAAGGCCCACTTCACTTCACATTCTACGATGTCTGGCTTGAGGTCAGTGACCACCTCATCGTGGTTATCAGGGACGTTAAGTTCGTTCTTGTATAGTTCTTCTGTGTAATTTTGCCACCTCTTCTTAATCTCTTCTGCCTCTGTTAGGTCCCTGCCATTTTGGTCCTTTATCATGCCCATTTTTGCATGAAATGTTCCCTTCATCTCTCCAATTTTCTTGAAGAGATCTCTGGTCCTCCCTATTCTATTGTTTTCTTCTATTTCTTTGCACTGTTCATTTAAGAAGGCATTCTTATCTCTTCTAGCTATTCTCTGGAGTTCTGCATTCAATTGTGTGTATCTTTCTTTTTCTCCCTTGCCTTTTGCTTCTCTTAAGTCTATGGTTGGGGCATAGACTTGGATTACTGTGATATTGAATGGTTTGCCTTGGATTCAAATTGAGATCATTCTGTTATTTTTGGGATTGTATCCCAGTATTGATTTTCCTACTTTTTTATTGACTATGAAGGCTACTCCATTTCTTCTGAGGGATTCTTGCCCACAGTAGTATACCTGATGGGCATCTGAATTAAATTCACCCATTCCTGTCCATTTTGGTTCGCTAAGATGTCGATGTTCAGTCTTGTCATCTCTTGTTTGACCACTTCTAGCTTTCCTTGGTTCATGGATCTTACATTCCAGGTTCCTATGGAGAAAAAATCTTTACAGCATTGGACTTTCCTTTCACCACCAGATACATCCACAGCTGAGCGTCCTTTCGGCTTTGGCCCAGTTGCTTCATTCTTTCTGGTGCTACTAGTACTAGCCCTCTGCTCTTTCCCAGTAGCATATTGGATGCCTTCCGGCCTGAGAGGCTCATCTTCCAACGTCATAGCTTTCCTTTTGGTACTGTCCATAGGGTTTTCATGGCAAAGATACTGGAGTGGGTTGCCATTTCCTTCTCCAGTGGATCATGTTTTGTCAGAACTCTCTGCTATGACCTGTCTGTCTTGGGTGGCCCTGCACAGCATAGCTCATAGCTTCATTGAATTACGCAATCCCCTTCGCCACAACAAGGCAGTAATCCATGAAGGGGTTCTCTAGACTAGCCATACCCAATTCCTGAAACAGTTCTTTATATGGTTTAGTCTCCAGGCCACTAGTCATCTTAGTTGCTCTTCTCTGCACTCTTTCCTAGGATTAAATATGAGTTCTTGTGCCCTAAAACTCAACTGTTTATTTTCTTCTATATGATTTTCATGTTAGAAGAATATTGTGCATCATTTACTTATTTATTTTTTTGGATGGAAGACCTACATTTTCATTTCATGCCTGATATTTGCCTTTGGTGTTGCCATCCCAACATATGCAGAATGTCTCAGCAGAAGGTATAAAATTCAGGCTTGTGGGAACAATTCACATCCAACTTCAGATTCACAACAATGAAAGAGAAACAAATCATCCTTATGTCAAATTAGTTCTGGCAGCCTCATTCTTGCAGGCTGAGTCCTGTGGTATGTCTTCCATTGATTGTATTTATTGGTTCAAAGAAAACAAACTGCTAGCTATAGATGAAAATAATTAACAGCAAGAGGAAAGAGGTGGTGAGAATCAGCTGTCAAGAAAAGCAGTGTCTTAAAGGAGATATCGATGTCCTTTCACAGAAGTGTCAGGAAGAAATGGAAAGATAGCTGGGCAATTTCCTTTGCTGCTAAAACTACAGGGAAAAAACAAACAAACCACCTTTAAATTCTAACAGTCATATATATACCCAGGATATAATGCTGCTTTAGAAAGAAAGTTCATCTGGTATTTACTCTGTGGGAGGAGGGGAAGGAAGAAATAAAAAAAAAAGATAAGAAGAAAAATGTTTGTGTTTGTTCTTTTGACTGACTGCTGCTTTTGTGTCACTGTGAAACAGAGAACAAATGAATTTACATATATATGGCATGAGATTGAAGGACATGTGAAAGAAATCGTTCCACCATTCATTCACTGGGTTTCTTTTTTCCAGTGTTTAATAACTTGGGGGAGAAATACCCCTTAGGTGTAATTCGATATGTATGTTTTCCCATAAGGTATTTTATAACTTTTATAAGGTATAAATTTGAATTTGTTTGTAACCAGAAAGTGGTACTGGAATATTCCGATGTGCAGATAATCAATGGCATGGCATAAAATCATCCCTAGGATGAACTCTCTAGAAGTCAGCGTTATAGAAAGGCAGAGGTGCAGAAGGAATCAAACTGTGTAATACGGGGGTGTTTAATCTTGACAGCTTTAAGACTTGTGAATTTCAAAAGGGAAAAAACTGGATTCGCGAACTACGAGATGAGGAAGGGAGAATATTCCACCAGGAAGAGAAAAAAAAATCATAGCCCAGGAATTTTATGAGCATTTATACAAAGAAGATAGCCAGGCAAGTGTGGAGAAAATGGAGGAATATTTTCAAAAAGCCAAACTACCCAAGGTCACAGAAGATACCAGAAATATGCTAAACGAGGAAATTCGGCTATCTGAGGTGATAAAAGCTATCAATGCACAAAAGAACAATAAAGCATCGGGCCCTGACGGTCTTCCGTCAGAAATCTATAAAGAACTACAAAATATCTTAGCACAACCCTTAGTGGAGGTATTTAACGCAGTGTTAGAAGGCGCAAGAACGCCTAAATCTTGGTCGGAGGCAAACATAGCCCTTATCCCGAAAGATAATACGGACCATACATTAATCCAAAATTATAGACCCATATCACTTCTTAATTCGGACTATAAGATATTTACATCAATTATAGCGGAACGATTGAAACGATTTCTGAACGATTTCATACACGTAGACCAGAATGGTTTTCTCGCTAAGAGACACACTAAGCACAACATTAGAATAATATTAGATACGTTGGAGTACTATGAATTACATAGTGGACAACACATGGCATTACTTTTTTTAGACGCCCAAAAGGCATTTGACAATGTTAAATGGTCTTTTTTGCACCAACAACTTAGCTTCATGAATATGGGTGAAAAATTTATAAATATAATTAGGGCAATTTATGACAACCAGGAAGCAAAAATAATTATCAATGGGGAAGCATCTAGGAAGTTTCAAATTCAAAAGGGAACACGGCAAGGCTGCCCCTTATCACCATTGCTGTTTATATTGACACTTGAAGTATTAACGAGAATTATAAGAAACGACCCAAAGATAAAAGGATTAACCATTAAAAAGGAAACCTTTAAACTTCAAGGGTGACAATGGAGAAAAATGTCTGCCAAATGTGAAAATAGATAAGCTGTCCATTTTAAGACCTACTTTATTATAGCAAAGTCATCAAAAGTAAACTCACTGAGAACAATTTGTCTTTTCTACTTCCATTGGGCAGCACAATATTCCTGGTGGGGGAAAGCTGTTTTAAGGGGTAGAAAATGCCAGTTGCCCCAAGATTAGGAGATAAGAAATTGCTATGAGAGGATAAAGGTAAAGGTAAAGGTTCCCCCGCACATGTGTGCTAGTCGTTTCCGACTCTAGGGGCCGGTGCTCATCTCCGTTTAAAAGCCGAAGAGCCAGCGCTTGTCCGAGGACGTCTCCATGGTCATGTGGCCGGCATGACTAGACGCCAAAGGCGCACAGAACGCTGTTACCTTCCCACCGGAGTGGTCCCTATTTTTCTACTTGCATTTTTACGTGCTTTCGAACTGCTAGGTTGGCAGAAGCTGGGACGAGTAACAGGCGCTCACTCTGCTACGCGGCACTCAGGATTCGACCTGCCAAACTGCCGACCTTCTGATCGACAAGCTCAGCGTCTTAACCCACTGAGCCACCGCGTCCCTCTTATGAGAGGATACAAGTTGATAATATGCTTGTTGATACCATGGATGAATGTCACCTTGTACCAATGATGGTAAATAGCAAACAAGTTGTTTGAAAGGACCTTGTCCTTTGGAGCTTTATTCTATTTTGCATATAAGAGTTGCTAAATGACTGAGTGGCTACAGATGTCATAAATGTTCCCTTTTGTTAGGGGCATATAACAGTTCTTTGACAGTAGATGATAAGAATATTCTTCCCAAGATAGTCCAAAATAACTTCTCTTTTTCATTATTGGGGGAATTTTGCCTTTTGGGGGGAGGTAAAGCTCTGATGGTAAACCAATTCACTCTCATCAAGAGTGTGTTAAGAGAAAAGAGTCAAGGAAATAAAATGAACCAAATATGCAACTGGGATCAAGAAATCAGAACTCAAAAACTGATGACCAAGAAGGAACTTCAGAGTTTCACAGGAAGCAATAGCAGACGGGCCAACTAATTGTAATAGTTGAAACCTCAGCACTTTCTAGACCAGTGGCCAGATTATGTGAGGAAATCCGTATTAGACATCCTAACACAGAAAGACATGTGATAGACATCATGGAAACTTGGCAAGGTGATATTACTAGACAGCTACAATTTATTCATAATCCGATCCATGGGACTGACAAAATGGGTTCACAAGGATGTCTGCTTTTTCTTTTGATTTTTGATATAGTTTTAGAATCGTCAATCTATGCTGTTAAATAGAATAATGTTGATGACTTTTCTCATAATTCATTCCTATATACATCAGTATTATAGATGGATTATATTTTATTGTTGTTATTTTCTCTTGAATTTCATATGCTGACTCTGGCCTTGATGCAACGGATTAATGAATTTGGATGAGTTGTGCTACACTGTTAATTACTCCATGTCAGAACCAGATGGGCAGAAAACAATTCTGGCTCGATCCTATCAAGAATGAGTGGCTTGTTAAATTGTTAATGCTTGTTACATTTTGAGGGCCTAAGTACTCCTAGTACCCACTAGAGGTCTTCAAGCATAGACTGGCATTTCTGCTCTTCCCCATAGATTCTTAGCTTAGCAGGAGATTGAACACAATGACCCATAATATCCATTTGAACACTGTGATTCAGCATTAAATATGGATACAAAGAAATTATTTTATCACCGTCATTGTTATACAAGTGTGAGACAGAAGTCCTTATCTTTCTATTGGAAATCATGTCCCACTCTGCCTGCAGTACAACCCAGATTTTCTCTTTTCGTTAGCACAGGGGAAATTTATCATGCGATGATGATTTTCCATAGCTATTATGTGCTTTATTAATTGTTCAAAAAAAAGCGAAGAAAAAGAACTGATTTTGTAATGCTATTTACAGTAGTAGTGGCACTGTCTAGGTAAGGTATATAGCTAGGTCATTTAATACTGTTACAAACTCTAGCTGCATATAGGTCAATAGTAAAGTCAATATGTACTATCAATTTATATAAATTAAATAGTAATTATCAGAGAGAAAAACAAATTCATATATGCTGGATAGTTTTGCTATTAAAAATCTGATTATAGGTGTTACAATGTATCAACAGCTATCAGATTGTAAATAAAATAGAAAAATATGCATAATGTACATCTATAGATTGTCTGAAATGCTTCTGAACTCTTTCTTTACTCCACATTTTGCTTTAAGATGCCTTAGGGCTAGGCACCTCCCCCTATTCTATATAAAATCTATGAGAAACTAAGGATGCCCAAAGGATGTTATCAAGTTGATGTGCACATATCTAAGTGTCTAGAAGTCTATATGGGAAGAAACTGCCTGAAGCTCAACTCTAGCAAGACGAAATATGTACGGGGTTTGGATCACTGGCTCTAGAGGTTACCATTGTTACCATTCTTGGTTCTAGTGCAAAACAAAAATTGGGAGTGATCCATGTTCAAACCATCATCCAACATGAAGCCAGCTAAGCAATCGTGAGCAAGAGGAAAGTCTGTAAATGATATGGACATATCTATTTCCTTAAGTTCCTTAGAATAGAAAATGAATACGAATATGATTCTATCTGGGCTGACCACTGAATTGTGGTGCTCAATCACAAAAGACTATGAATCAAATTGTACACTATTTTGTTCTTCAGAGATGAAGAAAGTTGTTATTTAAATGTATTAAGCAGGGATGGAAAACCTTGCCCAGCAGAGGATGGCATGACCTCAGACCTGACTTGCCAAGGACCAGAAACACAAATGGATGGAAATATCTACCTTCTTTTTCTTTTGCTAACTGCCTAGTGAAAAGAGGACTAGGCATGACATGATGGCAGTGTTCTAATATTTGAGGGGCTGCCACAAGGAAGAGGGAGAGCAACTTATTTACAAAGAACATGAAGGCAAGACAAGAAACAATGGAGAGAAGCAACCTAGAACTAAGGAGAAAATTCCTAACAGTGAGAACAATCAACCCGTGGAATGACTTGCCTTTGTTGCAGGTGCCCCATCACTGGAGGCTTCTAAGAAGAGACTGGATATCCATTTATCAGAAATAGGTCTCCTGCATGAGCAGAGGGTTGGACAGTTACTGTTAGTGTTACTGAACTCTTACTAGAAAGATAAACTGACCTCTTGAGTAAAATTTTTAAAATAAAACCATGAGTTCCATGAAACTATGAAAAAAACATTTTTGTCAACTCTGATGTAATGAAATATTTTTTTTAAAAAAAGATATATTATAGAAAGTTTTAATGATTAAAACCACAATTCTTTCTTATACATGGAGATATCATTACCGTACTGCCAATCACTTGTTCTCAACGTCCACAAACAGGATGGCTAATTAGGGAAATTTAGTATGTTGTTATTCAGATGTCCAACTTTAATGAAATGAACAAGTTAGAAATTAAATCGTATAGAAACAAATATTGACTATGTCAGTGACTGATGTTAGGCATTATTTGACAGAACAGAGGGATACTATTATTGTTAAAGCTGCCATGCTTTATATAGCTCTAGAAAAATAATTGTGTGGTCTCTCAGGCTTAGTTAATGTTTTATACAACAAATTTCTAGGTCATAATATAGAACATGACATTGATTTACTGCCAGCACACCACATAGTAACAGAAGAATAAGCCCGTCTGTCTATTGTATATGGAGATGGTGATTTACTCCCATCATTTTGAGTTACAATTTCAGGATATAATTTCAAAGATCCATCCTTGCTTTCAAAAAAGAAAGAACAGGAGACACATGCAGGTTTTTTTCCCTAGATTTTGTGGCCATGTACCCAGAAGATTTTGTAAAAATAACTCTTCTTTCACCTGTACTTGGAGGAAAAATGTGCCTAGAGTTGAAGGGGGAATAATGTTAGCTAGAAGATTAATACAGTCATTTATGATAAACCCCTTCCCCTTAATTCATGCATAAATTCATTTGCCAGCTAAATCAACCAAAGCTTCTTGAACAATGAAGCTGTACCAATTTTCCTGGATTGTATGTGTAATTAACTTAATTAGCATGGGGATTTTTAATAGGGTTACAAATGTCTGTTTTATGTGTTTCCTTTGTTACTGGACGTGGCTGTAAGCCATCATCTTACATTTCATCCAGATTTTAGGCATTGCGGTTATTACAGTATTTTGCATGAAATCTGGAGTGAACAAAAGGCTTTCAGTCTGAACTGTTCAGTTTCAATTCCTTTCAGGTTTTTTTCTACATCTTTGCTGTTTTGTGTCTAGTGGAAGAGCTAAAGCGTTGCAGATGTCACTATGTGCACTTTAATAGCTTCTAAAGGTGCATTACTTAATAAATATAACTCCTTACAAATGCATTAAAGCACATCTAAAA
This sequence comes from Vipera berus, assembly GCF_964194415.1. NCBI lineage: Eukaryota > Metazoa > Chordata > Lepidosauria > Squamata > Viperidae > Vipera > Vipera berus. The sequence goes on from NC_138207.1 coordinate 67,843,949, forward strand.
TAGCTTGCACCATTTTGTAAAACAGGGGAGGCTCATGTGTTCTGCAACAGACAAATGTACTGAGTAACCAAAATTTCAGTTCTCAGGGCATTTAGTTTAGCAAGAAGGCATTTTGCCTTAATTTCTAAAAGCAGTACTTCTGGATTATTTTATTCCTTTTTTTCCCCTAAAACCAAGTTACATTTTGGGAAATATTTTTATGCACTTCTTATAGAAAAGGTCCCATAAGGATGCACAGAATATTTTAGGAGATGCCTTTCTTAACTAATATCACAACCCATTGAATAATGGTTTAATTTAGACTAGGGCAATAACCATATCATTTCCCTATTACTTGTAAATAATGTGTAGTAGCTGGCTGCAATCTCCTATCCCATTTACACAGTGCTTTTTTTGTAAAAGAAAAAGGTGCCGGAACTCACACATGTCATACAACCTGCCTTGCCTACCCTTCAAGGTTCCATCCAAAAAAGGTGCCGGAACTCCGTTCTGAGCGTTCTATGAGAAAAAAAGCCCTGCATTTACAGATGCAGTCACAGCACTTGCGTCACTTAAGAGTTTCTGTGTGTGTGTGTATATATATATATATATATATATATATATATATATATATATACATATACATACTGTATATCAGTATATATCTATATCTATATCTATATCTATATCTATATCTATATATCTATATCTATATCTATATATCTATATCTATATATCTATATCTATATCTATATCTATATCTATATATATATAAAGTAAAGGTAAAGGTTCCCCCGCACATGCGTGCTAGTCGTTTCCAACTCTAGGGGCTGGTGCTCATCTCCATTTCAAAGCCGAAGAGCCAGCGCTTGTCCGAGGACGTCTCCGTGGTCATGTGGCCAGCATGACTAGACGCCAAAGGCGCACGGAACGCTGTTACCTTCCCACCGTAGTGGTCCCTATTTTTCTACTTGCATTTTTATGTGCTTTCGAACTGCTAGGTTGGCAGAAGCTGGGACGAGTAACAGGCGCTCACTCTGTCACGCAGCACTCGGGATTCGACCCGCCAAACTGCCGACCTTCTGATCGACAAGCTCAGCATCCTAACCCACTGAGCCACCACGTCCCCTATATATATATATATATATATATATATATATATATATATATATATATATATATATATATATATATATATATATATATATATATATATATATATATATATATATATATATATATATATATATATATATATATATATATATCTCAATATATATCAATATATATCTATATATATCTATATATATCTATATATCTATATCTCTATATCTCTATATCTCTATATCTATATCTATATCTATATCTATATCTATATCTATATCTATATCTATATCTATATATATATCTATATCTATATCTATATATATATCTATATATATATATATATATATATATATATATATATATATATATATATATATATATATGTTGTTTTCTGAGGTTTTTGCGGGTGTTTGTATGTGGAACTTTGGTTATTCGGGTTTTTTCCCCGCGTAGAACTAAAGGTGTAGGCGCAACGTTTCGACGGAATCCCATCCGTCATCATCAGGCTGCTGGCTTTAGCTTCCTTCTTCTGGGAGAAGCATGTGGCTGTTTGTTACTGGCAGCTGAGACCAGCCCATCCACTCAAAACACACCCCCACCCAATCAGAACACACCCACCATTCAAAACACACTCCCACCCAATCAGAACACACTTAATCCCCCACCCAATCAGAGCACACCTCCACCCACAGAACACACCCCCTCTGGCAGTTTAAAAAAGAGGAACAAACAGCCACATGCTTCTCCCAGAAGAAGGAAGCTAAAGCCACCAGCCTGATGATGACGGATGGGATTCCGTCGAATCGTTGCGCCTACACCTTTAGTTCTATTTTATATATATAAAATAAGAGTGAGAACCAGAGCAAGAAGTGTCCCACATTGCTTACATTTCTTCCCTTTCCTCTTCCAGCCTCTTCCCCAACCATAATAAAAAAACACATTGTTGAAATTTGATGCTGTCACTCAATATCACATTATTTCAAGCTGTTGTCGGAAAAATAATTTGGGGTTCCAACTCGAGCCAGGATTGTGCAAAAATAAATAAAAATGAGATCCAGACAGCTGTGAGGAAAGAATAAATGTTTATTCCTAAAAGCAAACTATTTGCCTTTAGGGACAATTACAGAGAAATAGGATACAGCAACAAACTTTTATAGGGGAGCTTGTCCTGGTTTGGAAGTATCTACGTGCTAATTCTAGGGTGACATTCAAGGTGTGTGTGTGTGTGTGTATCTCTGTGTGGGTATGTATCTGTGTAGATATGTTTAGGATATTTATTCTTGTGAACATGTAGTTCCTGCGGGAGACCTAATTTAATTAACTTTATTTGTGTTTACAGACCTTAACTTTTAATATGTGGATTAGGCCTGGTTAATGTATTTGGGAGTTTGAGGAGGTTTGAGTAAAGGTTTTTACCCCGTTTGCTACTTTTACTTGATTAACTTAGTTTTAGCCTGAATGTCAGTTATCTAATGGAGACACTGATTCTCAGTCCATTATGGAGCCTCTAAATGTTTTAATGAAGGATGGAAACAGTATAAAGAATAAAAAATATTTGATTTAAAACTTCCCACAGTTTTACTTCACCCTCATGAGGAGATCCACAATTAGTTTCTTCCATTTTTTCAATACTGTTGCATCACTCCTATGCCGTACTGTTATATCAGCCTGTCCCACTCAGTCAGATAGGAAATGTTGCAAACTGCATCATTTAAAGAACTTTGATTGGTGGGGTCCAAGAAGTGAATCTTCTCTCCTGTTGCCCCAGCCCTGTGAAATATTATCCCCTGAGGAAACAGGCTCCCACTCTTCTGATCTTTCAAAAAGGAGTCAAAACACAGTTCTGGGCTCTTGCATGGGGAGCTCAGAAAATTATACAGCTGTGGGATTGTCTCGTGTCCTGAAAGTGCTTCTTTCACCTTAAAATTAATTTTAACATTGTCTAATCACCCTTGCCCCTTTCCAAAGTTTTAAAGTTTTGTATTCTGTTATTATATTTTAAGATTTTGTTGTTCTCCCCTATGACAAAGATGTGTGGTTCAAAAATGTGAAAAATGAATAGAACAAATATTCGCTGGTGGAAGAGCTTACTGCGGTCCTCAACCCAACGGTTTCCTAGACTTGATTTAACATGAGACATGGAGTATGACTGTTTAATACTCCCATACAGTCTTTAATTTTTCCCCCCAACCTGGCTGTAGGGAAAATGTACCCCAGTGTAGAAGAGTTTATTCATTTGGAGCAGGTGGGGGTACACAGTAACATCCATGTTTATGAAAGTAATGCTACTATTTAGCTGTCCAATTTGATTGGAAAAAAAGATAAATTATGATATTTCCCCCAAAGAAGAAGAACGTTGTGATACAATATGTCAAAGGTTCTGGCAGTTACTTGAGTGATGAGGTTGCTCTATTAATGTGAATGTCCTCACCTCCACTGTATAGGAATTCCTGTAGTGTCTATAGCATCCTTGAACACTAACCCTTCAATGAAATTCTACAGAATCCTTGTGATGGATTCCCAGAGGGCTTTTTCAGATCAGAAATTAGGATCAACCAGAGAAGAATGTACAATACTGTAGAATACGATAAACTCCCAATTCTGTTCTGAATTCTGTCTTTCAATTTGCTTCTCCTCCTCTTCTTTCTGTAAAAAAAGTTGTGTTTAGAAACATGTGTTTGAGTCTTCTGTGGCTGTTGCTATGTATCTCTTTTTGGTTTCCTTCTAGAAAAGAAACAATTGAATGGCAACCTTCTTAGCTGTCTTCCATCACCATACAAAAAAAATAGGCTAAACTGAAAAGCCTGAAGAAAAATAAAATCTCAAGCAAGTTGGGAATGAAAAAGAAAAATGGGAGAAAATGGCCAGAGAATTGGAGATTTCAGCAAAGCATTCATTAGTAGAGCTGCAATGTTGGGGCATTATGCCAATGAAAGATTTTGAATGCCCTCTGTTTTGTTCAGGGAAAAGGACCGTATAATTGTATAGGTTCATTTTATAGGTTTTGGCAGGGAACATGCAGATATATTGTAGCATATACATGCACCATTCTAATAAGCTTATGTAGACTAGCATTAAAGAAAATCCTGAACACTCATGTATTCATGGTATCTGAGATATGTACATGCCCAGGAGTATGGCACTAACTAATTTATATAAGTGTGGCACTAACACAATAGCTCACCCTGAGGACTTAGGCACACTGTCAGGTTGTCTTGTTGCCTGAAGCAACTTTTTTTTTTGAGAAGCAAACTAGAAAGTGCTAGTCTTTGTTCATCTACATGCCATATGTAAACTCTGGAGGTGTTTTCCTACTGTAGTTTTAAAAATTTGTTTGTGTCCAGCTGATTGGTCACATGCCTTACTTCCTTACAGCTATTCCCAGCAGTTCATTAGAGCCTTTCTAGACAAAGGACACCCTGTCCCCCACCCCAATACACACACCATTATTTTCCAAGTGGTTAAAAAGTATTTCCCTCTAGGTTTCAAACTGGGAACATTTTTCATGGGATGCAAATGTTCTAATGAATGTGCTATTGAAATAATACTATAATATAGATAGCAATGTTACCCAAAGTGTTCCTTGGATAAACCCTTTAGAAATGCAATAAGTGCATTTAATAATAAGGCTAGGGTACAATTGGCCATTGCTTTCCCAGAAAAGACAGGTGGGAAGGCATAGAAACAATAGAATTTTCCAATAGGAAGACATCCATCCTTGCAGTACAGACTGAATGCTTTCCAAGATTTTGCCAAAGTGACTCAATTCAAGTATTTTTTTTTTCTTCATCTGGCTTAAACTGCCACAAACAAAGGACAGGAACAACTTAAAAGAGCAAGGCAGCATAGATATACTGAGAAATGACTAACGCACAGCCCACAAAATATATATGTCAACAATGAAATTCAGATGAATGCCAAATCCACGATTAAACATTATTTGTTGTAGACAACACAAATATGATAACATTGCAGTCCTTTAGCAACAGGGAAAATTAAAGCATCTCAGCTAATCATCTCCACTGCTATCTGAATACCATTACAATTGGGAAGATTACATCCGGCCTCCAGATATTTGTAATAAAAAGTAGTTGTTGCTTTTGTGTTTTCCTATTGTGTTTAATGTTATGCTTCTCCAATGATATTATTTCAAAATGAATGAAATGAGAGATTTTATTTTTGGAATTCCTACCAGTTTGGAGAAAGGCTGCCCATAGCTGTTTTACGTTGCAAGCAAGGAAACCGAATAGTAGTTTTGCAGAGATAGAGTTTGTGCTAGAGGATGATTTCTATTACAGCAATGATTAAATATTATTTATGTGTTAATTGTAATGCTCACTTTTTAATGGAAATCAGATATGTTTTATCTACGTAGTGATGAAGTCAATGAAGAAATCATTTAATTAATATCTCAAAACAGATATTCTTTCTTTCTTGCATTCATTAAGTACAAATTATTAGGAGATGAAATAAAACCGTATAAATTTGGGGGTGAAGTAAATTGGGGTACTTCTGGTAGATGAATACACTGAATCAAAATCAAAATATCAACATGAAGAACAGTTTTAATTTCATCATACTACAAGGAAGGTATATTTTCTGTTCTGATGTGGGGCTGCTTTGAAGTTCCTATTCTAGCCTGCTTCTTCAGATATTTGATGAAATTATAAAGGCCAATAATATAGCCAAAAAACAAAACAAAACAAAACAAAAAACATTTCCTGCACATGTGATGTTTATAGATATAAAAATGTAACAGCATCTGAATATCTTTTCCAATTCCTTCATTACTATTGTATCAATTGCTAACCTACTGTGTATTTTATATTATTGATAGTAGATACCAAAAGCAGAAGCCATCAATCAGTTCAACAACTTAATTGTTAATTAGAAAGCTGATTACTGCACTTGTGATGAATTTGGTCTTTTAAAAATTTAATCTTAGCCCCACTTTTTTCACCAGGTTTCATGATTGTCTCCTTCCATTTTTGAAACCACAATTTTTTCAATCTACCTGCTCTCAATACATATTCAGTACATAATGTGAATAAATGAGATTGGGAGGGTGCACAGTCTTATCTCAGTCCTTTTTCATTATAGGTAAAGGTAAAGGTTCCCCCGCACATGCATGCTAGTCGTTTCCGAATCTAGGGGCCGGTGCTCATCTCCGTTTCAAAGCCGAAGAGCCAGCGCTTGTCCGAGGACGTCTCCGTGGTCATGTGGCCGGCATGACTAGACGCCAAAGGCGCACGGAACGCTGTTACCTTCCCACTGCAGTGGTCCCTATTTTTCTACTTGCATTTTTATGTGCTTTCGAACTGCTAGGTTGGCAGAAGATGGGACGAGTAACAGGCGCTCACTCTGCTACGCGGCACTCGGGATTCGACCCGCCAAACTGCCGACCTTCTGATCGACAAGCTCAGCGTCCTAACCCACTGAGCCACCGCGTCCCTTATTTTTTCATTATACAGATAACTTAAAAATGCTATAATTAACATGTAGCATATAACATTAAGGATGACTACAAGGAACTACATGCAAAGTATGAAAAACGTATCAATAAGTTTCAGTGCAACATGGGAAATATAACCCACATCTTTTGCTAACTTCCAGCGGGTACTCCCAGCTATTCTTGGCTGGGGAATTCTGGAAGTTGAAGTTCACATCTCTTAAAGCTGTCAAGTTTGAGAAACAGTGAACTAGCTAAAATAGCCTGACTTAGCCTTGAAAAATAAATCTGAATTCCTCAACCCAAAAGGTGGAGGAGGAGAAAGAGGAGGAAATTCATTGCTTTCATGCAAATTCATTTGGTTTCGTTATTTTTAATTTCTTCAAATTTGAAAAGCCATAGAAAAGAAAAGAAGGAATGGAAACATGTACTTCCATAACAAGACTAGTCCAAATTTATCATTCAGACTTGGATGACTGGACGATTCCATGATCTATTTATTATGTATGTGAAAATGATAAAATAAAATCTCCCTTCTGATAAATCCCAAACTATCACATGAGGGGAAAAAAAACCATTAATATCTTCACACATACCGTGTCTTCCTCCATCAAGCTTCCAGATCTTTGTTTCATTTCTCTTAGCTTTCTAAAAATGTGGAACATTGCATAACATCATTATTGCTTTGGTGTTCACTGTTTCAAGTTGGAAATCGTCCTCTTATCAGTATCCGAGTATCTTCTTTTTAGAGGTATGATTAGGGTATGTCTTGTTCAGTAATGTGGTATATTCCTCAGCAGGAACTTCTTGACAACAATACCTCCTGAACAGCTGACATTTTTCAAACAAGGCCTGACAGCTAGTACTAAACCAATAATTCATCTTGCCCATGATTACAAATCTATCTTCATTCAGAGCACTAACCTGATTTTTTGCATTGTTTCTGATTCTCCTATTTCTGATGGTTACGCTGATCACTACGCTAAATAAGATATTACATTGAACAGCCACTGAAAACTGAAGAACTGCAATGGAAGGATATTGATGGCAGCCTATATTAGCAAATCAATATATAGGAGAGATGGTGTTAACAAAAAGAGACAGCAAAGGCATTCATAAGAAAGATCACGTTCTTTCCTCTACTTTTCACTGGTGTCTTCTGAAAATTAAAGAATAAAATAAGTAACAGATAATTTCAATTATCTTAAAAGGTATATCTTTTTCTATAAAAAAATTAAAGGGGCTAAGACACGGGTGTCAAACTCGACCGCATCATGTGATGTACTATGATGTATTGTGTTGTTTTTTGGCTTTTCGGAGCTGGGGTGGGCGTGGTCTGTGCGCGATGCATCCAGCCCACCGGCTGCCAATTTGTCATCCCTGGGCTAAGATGAAAACTTGACATTTTTTTTCTATCTTTGCAATAGTCATTCTTAATTTAGTAGAATTTGACAGTTATAGACCAAATGTATTTAGCTTTTATTATAGAGAAGCACTCTATAATTTATTGAATTTCATAGTTAGAAAATATTTATCCCTTTCATCAACTGTTGATTCATATTTGGACATTAATTCATCCTGCAAATTAAATCCTCATGCACACACAATATTTTGCCTTCATTTTCATATGCATTTTTCACCAGCTTATTAATTTTCTATTATAATTTCACTTAACACATGCAATTTTCTGCACAATAATTCCAAATGTTTTTCAAACACCATTTTTGAGTCAAGGACTGAGCCACCTCCTTCAATGAAATACGATGAATATCTGTGTCCAAACTAAAATATTAATCTGGGAAAAGAAAATAAATTTACACAAAATTAAGTGATTAAGTAATGCATATATATATTTACTTTTATTAATAAAAGTATTTATTTAATAATTTAGCACAATGGAATAAGTGCTATTCTTACATTTCTGAAGCCTGGAGGAAGTACTTATATTTAGTCAATGTAGGTAGTATTGAACAGTATTGGGCTAAGAATCTCAGTTTCTCAGCTAAGAAGCTTAGTTTTAAAATGGTTACAGGTTGTTCTCAATTTACAATTATTACTAAGCATTGTAGTATAGTCATAGGTCATGCTGGTTGTTACTTAATCCATTTTACAACCCTTTTTACAGTGGCCATTATTAAGGAAATGCTGCAGTTGTTATTTGAATCCATTGTTTGCAATGTGTGAGTTTTGCTGGAAACCAGACGTAAATGTCGGGTTTTGGCAAAAAACATAAGTTGTGATCATGTGGCTGTGGGACACTGCAATCTGTTGTAAATGTGGGCCAACCACTTAGTGCCAGTACAATGCAATCAAGTGACCACAGTGGGAAGTCCAGCCATTGGAATTTTAAATCTAGGTCATAAGTAACGTTGAGAGATCTGTCATAATTTTGAACGGTCTTTAAGTGACTGGTCATAAGTCAAGGATTACTGATATATTCTTAAAGGAAGCTTCAATGAAAAAACAGTTTTCTCATCCTCATTTATATTTGAAATATTACGATAACTATGAAAAAAAATCAGTTTCCCCCCATTACCAACCACTTTGAAATGTGACGTGATTAGTTTAATCTAAGTTCTTGATACTTTCAATAGAAAAATATTGAAAATTGCAAATAAATCCAAAATTGCAAATAAAAGAAGTTGTATTATAGAAAAATAAGCCACCTAGAATAGAGCCACAATGAGGTAGGCAGCAAATTTAAATAAAAATAGATAACTAGATACATAAATATTGCGGTCATTTTTATGATATCTTTGAACATTTACTGCCTTTTTCTTAATCTCGTATTAAATATCTGTAACTTCTAAATGACTTCTTTTGAAATTGCTTATTCATTGCAAAATGTGTACTCATTAATGTTTTGAGATCCCTACATTAATCATTTGTCTTAGTGTTTAGTCTGAATTAGTCTTAAAAAAAATTAAGACTGTCATGAAGGCTCTGTAGATAATCATGCAGATAATTAAACCTACCCTTGATCAGTAACTTACTAAAATGAAACACTTGCTGAATCAGAACATTTGAGACAAACTTAATGAAGACAACTCCTACCAGGTTGAACAGAGGCAATCAAATATTGCAACTGTTTGCTTATCACAGCTTTTCAATGTGGCCATGTCCCTTTTGCTGTATCCCTTGTAAATGGCTTTGCAAATATTCTTCACAATTATTTTCCCCTCCATGTATATAATATACAATATAGCCTCTCATCTCCATTTTTTAAAATCCCTTCTCTTATGTATATTTTTCCTGAATCCACAGGTTCTTTGGTGGAGCAGTGGGCTAATGCCTCCTTAAGTAACACCAGCTGCCTGCAATTAGTGCAGGTTCGCATCCCACCAGTCTCAAGGTTGACTCAGCCTTCCATCCTTCCGGGGTAGGTAAAATGAGGACCCAGATTGTTGGGGGCAATAAGCTGACTTTGTAATAATGCCGCTTGCCCCCCCCCCCGAAAGCCCTAATAAGCAGGCATATACATAGAATGAAGGCTATTGCTAAGCACATTGATTTGTGCTTTAAATTGTAAGCCACCCTGAGTCTTCGGAGAAGGGCGGGATATAAATGGGATTAAAAAAAAAATCCATCTTTCCACCAAGCATGCTTTTTCAAACTTCCTACTACCAGTAAATCTCCATTATCTTCTGTCTTGTATTGTAATACAATGACTTATCACTTTGTTGTTTGTAGTATCCTGATATCTTATGCACCAGAGGCAAATTCCTTGTGTGTCCAATCACACTTGGCCAATAAAGAATATTCCAATTCTTTTCACTCTTTTCCAATCAGCTTCATCTTTTCTAACATCCACTTTCCATTCATTATTTTGGGAAACTAACTTATCTTCTAAAACCTTTTCAACCTTCCACTTTCTCTTCAAGCACACTTGTTGCTGTTGAAACGTGCTCCATCCCCCATTCAATTTCTTTTGCTATGTGTATGTATGAATGCATCTATGCTTAAAGCATACATTTGAGACAATAAGTCCTTTTCTAAACGTACAGTTTTTCAAAACTTCAAAAACAAAGCAAAAACAAATAAAAACACCCTTACTGTTTTGTCAGTCACCATTTCTTATTCATTCTTATCCAAATGGCCCAATCACTTCTTTTGCTACTTTCCATTTAATTCTCAGTCATCCATTCATGTCCCCTAACGGAATGTATTACTTCAAGTCAAAATGGTGCAATTTTTCCCCCAAACCATTCCTATTAAAATAGGAGATTAATTTCTTACCCATTCCATTCAAGCTTACAATAAATAGCTCATCTGTTCATTAACATTTTGATAATGAAGTTAAAGCTTCATTTACCTTTTGTTTTTTTAGTTTTGTTCTGTACCAGCCTACTACCGGCCCTGCAGAAAAGGCAGGGAAAACACCTTTACAAAACGGCAAGAGGCTGGAACTAAGCCTGCCAAATTTATTAACATAAAAAAGAACAAACAGAGCAAACACGAACCATGAAACAGGAGCTATTCAAACGGTTGCCTTCAGCAAACCAGCCCTCCCACACATTCCCCTTTTAAACAGTTCAAGGCGTGGCTTCTCTCTGCCTCCTTCCGAGGTGCCCCATTGCCTTCCTCTGTTTACTCCTGCTTGACTGCCTCCAGCGTCGGGCATCCTTGAACAGGGCCAGCTGTGGGTCATCTTCATCCACGCTGTCAGGCTCACACAGCTGGGTCTGCGTCGTAACCAGATGGGAGGGGCCTGGCTGAGGGCTCTGTGGAGCCTCAAGGCTATCCTCAGCAAGCTCTCCAACACCCCCCTCCTCCTCCTCTGAATCGTCCAACCCAACTGCCGAACCCACAGGCTGACCCTGAATCACAACAAGTTTGTTGAGTGGGAAACGTTCTCCCCTGCCTGCCCACATCCCCTCCCCATGCAATTCACACCTTCATTTCCTCAAAGTAGACAGTATGCCAGTGGAGGTTTGAAAAATTCAGTGGAAATGTAATGCAGAAGTAACTAAAAAGCCAACAACATTGAATTAAAACATCCTAAGAGAACCCATTTTCTGTATCTTTATAAGTTCTTCAGCATATGTTCTTTTCACCCTTTTCATCTGCTTTTTTTTTGCTCGAGAAATGTTTTGGCAGATATATCAGTTATTATATCCGTATGGGAGAAATACAAACAATTTTAATAGCTTATCTAGAAATTCCTAGAGGAGACCCATTTTTTTTTTGTTACGAGTGCTGCAACATATAAATAATTGATGCTTTAACAACATTTTCTACCTATAGGGTAAGCCTGTAACATCTCCGCTCCCAAGAGAGTCATTTGCCTGGAGAAACAGACCTGACACTATATCAGACTGCTGATCGTTTCTGAACATGGGGGAGAGAGAAGAAATTAGAATCAGGAGCTAGACCTGCTGCATGGCAGTCTATTGCTATCAATTTGTAGTTCCTTTACAGAGATATTTGGCTTTCCTGACCTTAGCACATTAGCTCTGTTATTTTAAGACAGATTTAATTAACAAAAGTGATGGGGTGTGTGTGTGTGTGTGTGTGTGTGTGACCTTTTGGAGACTTGCTGTTCTGTCTTTGATTCAATAGTAAATTCTGCTGGAATGGGAGGAAAGACAGTTCTTTCTTCAATCAATATGGAAGCAATGAATAACAATTCCCCAGTTGCCATTGGAGAAGACAAGAATAATATCTCCATCAGAAATTATACTTACAGAAGGAACAAATATGAGGGCCAAATAGTGGATCATGGGCACCTTTCAAAGCTGGGGGAAGCATTTTGGAGATCAGGGAGTTGGTGGCGATTTGTGGAAATGAGCAGACTCGTTGTTGTTGTTAGTTGCGAAGTTGTGTCCGACCCATCGCGACCCTATGGACAATGTTCCTCCAGGCCTTCCTGTCCTCTACCATCTTCTGGAGTCCATTTAAGCTCACGCTTACTGCTTCAGTGACGCCATCCAGCCACCTCATTCTCTGTCGTCCCCTTCTTCTATTGCCCTCAATCTTTCCTAGCATTAGGCTCTTCTCCAGTGAGTCCTTCCTTCTCATTAGATAAAATTCAGTGCTGGATTATTTCCCTCACATACTGTAAGTGAGTTCAAAATCGCCCTAGTCAACAAGTCGAATGACATTTCTGTTTGCTGAAAAATGATAAAGTCTTAGGAAATGGGAAGTGTGAGTGCCAGTATTTAACCCAGCTTTAGTGTGAAGCTATATCAAACTGTACTATCTGATTGAACTGCCTACTGTCAGCCAACTCTAAGCCTGCAGCACTTCAGGCTGAGATCATATGGTACAAAATCACTACAAATCGCTCTTCAGAAATTTGGCATCCAATAGATATATTGAATTTCTTTTCTCAGGAACTCCAGCCAGGATGGTCAAAACCCACGTTGTTTTTTGCTGTGCGTCTTACAAGTAAGGGAAAGTAAAGAAGGCTTTGAAGTACATGTGGAAGAAGAAAAAATAATAATCTGATTGAAGGAAGTACTGCCAATTGGAGTTCTCTCTCAGGATGACTTTCCTCGACTTACGACCACAATTGAGCCCAAAATTTCTGTTGCTAAGTGAAACATTTTAAAGTGAATTTTGCTCCATTTTTACGACCTTTCCTGCCACTGATGTTAAGTGAATCGCTGCAGTTGTTAAGTTGGTAACACAGTTGTTAAGTGAATCTGGTTTCCCCATTGACTTTGCTTGTCAGAAGGTCACAGAAGCTGATCACATGACCCCAAGGCACTGCAACCCTCATAAATATGAGTCAGTTGCCAAGCAGCTGAATTTTCATCATGTGATCATGGGGATGCTACAATGGTCGTAAGTATGAAAAATGGTCATAAGTCACTTTTTTCAGTGGCATTGTAATTTCAAATGGTCACTAAATGACCTTTACAGGTAAGTCAAGAACTACCTGTAAAGTAATGTCAATTATTATATATAATTTATTATATAAAATAAGTTAATTCAATCATCTTTTTTATTATTATTTTTTTATAAATAACTCAGGGTGGCAAATATACCCCAAATACTCCTTTCTCCTCCTATTTTCCACACAACAACAACCCTGTGAGATGGGTTGGACTGAGAGAATGTGACTGGCCTAAAGTCACCCAGCTGATTTTCCTGGCTAAGGCAGGACTTGAACTTATGGTCTCCTACTTTCTAGCCTGGTGCCTCAGCCAAAGTATATGATTTTGTTTTTAAGCAAATTAAAATAACTGGGAAATAGAGGGATTGTAAGGGAAAACCAAAGGCTAGATCAGAACTGCCCTGCCCTCTGTTTGTGCATTATTCAGCTATGGAATATTCACCACCATCAAATATGCTACATAAAGAATATATGAGTTTGGAAAGACTATGTTTGTACACTTCTCTACAGTGTTGGGAAAGCAAGTAGCAATGAGGGAGGGAACTAAATCTTTAAAGCTTCACTATTGGCATGTTTTTTTTCGTTTTTCCTTTTTTTTACTTGGGTAATTTACATTCTTTCAGAAAGATGAAAGCATGGCTGGTTTTTTGCAATTTTATTACAGTAATGGCCTCACTTCCAAAAGTCATTTGTAAATAAGCTAACAGTGTGTCAGACCTTCTCATGAAGGTAGTAGTCAAAGAACACAGTAGCCCCAGAATTGGAATTATTAGAAGAACATTGAAACAAAAGGGCTAGTTCAATAATTAGTACACTGCTTGGAAAAATAGACTGACCCAAATGAGTTGATATTATTTATTTGTTTGTTTGTTTAGTGCATGGCATACAGTGTCAAGGAAATCTACAAATGCTAGACACAATGCAGTCCTGACAATCTAAATTGCTAGTTCATTCTGCTCAGCACTTGGGTGCCTATCTTTGGTGAACTGCACGGGGCTCACCTAGCTTCCACCAGCTCACTAGCGGTGCTTGGGTTGCTGGCTGTTCAGGCTCCTCCACTGGAACATCTTGGCTCACCTTGTGTTGCGTTGCCTAACATCTGGCTAGGTACAGTGCTGGCTTCCACTCTCCGTACACATGAATGCAGCTGGGTTTTCCCCACCAAAGAGGTACCCATTTACCTATTTGCAATATTGCATGTTTTTGAAATGAGTTGAGAAAAAATATATATACTAGGTTATTTTCACAGTGGAACTCCATGTGATTAAATAGGATAGGCATTAGACAATAAATAAATAAATAAACTAAAATTGTGTAGCTGCTCATCTCACCAGAGGTGACTCTAGGCGAGGAGATGACTCTAGGCGAGACACAAAAATAGATAAAAGCTAACAAATATTGTTTTAGAAACAACAACCAAGCCATAGATAAAGGGAGAAAACAAAACAAAACAAAAATCTCCTCAACACTGGAGCCATCTAGACAAGTCTCTGGTTTTGTAGGAGCCCAGACCTGGTCACATAGCCAATCTTAAGGACTTTTGAGATATCAAAAGGAATGGGGCTGGTCTAATTTTGGAGGGAAGAATAAGGCCACATAATAAATAAATAAAAAGATTTGTCAGTGTATACAATGGGACAGCTTAACTTTGCAGCTGGTAACTTCCTTCCACTAAAATAACTGGGTTTCTGGAAACCAAAGCCAGACCATGATGACTATAAACCTGTGGGCACCAAATGACCTTCATGATTACTACCAATGTTCCTGATTCATTTGTGGAGCCAAACTCTACTTGCTTCAGAAAACTTATTTTAACTGGTTAAACACCTTCAGGCAGGTACGTGATGCCATTCCTTTCCTAATGCAGATAATATGGGCTAGCAGGAAGTCACCTAGGCTATGCTTTTCTTAAAGAATGTTGCTCGCTTGGACTGGAGATTCCATGGGAATCCCCTAAATCAGGAACGGACACATTATGAGATAAATACATGTGCATGCAGACAAAACCACACACATACATATGATACAACCTAACTATATTTGATAATTGCCCAGAGAAAAATAATAAAACAGCCTAAAACATGATTTACAGTTCTTTAGCTCATGCATGTTTCCTCTTAATTTTTCTCCTGTGCACACAAAAGGGAGCAAGTGAAAAGTACTGCAGTTTCTTACTACATCCCAAGTGAGAGCAGGATGCTTTATCCTAAGCCTAGTTAAACAAAACAAAGCAAAAAAACTGAGGCTATCAAAACACAGCATGATCCTGTTTCGTTTCACTTAATGAAAAGTATAAACTACAATTCCTTAAGGTACACAGATTGATATTTGGTTAAACGCTACCGTGGAAAAGAGAAGAGGAAGGGAAACAGCGTGATGGAATTGATTCAAATTACCTAAAGTACAGCTCAAATTGGGTTGGGCAATGAGTAGACTTACAAATCTTGCTGAATGCTAACTGCCATCATTCATATATTTTTATGTTAGTTGCTGGAACTGACATTATCCAGATCTAACAATAAATACATAAAATAAATGAAATGTACAATGTATTCAATAGAGAAGCATTATATCAGCCATTATTAAACAACATTTGGTGGTGCGGTGGTTAGAATGCAGCATTGCAGGCTAATTCTGGTGACTGCCAGCAGTTTGATTCTTTGGCTCAAGCTTGACTTAGCCTTCCATCCTTCCAAGGTCAGTAAAATGAGGGCCCAGATTGTTGGGGGCAATAGGCTGCCTGTGTAACCACTTGGAGAGGGCTGTAAAGCACCATGCAGTGGTATATAAGTCTAACTGCTATTGCCATTGCTACTCCTGCAAATTACAAATTGTTATGGATTATTCATGGTAAGATTTAGACTATCACTTCCTAAGAATACATCACTACTGCATACTAAGATCATGAGCTAAAACCCTAAATGTTGGTTGGTTTAAACTGAAATAACTAGGAATATTGAAATGCTGATCCTTGTTCAGTTCAAATATCATTATCTACAAATGAAAGCGAAATATTAATAGATTAATGCTGATCCTTATGCAGTTCAAATAGCATTATCTGCAATGAGAGAGAAATATTAATAGACTGGGGTAATCCCAAGACTTGGTTTTTAATATTCTTTAAGTGTGCAGGGAGGAGACAAAAATTGTTGGATCAGAACTGATCATACTGAAATAACATGGATGCTGATTGGAATTCTAAACAGGAATCACTGCGTGCCACCACCAGTTGTCGCACAGTTACTGGATCCTTTATTTATGCTCAGTGCTCAGCTTAAGTATTGATCATCAAGATAATTTTTAAGACCAACCTTATAATGGAAATTTTGCTGATATGATTTCTAGCACAGATCTATTTTGCTGTTGTTGTTTTGACAGAAACTCCAGGCTTTTCTGCATAACTTATTGAAGTGTAGATTAAAAGTGACATGTTGATTTGCTGCAGACTTTGAAGTTTTCTTTTTATACTTTCTGCCTCTAGCATTATACAGTCCACTGAACAAATAGCTTGTATATGAGTCTGCTCCCCCTTCTACTTCCTCCCGCCCCTTTTCTAATCTTGGAACTTTGTGATTTTCATTCTAATGCGGTGCGTGGTGACTTCAACCAACCAAACAGAGGGGGGAAAAAAGTGATGGAACTAATGCCAACAAGACTTGCTCATGCTCCAGAGGCACAGCATTTAATCACTTTAAAATGGTCATTAACTTCACACGCAATGTACGATTTGGGTACCTTTTCTGCATATTCTGTGACATTATTAACAAACTGAGCTCAGATAGAAGTCTTAACTTCAGAAGATTCATTGGTGGGTGAAAAGATGGATCCTGCCCTTCCATTCTAGCTTCTCTTTTCATATTGAGTTCTTTTGAAACCTCATATGATTAGAATAGGGACACGGTGGCTCAGTGGGTTAGGACGCTGAGCTTGTTGATCAGAAGGTTGGCAGTTTGGTGGGTCGAATCCCGAGTGCCATGTAACAGAGTAAGCGCCTGTTACTCGTCCCAGCTTCTGCCAACCTAGCAGTTCGAAAGCACGTAAAAATGCAAGTAGAAAAATAGGGACCACTATGTGGGAAGGTAACAGCATTCCGTGCACCTTTGGTGTCTAGTCATGCCGGCCACATGACCACGGAGATGTCCTCGGACAAGCGCTGGCTCTTCGGCTTTGAAACGGAGATGAGCACCGGCCCCTAGAGTCGGAAACAACTAGCACGTATGTGCGGGGGAACCTTTACCTTTACCCAGTGCTTTTTTTGTAAAAGAAAAAGGTGCCGGAACTCACACATGTTATACAACCCGCCTTGCCTACCCTACAAGGTTCCATCCAAAAAAGGTGCCGGAACTCCGTTCTGAGCGTTCAGAAAAAAAGCCCTGCCTTTACCTTATGATTAGAATATATAGAAGGGAAGAAGGCCATGGTTAAATGGTAGAACACCTATTTTGCCTGCCACAGATTACAATTATATAGGTGCATCGCTCCCTTCAGACTAACACTGATCACCTAAAAACTTTACACATTATTGGGTTCATTGACAACTCTGAATGAGCAAGGTTTGTTAATCTCATGCTCTTCAAGCATTCAAAATGTAACTACAGGTAGTCCTCAACTTACAACAGTTCATTTAGTGACAATTCGAGTTTACAACGGCACTGAAAAAAGTGACTTATGACCATTTTTCACAGTTAGGATTATTGCAGCATCCCTGTAGTCATGTGATGCTTAGCAACTGATTCATATTTATGACAGTTACAGTGCCCCGGGGTCATGTGATGACCCTTTTCAACCATTTGACAAGGAAAGTCAATGGGAAAGCTAGATTTACTTAACAACCAGGTTACTAGATTAACAACTGTGGCAAGAAAGGTTGTGAAACAGGGCAAAACTCTCTTAACCAATATTTTACTTAGCAACAGAAATGTTGGCTCAGTTGTGGTGTTAAGTCGAGGGCCACCTGTATCTCACAATAGTGGATATCAAGTGTGCAGTTATGGCATCTGTTTTTTTCTCTAATATGTAAAGAAATGGTAATTGAAATGAACCCAATTCATTATTTAACTAGGTGTTTTCCCCGCATGTAGTATTTTACTGTATTAATCAGACTGTGTATAAGAAGCATGTTGCTCTAGTTCAGGGGTGTCAAACTGCCGGCCCACAGGCAGGTTTCATCATACCAAAGCTGCACCCACCCCATTGCCGGCAATGCAAAAAGAGTCACGATACATCACATGATGTGGCGACTTTGACACCTGTGCTCTAGATAAACAGTAATATTAAAAATTTCCATCTGATAGCCCAATAGACGTGGACCTCAGTGGTATTTTAAAATGTTTTAATGGCATAGGTAAAGGTAAAGATTCCCCTGCACATGCGTGCTAGTCGTTTCCAACTCTAGGGGCCGGTGCTCATCTCCGTTTCAAAGCCGAAGAGCCAGCACTTGTCTGAGGACGTCTCCGTGGTCATGTGGCCAGCATGACTAGATGCCAAAGGCGCATGAAGCGCTGTTACCTTCCCACTGTAGTGGTCCCTATTTTTCTACTTGCATTTTTACGTGCTTTCGAACTGCTAGGTTGGCAGAAGCTAGGACGAGTAACAGGCGCTCACTCTGTTACGTGGTAATCGGGATTCGACCCGCCAAACTGCCGACCATTTGATCGGCAAGCTCAGTGTCCTAACCCACTGAGCCACCGCGTCCCTATGCCTTAATGGCATACCTCATTATTATTTTGAACCTGATGCTTCACTAATGGTCCTCTCAGAGCCTGGCAAATAATCTCATTTAGATTCAATGCATATCCAAAAATCTTTTCCTTTATTAAAATGAGAGCTATTGTTGAAGCACTTGGAGACACCTTCAATTTTCTTAATATTTGCTTTGTATTCCTGCTATTTGCTTTTCAGTTATCTCTTTCAACCAGGGCAAGTTCTTTTTTAAAGAGTCAACAAATGCAAAGGTAGCAAGATGAAAAACAGACTTTTAAAAAAACAAAACAGTTAGGTTTTCAACCTGTATAAGCGCCCTAAATTCATATGTTTGCATTTGCTATCCCATTTACTTTTCTGCATTGATAAAATTCATAAAAATATATATTATAATTTATAAATTATAAGTAATTTTCAGTGCCGTTGTAACTGTGAATGGTCACGAAACAAATGATTGTAAGTCAAGGATGACATGTATTCCTAAGTAAAAACATTCCATGGGAATGTTGTACAGCTTCTGATCTTGTTATAAATATCCCGATGCTTCATCAAGCTTTCTGTAAATGCTCAGAGTACACAAGTAGTTCTATAGTTGTATCATACTCGGGCTGCAAAAATTAGGACAATCACTAGTCATCAACAAATTGCTGAAGAAAACTCTTAACTCTAACTTTGCAGCCATGTCTATGACAACTCGCCATGGCCCACTTGCCACAACCAACTCACCACAGGCCAGCTTGCCATGGCCAACTCACCATGGAACAACTCACTGTAAGGCAACACTTACACTAATATCAAAGAAATGGTGGAATAGAATCATAAAAGAAAGGATGCAAAAGGAGGGACAGAATGAAATGTGAATGACAAAAATTAAAATAATTATTTATTTTAAATAATTAAATTGAATTGCTAAATTGTCCTGTGGTAAATTGTCCCATGGTAAGTTGGCCATGGTGAGTTGTTCCATGTCAAGTTGGCCATTGTGAGTTGGCCATGGTGAGTTGCCCCATGGCATGTTGGGCATGGTGAGTTGGGCATGGTGAGTTGGCTGTGGCAATTTGTCCCATTCCATTTGCAGCCATGCTGCAACTGTCTGATTGTTTCAGCCAAAAGACAATATGCCCAGTTTTACACTTAAAACTTTGACTGTGGGCCAGAACAGTTGGTGACATTCCTTTAATGTCAGACCAACCTGTTTTAAGCTCAAGATGGTGGTTATGAATCCAGCACCATTTATTTTTGTCCTTGTTCACAAGAATATGTTTTTGGGCATAAAAATGGAAAAAACCAAGGTACAAGTATTTTCTATTATTTCAAAAGATGCTTATCTCTACTTTAATAATTTATTTAATTGAACATAATATCAGCTGAAGGGACGCAGTGGCTCAGTGGGTTAGGACGCTGAGCTTGTTGATCAGAAGGTTGGCAGTTTGGTGGGTCGAATCCTGAGTGCCACGTAACAGAGTGAGCACCTCTTACATGCTTTCGAACTGCTAGGTTGGCAGAAGCTGGGACGAGTAACAGAGTGAGCACCTGTTACTCGTCCCAGCTTCTGCCAACCTAGCAGTTCGAAAGCACGTAAAAATGCAAGTAGAAAAATAGGGACCACTACAGTGGGAAGGTAACAGCGTTCTGTGCGCCTTTGGCATCTAGCCATGCTGGCCACATGACCACGGAGACATCCTCGGACAAGCGCTGGCTGTTCGGCTTTGAAATGGAGATGAGCACCGGCCCCTAGAGTTGGAAATGACTAGCACGCATGTGCGGGGAAACCTTTACCTTTACCTTTTAATATCAGCTGATTCTTCTTTTTTACTTGGTCGCTATTAGGATCATAAATAGGCATAGATTGCAGAGGTCTTCCTCTACCTGATTTGCTGTAGAATGACTCTTACACAAATAAATGGAATTGGAGGAAAAGTAAGATCAGTGGTGCTATGATGGGAAAACTTTATTTTTCAATTCAGTTCATTTTTCAAAGGAATGAAGTGGTCAAAGGGTCTACAATCTGTGTATAATATGGATCAGGACAAATATGGATCAGGACACTGATTACTTACAATAAGTTTAAGAAGAAACAAACAAAAACCACACTGATACCAAAAGATCACCAGATTGGTATATAACATGTAATAATTGAATATTAAGACAAATTTTATATGGTGTGAAAAATATAAACATGTCAAAGATATACAGACTTTGGGGATGGGCACGTGAGACTCCAAGGGAGACAGTCTGGTCAAAATTACCAAAAAATAAATAAATAAAAAAAATCAGTGGTATGGATTTTTGACATTTTGATGGTGAAAATAGAATTTTACTTTTAGTATTATAATGAAGTTGAGTATGTATGTGTGTGTCTTAGAGTTATTGTTGACTCCCGGAAAGTGTATAGATTAGTCTCTGCATATTTCTTGGCAAGATTTCCCAACTGGTTTCCTCTTGCTTTGATCCCAGAGAGAGTGACTGGCCCAAGTTAATTTTTTCCTAGTCCATGAAAAAAATGTTTCTGGGTCAGCCTGTATGTGATATTTCTCTTCATACTTTGCACTGTCATCTCTTCCTCCCAATCAGATAGGAAGCTGACTGAAAAGTTTCTTATGAAATATATGAAAACATTAAAATAAATCTGCAAACGTACAGGTATATTTGGTGGAAATTATTCCCATTCAAGATTTCATACAATCATATTTTATATGACTTTTCTCAGAAGTTATTTCTGGGTCAGCTGTTGACCAACATCTTCAGTAATGAGGTTGAAGTTTTCAAGTGGAGTGGAAAACACTGATTCTGCAAACTTTTTAAAGCAAATATGGAATACTGAAAATGAACTCCAGAAATGACTGACCTAAGGTGAAGAAGCACACAAATGCATATAAGGAAAACAAACTTAAATAACTAGTTTGAAAATAAAATAAAATGCACAAGAAAATGACTACTGGGCATAAAATATCATGAAGGGCAGAGCTGAAATCACAAAAAGTATTCAAGTGGATCCTTTGAAGGTTATTACGATGATGGAATGTCATCTTACAATTATTATGGCTATAGGTGTGAAGGATTGGCTAAATCTGGACTTCTAAGGACAGCAAAAATACCTCAATTCATTTTAAAGACTGTAATTTCTGAACAGAGAAACTGGTCAATTCTGCAACTAAAAAGGGGAATGGAAATATTCCAGATAAACAGATGACACGCGGAACCTTCTTTTCTTTACTGCTATTTAATATGTTTTATTAAGGGGCGCGGTGGCTCAGTGGGTTAGGACGCTGAGCTTGTCGATCAGAAGGTCGGCAGTTTGGCGGGTCGAATCCCGAGTGCCGCGTAACAGAGTGAGCGCCTTTTACTCGTCCCAGCTTCTGCCCACCTAGCTGTATTATATATGTATTATAGATATAAACAGTAAATATACATCATTTAACAGGGTGTTAGAACTGAGGAAAACATTCTGACAGGAGAACACGCGGGAACTTTGACAGCTGTCAAAGTTCCCCGCACAGCGCAGGCGCAACCACTGACAGCTCGCGGCTGTCATAACACCGGACCATGCGGAAGCCTGAGCTGTCAAGAGAAGACGACGCGGATTGGTCCGGATTGTCGCGGCGCCAAAATGAACGCTACTGATTGGCCCTCACTGACAGCTGCCGGCTATAAAAGCCGGCAAGTTATTCTATGTTTGTCTTTGCTTTAAATAAACCCTTATTTAACTAGCCTGTCGTCCCGAGTGGTCCTTCGGCTACTTCACTGGCGACGAAGGTGGGATCGCTCCGGAGCTGAAGTCACAGCCAAGGAAGAGAGTTCCTGAGCTGAAGTCACGGCCGAGGAAGAGAGTTCCCGGCAAGAGCTGTCACTGGAAGTTTTAACTTCCATAGGAGCGACCCAGGACCGGACGACATGGCAAACTTCGGGCGTGTGAGGGAATTCGATACCCGCCATCCCGAGAGATGGCAATCACACCTAGGCCAGGTCGAGGGATTCCTCCTCGTCAGTAAAATCACTGACGACAGAGCAAAGGCCGCCGCACTACTATACATCAGCGGACCTCCAGTGTATGATGCTGCTGTGGGCCTGTTCAGCCCGGTGCCCATCACCGAGGTCTCCTACGCGGACCTGGTGGACCAGCTGAACAAGTACTATATGCCGGCTCGCTCAGAACTGTACTGGCGGGTCCAATTTGCCCAGAAGAAACAGCGGCCAGACGAGCCCGCCAACGAGTTCATCGCTGGGGTCAGACACGCCGCGCGGAACTGCTGTTTCCCCGACTTGAAGGACCGCATCAGAGACCAGGTGGTGATCGGGTTGAGGGACGAGAGGCTGCAGAAGAAGCTGACATCCAAACCTGACATGAGCCTGGCAGAGCTGACCAGAGAAATCATGGCCTACGAGCACAGCCACAAGAAGAAGCCGACTACCACGACCCCAGAAAGCCCAGCGACCGTCTTCCAAGAAAGCGCCATCCTCAGCGACAGCGAAGAGTCGGTGGATTTCACCGACGGAGAAGCCCTGCAACGCAGAATGGAACGCAGGCAACCGAGGAGAGGCGACACTTCGGATCGCCGAAGGTCCAGGAACCCCCCTCCGCCACCGCCGCGTTACGAGCAACGGGCCGCCTGTGCCAGCTGCGGGGGCAACCATACCCGAGGAAGCTGCCGGTTTAGGAACGCTAAGTGCCACAATTGCGGGAAGACCGGCCACATCAAACCGGTGTGCCGCAGCAAGGGCCGTGACAACATCAATGATTTGGAGGCAAACTCCCCAGGTAGGCCAGCTACCCAGGCCGGCAGAGAAAAACCGCCAGGGCCCCTGGTAGAAACAATTGACAGGGTAAACAGCCTAAGCTCAAAGGTTAAGATCAGGGTAAGAATTCAGGGGGTGCCCTGCCTCATGGAAGTGGATTCAGGGTCAGCAGTCTCCTTAATTTCGCTTAAAACTTATCAGGAGATCTGTCAACAGGGGAAGGGAAAAATTCCTCTGAGGCAAACCCAGGTCCACCTAGCTGACTTCCAGAAAACCCCCATTCCTCTGGAAGGGAGGGCTAAGGTTACGGTGCAGTACAAAGAGTTCAAGGGTCCCTTAGAAGTCCTAGTTACGCCAGGGAACCGCACCAACTTGATAGGGTTAAACTGGTTCGAGCCGCTAGGAATCGCCATAACGGGGGTAAATACAATTCAATCACCCAGCCTAGAAGCCGTTTGCAACAAGTATGCAGACGTCTTCGATGGCACGTTAGGGAAATACACCGGTCCCCCCATCTCCTTACAGTTAAACCCAGCGATCCAACCAATTAAGATAAGAGCTAGGAGAGTACCCTTTGCCCTTAAAGAAAAAATTGAAAACGAACTCGATCGCCTCATAGGTCTTGGGGTGCTCGAACCAACGGAAGGGGGAAGCTGGGAGACCCCTATAGTCACCCCTATTAAACCTAACGGGGAAGTGAGATTATGTGCGGACTATAAAGCGACCCTCAACCTAGCCCTCAGTCCCCACGCTTACCCGGTGCCAGCAGTAAGGGACGTATTTGCTTCTATCCGCTCTGGCGCCATTTTTGCCAAACTTGATCTCACGCAGGCGTATTTGCAACTGCCTGTCACTAATGACACGGCGGAAGCCCAGACAATTGTCACCCACCGCGGTGCCTTTAAAGTGAAAAGGCTCCAATTCGGCATATCGGCGGCCCCGGGTATTTTTCAGGGTATCATGGAGAAAACCCTGAAAGGAATACCCGGGGTCTGCCCCTATTTCGACGATGTTCTCATCGCCGGAGAAAACGAAGCAAACTTAGCTGACAGGTTGTCAGCTGTGCTAAGCCGGCTCAGAGAAGCCGGCCTCAAGCTGAAACGGGAAAAGTGCTCTATTGGAGTCACATCCACAGAATTCCTAGGGTACAAAATAGACGGCCAAGGCATCCACCCCACCACAGAAAAATTAAAGGCTATTCAAACAGCACCAAGCCCAAAGAATAAACAAGAGCTCCAAGCTTTTTTAGGATTATTAAACTTTTACCATGCCTTCCTTCCCCATAAAGCCACTATCGCGGAGCCTCTGCATAGGCTCCTGGACAAGGGAACTGTTTGGTCCTGGACCAAAATACATGAGAATAGTTTCCAATCATTAAAAAAGATTATTTGCAACAGCTCAACGATCACCCTTTTCAGAGAAGACACCCCAATATGCATCGCTTGCGATGCATCTCCCTATGGAATCGGGGCAGTGTTAAGTCATTTATTCAAGGATGGTACACAAAGACCCATAGCCTTTTATTCACGTACTCTGTCTAAAGCAGAAAGGAATTACGCACAAATAGACAGAGAAGCCCTAGCAA
Organism: Vipera berus; assembly: GCF_964194415.1. Taxonomy (NCBI): domain Eukaryota; kingdom Metazoa; phylum Chordata; class Lepidosauria; order Squamata; family Viperidae; genus Vipera; species Vipera berus. The sequence goes on from NC_138207.1 coordinate 67,869,347, forward strand.
TAGTCGCAGGAGTTAAAAAATTTCACGACTACCTTTATGGGAGGCCCTTTACTATATTTACAGATCACAAACCCCTTCTGGGCATATTCACGTGGAATAAAACTACACCACAGATTCTCTCTCAAAGAATTCTACGGTGGTCCACATTCCTATCAGCCTATTCCTATCAGTTAATACATAAACCGGGGAAGGAATTAGGACACGCAGACTGCCTCAGCAGACTGCCCATTCAAAGCAAGGACTCAGATCCAGCCCCAGCTGGACAGATTCTAGCAATCTCTCAACTTCCAGATTGTCCCCTGTCCGCAAACATTATAGCCAAAAATTCAGCAACAGACAAAATACTTAGCAGAATTCTCAAATGGGCCACAACAGGGTGGCCAGCACAAAACCCACAACCCCAATTCCAGCCTTATTTTAGCAGAAAAAATGAAATATCCACTCATAGAGGATGCCTGCTGTGGGGAAATCGGGTCATAATACCAGAGAAAAACATAAACCAAACATTACACATATTACATGAAGGACATCCAGGCATAGTCAAGATGAAAGCTATGGCTAGAAGTTATGTCTGGTGGCCGGGCATAGATAAAGAAATAGAAAAATATGTGGGAGGGTGCTATACCTGTCAAGCGACCCGAAACGAGCCGCCCCAAGCCCCAATTCACAAATGGGAGACTACGAGGAACCCGTGGTCACGTATTCATTTAGATTTTGCAGGACCTATCCAGGGGCAAAGTTTCCTAATTGTAGTGGACAGCTATTCCAAATGGCTAGAAGTCACTCCCCTTAGAAAAACAACGTCAGGAGCCACGATACAAGCCTTAAGAAAAATATTCGCCACACATGGCCTTCCAGACACCATAGTTTCAGACAATGGACCTCAATTCACCTCTCGTGAATTTCAGATGTTCGCTATGAAGAATTGTATTAGGCTGGTCACGTCTGCGCCGTTCCACCCATCGTCGAACGGGATGGCCGAAATTATGGTGCGGTCTACAAAAGAAGCTTTGAAAAAATTCGCAAAGGGGAACTGGCAACGCCGGCTCAGCCAGTTCCTCATGTCACAACATGCAACTCCATGCACAACAACGGACAAATCACCGGCGGAACTAAGATGGGGGAGGAGGCTAATAACGCGGCTCGATAGACTGCACCCTGACACATACCTGGAGGAAAAAGAGCAAACCTACCCAAACCGCACACTCAAAACAGGGCAATTAATATGGGCACGGTCATACACGGATAAAAACAAGTGGGTCCAGGGGACAGTACTAAAACAAACGGGACCCATTTCATACCTAATAGCCACACAAACTCATGGCAACGTACGCCGTCATATCGACCAACTCAGACCCAGACAACCACCACACAACGCAGAACACCAACCAGAAGAACTGGAACTACAACCCCCCCCCAGAAATACTACCTTTACCAAACCAAGAAGAAGAACAGCAAGAAAACGAACTACCAGAACCAGACAACCCACCACTTCCTCACCGTTCTAACAGAAACCGAAGAGCCCCCACCTACCTAAAGGACTACCAATGGGCAGGTTCCGGCAACCAAGGGGGTGGGAACGCTCCAGGGGAGGGGTAAGGGGTGTATTATATATGTATTATAGATATAAACAGTAAATATACATCATTTAACAGGGTGTTAGAACTGAGGAAAACATTCTGACAGGAGAACACGCGGGAACTTTGACAGCTGTCAAAGTTCCCCGCACAGCGCAGGCGCAACCACTGACAGCTCGCGGCTGTCATAACACCGGACCATGCGGAAGCCTGAGCTGTCAAGAGAAGACGACGCGGATTGGTCCGGATTGACGCGGCGCCAAAATGAACGCTCCTGATTGGCCCTCACTGACAGCTGCCGGCTATAAAAGCCGGCAAGTTATTCTATGTTTGTCTTTGCTTTAAATAAACCCTTATTTAACTAGCCTGTCGTCCCGAGTGGTCCTTCGGCTACTTCACTAGCAGTTCGAAAGCACGTCAAAATGCAAGTAGAAAAATAGGGACCACTACGGTGGGAAGGTAACAGCGTTCCGTGCGCCTTTGGCATCTAGTCATGCAGGCCACATGACCACGGAGACGTCCTCGGACAAACGCTGGCTCTTCGGCTATGAAACGGAGATGAGCACCGGCCCCTAGAGTCGGAAACGACTAGCACGCATGTGCGGGGGAACCTTTACCTTTACCTTTTAATATGTTTTATAATGAGTGAATATAGATTAAAAAAGTAAATATAAAGGTTTCCCTGTCACTTGTTTCTGACTCTAGGGCAGGGGTAGGCAACCTCGGCTCTTTTATGACTCATGGACTTCAACTCTCAGAATTCCTGAGTCAGCTAATTCTGAGAGTTGAAGTCCATGAGTCATAAAAGAGCCGAGGTTGCCTACCCTTGCTCTAGGGCATGGATTGGCAATCCACCGCTCTGGAGCCGCATGTGGCTCTTTCAGCCTTCTCCTGCGACTCCCAGTTGTCCTCAGTGTGTGTGTGTGTGTGTGTGTGTGTGTGTGTGTGTGTGTGTGTGTGTGTGTGTGTGTGTGTAAAAAAGAGAGTGGCCTCACTCTGTTCTCCGAGAAGCTGACAAGCTTATTTGGCAGGGCTCCTGCCTTTGCTGTGTCTCCACAGGAAGCAGGAAGCAGCAAAAAGCAGCATCTCTCAAGGGCAGGAAAGCTAGCCCAATAAGAATGTGTGACAGCTTGCTCAAGAAGAGCATGAAGCCAGCTTGCCAGGTGAGCAGAAGATCGGAGAGAGGGGGGGAGAGAAAGAGAGGGAGAGAGAGAGAGAGAGAGAGAGAGAGAGAGAGAGAGAGAGAGAGAGAGAGAGAGAGGGAGAATTCATGCATAGCAGCCTCTATTTCTTTTTAATTAAATTCTTCAATCAAGCTCCCCTCCTCGTGTGTGTCCGCGCATGCACCCATGAGAGAGTTTTGCAGCTCCCAGTGTTTTTTTTCCTCTGGGAAATGGGTCCAAGTGGCTCTTTGAGTGTTTAAGGTTGCTGACCCCTGCTCTAGGGCATGGTGATCATCTCTGTTTCTTGGCCAAGGGAGCCAGCACTGTCTGAAGACAATTTTCGTGGTCCTGTGACCATCATGGCTATATCCCAAAGGTGCCCAGAATACTGTTATCTTCTCAGCAAAGTGGTACCTATTATTCTACTCACATTTGCATGGTTTTGAACTGCTAGGTGGGCAGGAGCTGGGGCAAGTAACAGGAGCTCACCCTTTCGTGTGGATCTCAGGCCTCTAACCTGGGTTGTCAGCTCTCTAGCTGACAAGCTCAGCATCTTTAACCGCTGAGCCATCATTACCCCATGAATATGGATAAGACAAACAATAATAGTTTGGGGAAACCTCACAGCTGAGGGTTCATTTTCAATGAACTATAACTTGCATCCTGTTTGTTTCTACTTTGTTAATGCAAAAAATCCAAATTGTCAAGGCGTAGGTCACCAAGTGGATTATTATCACCTTAAAATGATAAAACTCTTCAGTCAGGGAATAAGACAATACCTAACCAATATTTTCAACATTTCTTTCCAGCTTGTTGCTTCTGTTAAAATTTGTTCTTGAGCATAGTCATGAGTAAGGCATTAATTTGCTCAGGCAGGAACAAATGGTTCCCAGGCTAGACTGAACAGCTGGGTCAGCATAGATCAGATGCTTCCCAAGGACATAAAGACAATGGCCAAATGTTCATTAAAATGTTGGAAGGAAGAATTTAAACCCTGGAGTATGGATCTCTATAAAAGATTTCACTTCTGTGCAATGGGCAAATCAGTGCATATAAACATAGATTCTTGTTTGAAAGAAACAGAATAAGTTGAATCTGAAAGCCTTCTGCTGAATGAAACAATTCCTGAGTAGGGGGTTAAGCCTCTGGAGGATTGGGATTTGGTATGGTAAGGAACCTGATATTGTCTCCATCTATCTGATATTGTTTACCATAGATTTGGCTCTAGTGATAGCAAATTTCATAACTTATGTTCTCTTTATGTTGAGGAAAACTTTTTCAATATTTAAGATTGCTGGACTTCAATCCCCAGAATTCTGCAGCCCACATGACAGTAAAATCAAGTGTATATTCCTGGGGGCGGCAACCTTAAACACTCAAAGAGCACTTGGACCCATTTCCCAGAGGGGGGGGGAAAACACTGGGAGCCGCAAAACTCTTTCACGCATGCAGGTGCACACACACACATGAGGAGAGGAGCTTGATTGTAGAGTTTAATTAAAAAGAAATAGAGGCTGCTGTGCATGAGTTCTCTCTCTCCCCCCCTCTTTTTCTCTCCCTCCTTCTCTTTCTCTCCCCCACCTCTCTCCCTCTTTCCGATCTTCTGCTCACCTGGCAAGCTGGCTTCACACTGTGCTTGGGCAAGCTGACACACATTCTTATTGGGCTGGCTTTCCTGCCCTTGAAAGCTGCTGCTTTTTGCTGCTTCCTGTTTCCTGTGGAGACGCAGCAAAGGCAGGAGCCCTGCCGAATAAGCTTGTCAGCTTCTCAGAGAACAGCATGAGGCCACAAACACAAACACACACACACACACACACACATGGGGAGAGAGAGAAAGAGAGAGAGAAGGGAAGTGCAAGTTCCTCTCTCTGAGGACAACTGGGAGCTGCAGGAGAAAGCTGAAAGAGCCACATGCGGCTCCAGAGCTGTGGGTTGCCAACCCGTGGTATATTCTACAGTATGCTGGCTAGGGAATTCTGAGAACTGAGGTCCACATTTTAAAGATGCCAAAGTTGAAAAACACTGGCTTATGCCATTTATTGACATTTAATCCATAACATTTCTTTCTGCCAGTAAAGAGCCTTGCTTTTGTCTTCCCTTAGAAAACAATTGATATAGGAAACAACCCAGAATTTAACTGACAAAACATTGGAAATCTTATGTTTAAGAATTCACAAATGATACCCAGCAAAACTTTATGGAATATAATTTGTTCCAACCTCAGGATATTAGATAGAACAATTTTTGTAGGACAGATTCTGCAATCAGTTTAGATTATGAGCTTTTTGGAAAAAACGGGAATTAAATAGTGTGTGGTTATCCTACCCTATGGTCTCTCCTCCTCAGCCCATTGTTCTTTCGCATGTGCTGAGATAGCACATTGCAATAGCAATAAGACTTATATAACCACTTCACAGTGTTTTATAGCCCCCTCTATACACAGCCATTCTATTGCCCCCAACAATCTGGGTCCTCGTTTTACTATTCAGAAGGATGGAAGGATGAGTCAACCTTGATCCGGTGAGACTAGAACTGTCAAATTGCTGGCAGTCGGCAGTCAGCAGAGGTAGCCTGCAGTACTGAATTCTAACCACTACACCACCACAGTAAAATTAATAATACTCTTGAAAACGCAATAAATATAGTGGTACCTCGGTACTCAACTACTTTGAAACTCATTGAATTTGGTACTCAATGCATTTTGATGTGAACATTTTTTCCTGGCACTCATTGTTTGTTTGGTACTCAATGCACAAGCTAAAACATGTTGGTGACTCACTACATTGTTTCTTATGGGAAAAATTTGTTTGGTACTCATTGTTTTTGTATTCATTGTGTGTCCTGGCACCAATTAACAATGAGTAACAATATACCAATGTATATTATATATAAAAAATATGCTTGTTCCAATTTTGATTTTCGTTTTTCCTTAGAACTTAATGTTTTTAGATATAGTAGTGTGGCTTTCACTTTCTATCACATCCTCCAATATCTCATAAAAAGATCACTATCTTTCCTTGGATAGTCCTTGCTTTTATCTCTATAACTTTTTCTGTTTTAATGCAAGTGTACCTTTAGTAACATGGACAGCTCTCATGGACAGAGAATAATCTCCATTGCAAAGAATTAACATTTGCATCTTTAAGAGGATGCAAGCAGCAAAGATAATAGATTTGTTTTTCCATCAATGTGAGTAGGAGCAATACGTTCCTAGTAATATCAATAATATGTTTTTATAGTGCCTGAAAAAGGCTGTTAATCAAACCAGCAGCTAAAAAAACCTAGGAAGATCAAATCCCAAATCATAATTTTCTATGCAATTGAAGGTTTCATTATAACACTGAAAATATCAACCCACTCTAACTATGATAAACATTTATAATAATGAAAATATTTTGACTTTTATCTTAAAATTTATAGATATATATGGATAGACTTCTTGGCAGATCTGTTTTCTACTTAAAGTTAGATAGGGATTTATAAATTTAATTTCACTTCATTTGATAATAGAATATCCATTCCACATGGTTGTTTCTATTTTATTTCTATTTGTTATTATGATTCAAATTTAAAGTCTTGTACCTTGATCCAGAGTTTAATAAATGATGAAATTTACATTGTGGGCATTAAGCCTTTCAGGAAAGTTTCACACAACATATTTTTATGAGCCAAAAAAATGAAATATTGTGAATATTGAAATAATGCAATGAAAACTCAAACAAAATGTTAGCAAGGAAAAACATTACCTGGTGATTTTTACAAAAGATCACGAGGAAAAGGAATAAAATTAAAATTTGGCAATTTGGCTTATAAAGTATAGATTGTGTGAAGAAGCAGAAGAAACAGTAGATCATATATTCAGCTCATGCAAGATCATATAAAAGGATTATTAATAATGACTTAACATCATTGTCAAAATGATTCACTGGAACACGTGTAAAAATTATCATGTACCAGTAATAAAAAAACTGGTGAAAATATATCTTTGAATAAGCAATTGAACACGACAGGTTAAAATATACAGGACAAAGGCACACTCACCAATACTGATGGGATTACATAGACAGGTAATGAAATCCCTGGAAGTAAACAACCATGCTCAGAGAGTACAAAGGACTCCACATATGTATTATTCACCATAGAAGAAATGTTTTTATTTCTTTTTTATTTATAATACTTTAGATTATATTCTTTTTTTAAAAAAAAGGTTTTACACTTTTGCACATTTAGAAATCTTTCTTAAGCAATCAAACTTTAACTACATTCACAGATCCAAAGGCCAATTTGGAAAATATTAGATAGCTAATGGGGAAAACTAATGTTCACTACTTCATTGGTAAAGCCTAATGATTTCATTGGATATTTTATATATGGGGCAGGGTGAGTGCAGCATGGGGCAGTTGCCAAACAGTTGCCAAACTGTTCTTGAGTCAAAATAATTTCTTTCTACTCAGAGCACAAATGTAATTGATGGGAATTGCCTTGCTTCTAGGGTAAAAAGTCTGCAGAAAACTTTTAAATGGCTTGCAAGGTTGAATTTCCATAAAGTTTCCTTTTGTATCCAGTCCACTCAACTTCAATATTTATTTCATTAAATGTACATAGAACAAAGCTTTGGCCTCACTAATAGTTGCTTCAAATTTGTAGTGTTAGTGTTGAACGTTTTCATATTATAGCATCCAGCTAGACATTATGCACATGGATTTCCCCTCTGTCCTCCCATTCCATGTAATATACCAATTTTTATAAAGATTCCATTTTTGTGAAAACTACATACAACAAATGGAATTTCATTAGATCAGAGTATAGCAGAACTTCTGTTATCTAAAGATAATTTTTCTATATCCAAATTTATTACTTTTCATTTCATATATATTTGAATGCTGTATATCAATATAATTTTGTTGTGTTTGAAAGGTTGATTTATCTAAATATGCCAGGCAAACTAATTAAGCAAATCAGGTCAGGAGTTTGCTTCTAAACAATGCACTACATATCGGAGCTGTAATTATCTGGGAATGTAAAATCTGTTTGTGTCTTTTAGTTCACCTTGGCATATAATCTGTCAGAAATGTTTTGTGATGCAAATAATGTATATTATTAGTTGCAAATGCAAATACTGTAATCATATACACTATGAAAAGGAACAGAATTTAAAATGGAGCATGTTTTCTGGAATTATGAGGCAGGTACATTCAAGATGCCCCCAAGAAGTTGTCGATTTAATTTGGTAGGTTATCTTGTGGCTCTCTATTGTTAATAATTGCACTGTTTGCTACAAAGCCAATCCACAATACCAAGATCTGTATAAGTCCACCATTATGGGGAAAGTTGTGTTAGGTATGCAGCCTCCTCTGTCATCACAGCTCCTATGAAAAAATGTAATCAGGATCACACGAGGGGTTAATACCACTTTACAGTGCCTTGGTAAGATCGCACTTGAAATATTGTATCTAGTTTTATAAATATAAATAAAGATGTTGAGACCCTAGAAAGGATACATAAAAGAGCAACAAAGATGATTAGAGGACTAAAACATATGAAGAACAGTTGCAGGAATTGAATACCACTAGTTTAATGAAAAGAAGGACTAGGGGTGACATGATAGCAATGTTCCAATATCTAAGGGGCTGCCACAAAGAAGAGGGGGGGGTCAAGCTATTCTCCAAAGCACCTGAAAGCAGGACAAGAAGCAATGGATGGAAACTAATCAAGGATAGAATCAACCTAGAACTAAGGGAAAAAATTTTGACAGTTAAAGCAATTAATCAGTTGGAATAATAGATTTGCCTCCAGAAACTGTGAATGCTCCAACACTGAAAGATTTTAAGAAGAGATTGGACAACTATTTGTCTGAAATGGTATAGAGTTTCCTGCCTGAGCAGAGGGTTGGACTAGAAGACCTCCAAGATCCCTTCTGTTATTTACTGGGCTTTTGGTACCACATCACGTGCGTTGCTGGAGAGCTAACGGCTCTCCAGCAACCCAGACAGGCCGTCTCCGGTCCTACAATTGGTCAGCCTCAGGCGGCAAGCGCGGGTTCAATCCTATTGGCTGCTACCATAGGGCTTGGCTATATATATTGTGGCTGGGAGTGGCCCAAGCTCAAGTACAGTTCCAGCAAGAATAAAAGAATGAGTTTCTATGTACTCAGCCTTGTGTCTTCATTCCCGCTCACCAGAGCCCACGACTTAACACCTTCCATCTCTGTTATTCTATTATTCTGTATAATTAAAAAGCATTAAATTAGTCTAGTTACCATGTCATGTGACTGTTTCAACAAATAGGAAAAATAAGAGTGAATGACAGCTGGTAACAATTCTTCCCATCCCTTCCATTCCAGCTTGTGGATAAAAGTTCTGATTTATTATTTCATTTATATTATAGTTTGCTGTGAGATCCAGGAATTGCATTTGATGTGCTGTTTACAGATCAGGAACACACACACCTTGATACATAGAAATGGCAGTGATCTTTGTTCACACTCTATTTTTAGTTTATTCATGGTTATGTGAATAAATTTTTTGAATATAAATTAGCCAGTTGGATGGCCTTTTATAAGTGGTTTTTCCCCCAAGGCAAGGAATATTATTTATTATTATTTACTGTATTATTCATTCATTGGCATTATATCCTATCTTTCTTAAAGAGGACAAGGTGGCAAACATGATAAGGCTGTGCAAAGCTTCAAAAGAGTGCTTCAGTTTTGCAAAGTTTTAATTAAATCATCCCATTATGGTAGATTTGCAAATCAAAGTGGGGGGACTGAGGTTCAGGCAGGGAATTGAATCAGTGACTGTGAAACACACTTCATTCACATTCACATTCACATTCACATTCACATTCACATTCACATTCACATTCACATTCACAACTCTCTCTCTCTCTCTCTCTCTCTCTCTCTCTCTCTCTCTCTCTCTCTCTCTCTCTCTCTCTCTCTCTCTCTCTCTCTCTCTCTCTCTCTCTCTCTCTCTCTCTCTCTCTCTCTCTCTCTCTCTCTCTCTCTCTCATGGCATATTTCACTTCTGGCCTGATTCTGTCATTATACTTGGGAGTTCAACACAGCTTCCAGCTCTCTATTCATAGCCTTAAAGCTGATTGGTCCAGTAAGCATTCTTAGGGACAAAGTAGTACACACTTTTGAATCAGTCTAAACTTTTAAATTCTGTGTGAAAGCAGCACAAAGGAGGCGACTAACAAGCTCAAGTAGAGGTGGTAGAGCAGAGGCTACCAACCATTGTCGATTAGTGGACTGGAAGAAAAGGGAGGGGTTGCAAATGGGGCGAGGCTAGTGCCTGCGTGATACCAACTAGCCCTGCCCTGTTCTTGTGTGGTGCAGCGCCTCGTATCTGCACCCCGTGGTGTGGCGGCAGTCATTTTTGTGCCTTGCAGCATGGTGACCCATTTTTGCACCCCTGGTTTTTGTGTGCCAAAGGTTCAAGATTCTCAAGAATGAGGGTTTGTTTTGCTTTGTTTATTAAAAACAACAACACCTGGCTAACATAGCCACTTAAAGTCAGTTGTTAAGAATCAAGGCTCCAGGATGATCAAGGCCATTTTTGCCATGCTGGACTTTTTCTTTGTGATCTGCCTTTTTCAGTAGCCTTGTTTCTCACAGAATTAGCCTGTTTATGCTGTTTGCAATAACTAAACTATTGAATATTGAATAACAGTAATAAATAATAACCATGACAGTTGCAGGATTCAATCTCGGTCAGTAACCAAGGCCAGAGGTTTAGTCTTCTGAGCTTTGGCACTCATGCTGGAGTCCATTCTCAGGGAACTTCTCTGATCGTGGGAGAAACATTCTGGTGAGAGAAATGGGTTCCAGTATGACTCCGAAAGCTTAGAAAATTAAACCTCTGGTCTCGGTGATTGACCCAGATTGGATCTGGCAACATTACACTGGGACATGTATATTTGCCTTCAATCATGACAGTGTTTTGTTGAATAACAATAGTGAATAACAACCATAACTTTAATGATGACAGTGTCCTTACAGAGTTTCCAGGCTTCCAGCCAGTTACGCCAACTCTCCTAACACTCTATTAAACCCAGTGATGTGTGTGTTTGTGTGTGCCCTTGAGTCTGTTAACACTTGGCAATTATTTGGACAACTCCCTGCAATTTTCATGGCATGAATTTTGGAAGTCAATCAATCAGAATACAGCTGGAGGGGACCTTGGAGGTCTTCTAGTCCAACCCACTGCTCAGACAGGAGATCCTATACCATTTCAGACAAGTGGCTCTCCAGTCTCTTCTTAAAAACTTCCAGTGATGAAGCACTCACCGCTTCTGAAGGCAAGCTGTTCTACTGGTTAATTGTCCTCACTGTTAGGAATTTTCTCCTTAGTTCCAAGTTGCTTCTTTCTTTGGTTAGTTTCTATCCATTGTTTCTTGTTTTGCCTTCTGGTGCTTTGGAAACTAAGTTGACCCTCTCTTCTTTGTGGCAGTCCCTCAAATACTGGAATACTGCTATCATGTCACTCCTAGTTCTTCTTTCCTCTAGATTAAAGGTAAAGGTAAAGGTTCCCCCGCACATGCATGCTAGTCATTTCCGACTCTAGGGGCCGGTGCTCATCTCCGTTTCAAAGCCGAAGAGCCAGCACTTGTCCGAGGACGTCTCCGTGGTCATGTGGCCGGCATGTCTAGATGCCAAAGGCGCACGGAGCACTGTTACCTTCCCACCGTAATGGTCCCTATTTTTCTACTTGCATTTTTACCTGCTTTCGAAGTGCTAGGTTGACAGAAGCTGGGACGAGTAACAGGCGCTCACTCTGTTATGCAGCACTCGGGATTCGACCCGCCAAACTGCCGACCTTCTGATCGACAAGCTCAGTGTCCTAATCCACTGAGCCACCGTGTCCTCTAGATTACTCATACTTAATTCCTGCAACCGTTCTTCATATATTTTAGTCATATCAAAAAAACAGAACAAAAACAAAAAAACAAAAAAATGATTTGCCATTGGCTTTCATCTAGGACTGAGAAAGAATGATTGGCTCAAGGTCCTCCAGCTGGCTTTGGACTAGAATTCAGGATCTCCCCATTTCTAGCCTGGTGCCTTAATCATTATGCCAAACTGGGTCTCTTAAACCCAGTATACAGATAGCAACATCACTCTCCACAAGAGCAAACAATGATCATTCTTCAGTGTCTCAGAAAAGCAAATGGAAAAATGAAGAGTTTATTTTTTAAACAATTGTGGAAGTTTTTATTGTTAAGTTAATGGGAGAGTTTCTTCATTGATTTAGCGTAACTTTTTTCTCTTTGCTGGATTATCTGTAGGCTGTTGTATGCTTGCTATATTAATTCTTATAATAAATCATTCTTATACTGAAGACATGCAGGCCTAACAACAATTGTTAAAGAAGCCTAATTAATTAGATTATTGTATGACTGAAAGTACAGCAGTAAGCCTGCAAATTTATCACAAACCCATAATTAAATACCTTTCTTATGTATTATTATTCTGGATGCAGGATATATTTGCATTCGGACAAAAATGCAGTTTTCTGAAATCTATCTCAGAATCCTTTTGCTTATTAGAATTATGCTGAGGAAACTATTTCCCCAATTCAATTAGGACATTTTAGCAAGCTTAGATTTTTCCAAAATTTGCATCATTACTTCAACTCATTTAGCTAATGTTAAAGGTTGTGAGAATAGCAGTCCCAACTAGCTAGAGAGCAACCTCTTGACTTCCTTTATCTTAATTCTAAATGGCTTGAACCACTTTTGCTGAAATAAGAAGAAAAAGAAAGGCATAATAAATGGAAGAAAATACTAGCAAAAGAAAGAAAATAGTGCATGGTGATCTTATTATAGATATATAGGAACCTGTCTGCCATGCCGTGTGCCAGTCAGTGTTACTAACAGCAATGACAGGATCTAAGGAAGAGAAAATGTCATTACCTTTCCTTTCCCACATTTTAACTTCTTTCTCATCTCTCCATGAGTATGCAAGAATAGCAAGAATCAACTGGATTGAAGAAATGGAACAAAACGTGACATAAAAGGCTCTTCTGAAATTCTCCACCATAATTCATGGATGACATCTCTGAATTCTTTCAAGGTAATAAGAAATTGTCCAATGATACTCCCCTTGGCAGTGAAAAGATTTTTATTTTTTATTTTTTTTAACCATCATTAGTGAAGCTAGTGAAAAGCATTCCTTATATGTCTAGATGTTCCTTTCTGTTCTTTTAATTCAACCTTTCTATCTTCACTGCTCAATCTAGTGCCATGATTCCTGCAAAATACACATAATCTCCTAGTAAGCATGCCGTGAATACCATTATTTGTATTCTCTGCTTATTTCTTTGGTGAGCCATGACTGATAAATTCTTCAGCGATCATCATTATTTTTGTACTACCAGATCTAGATGCATATGTGTTATCTATCAGTAGCCACTGTAAATAAATGACTCTTCATTCCTTCCCACAGTTGGTGGCCTACAGTGAATCTACGGCAATCAATGAAGTATAATTTGTTCCTAACACCTGAGAAAACATAATAAAGATATAGAGTGATTTGGTTAGCAGTCTCTTTGCTATGTTTTTCTGCTTTGTGCTGAAGAAATAACTGATCACTATAATATATTTATGCTAGATGGTTGAAATTATTTTAGAGTTTGGATAGCAATGCCAATGTTCTAGGTCTTTAAAATTAATACATTTTATGTCATTAAAAATGCTGTAGTTAATTGTTTATTGATTAGGCTAATAATCATGTCAAATAAAAGAGATCAAATGATCTTCTATTTGCTCATATTGTGTTGAGAACCATGAGTAATTGCACAGTGTGGAAAGCCTTTGAGATGCTAATGACTTAATCTAGAACAGGGGTCTTTAAACTTTTTGTTGGCTGAGGAATTCTGGGAGTTGAAATCCACAAGTCATAAAAGTGCCAGGTTTGAAGACCCCTGATCTAGAAGAATGAACATGAAGAAGAGGCTGAGCCTATTATTTCTCTTTGCACAATTTGTCAGTCAAGGACAAGAGTGATTATGTCCTTTCAAGGTAATCATGAACCTTGAGTAATTTCTCAACAGCAATTTTGGTCTAATGCAGACTCTAATCACTGGCAGAATGTTTGCCTAGGGAGGAAACTCTGATGGCTCAAATGTGCCAACTTTAAGGCTACTAGATCTAGGCTGACAAAACCCAGATGACAACTAAAGGACAGAAAATAGTTAGTGTTTTCTACATCACTTGCAGGCCTTTGACTGTTGGGATGTATTATTTACAATTCAGATTTGGCAGCTCTAGTTAGACATGAATGTCAGCATCAAACAAACAAAATCTGTTAGTAAGCAGCTGGCCCTGATCAAACATTCATGAGTTCACATGCACATGCACTCATACACACATACACACATAAAAACTAGATGAAAAAAATATATGCTGAAAGCCATATGGAAACTTCAGTTTTTAGAAAGAGCTAATAGAGAGGAAAACACAAGTTTCAATGATCTCCATCACGCAATATTGTATTAAACCTGAAAGTAAGGTAGATTGCATTAAATCACACAGGGAAATCATGTATATCAAGCTTTCTAGATTTTTCCAACCTCCCAGCTAATGTGACCTGGAGTGGGGCACAGCTTAAAATTGAGCAATTATCAGCATTTTAAGTTGTTATCCCTATTATAAGGATACATTGGAGATTCTGTTTTCTCCGTTACTCCTGGTTACATCCTACCTATATTCCATTTGATCTTTCTTTTTCCAATTTCCCTTGTCATACCAGAATTGATCCCATTCCATTCTGTTTTCAGAGGGTTACCTTCGTCTAAAGAGAGAGGCAGATACCAAACGAATCCTATACCCCTTTACACAATTTCTGTCTGACATTCTGTTGGATTGGAAAGAATAAAAAATAATTACAACCATGTCAAATGAAAAAAAGATACATGCAAATGACAAATGGCATTATTAATCGTATCATTCTACTGATGGTCTCCTAGGAATATGCCTTAACTGTGGATTCTTAAGAAGAGAGTGTGACATGAAGATTGTTAATAAAATGAATAGGTTTTTTTTTTTACTGATCTGCTGATTTCCTCAGCTGCTTAATTCTTATTCTTCTTCCTCTCTTTCTCCTTTATCTTCTCTAAAGATATGCAAGAAGCTTAGCACTTGATTTATGGAACTTTTATGGTTTTTTAACTGGTGAGTATTTTGATGTTTGGCGCTGCTATTGCTTTGCTTGGTTTATTTGTAGGTAATAGCTTACCTACAAAGCTTAGTCTACTTAAGATTACTCAGCTTACTTAACATAGACAAGAGATTCACAAGATGAAGGACATACTTGGCTTCTAAGTGGTAAACCCCAAGGTTGCTTGGCTGATACTAGAACAGGACTACAATAAACCATGGCGTACAATTTTACTAATTACTAGTATGGTTGTTCTCATGTAAAGAAAATAAGGTTTATCTCTCTGGCATTAAAAACTAGTTTGCAGAGGCTATGCATCTCTGAGCTGAATTCTATTGGTTGTTTTGGTGCAGCAAATAATAAAGTATAAATAAAATGGCTCAGCCCTTATATCTGAAATCAGTAATTATCCTCTCATCACCACTAGAACCAGGCACAGGCAAGGGGAGGAAAATCAGCATCACACGCATTATGAAATTATCGTGCAAATCTCATAATTTATTACAAATATCTGCCAGGTAGTGGTATCAACCATGCCATGTTTTAAGTAAAACATCTCTTACTTTAGAGGAAAGGTGTGCAGTAAGACAGCTGTTAGATCAAAATTGGTATAATTATAGTCTTAATAAAGAACATGTAGAGTGACATATTTCATTACAGTTTGGACAGGAGCATTAAGGAGGATAGAGAAAACTAGATGTATAACCTGAGAAATGCCAGTCTGATATTAGCAAGGTCCCCAGAGTTTCTCCAGTTCTCAACAAGATGTGTAGCATTATTGGCATTTTGGAAACAATTGGTAAGTTACAATGATGAATGACAAATCAGTGGGTGCCAGCTACAGCAAACCTGCTTACAAACAAATGAAGTTAAAAACCAAATGTTTAGACAAAATAAATTCACACTTTGAAAAATATGATAAGATTGTGCATGTTAATTCATCATGATATTTTAGCCTATGCTTGTGTAAACACATTTTCAATATTAATTATAGTTGGAAATATATTTATTTCTTCTGTCAAAATAAAATGTTTTGTCTTTCTGAAAAAATCCACCTCCTTTGTACCTATGCACCAATATTTGAAAATCTATTAAACTAATAAAACCAAATAAATATAGCAGAATGTTTCATTTAACACATGCTAGTAAAAAGTAAATAGGGACCACTCCGGTGGGAAGGTAACAGCGTTCCGTGCGCCTTTGGCGTCTAGTCATGCCGGCCACATGACCACGGAGACGTCCTCGGACAAGCGCTGGCTCTTCGGCTTTGAAACGGAGATGAGCACCGGCCCCTAGAGTCGGAAACGACTAGCACGCATGTGCGGGGGAACCTTTACCTTTACCTTAGAATCCAAAAAAGGCTTTGATAGAGAGAATTTTTATTTGCATTGTATAATTGATATTTCATGTATTGGATTTTTTCCCCATTTTTCTACTCTGGCAGATAGTCAAGGCAGTTAACAAAACAAAACAAACATGTAAAAAATAGAAATAAACATTTTCTGGAAACTAAAATCAATACTGAAATGATGTCGATATTAAATGCCTGGTAAAAGAGAATTTCTTAAAGCTGACAAAGTGGGGGCCAATACAGCTCCTGAGAGACTGTGGTTCATGGGTTGAAGGCAATGCAGAAGATCCCTATTCCAACCCGTGAGAAAAATGGCAGAAGAGACATTTTCAAAAGGGCTTTAGTCAGCTCTGTTCTAATAACACAAAGTATTTTAGATATAATCCTTTTCCTTTGTTTGTTTTTATTCATATATTTTGGAAAAACTGAAAAATAGGGGATAATTCTTAACAGCAAATAAACCTTCATTCTGATAGCTGAGTTGTCTTCATTCAATTTGGATATTTGGGGATCTTAGTTGTCTGCCACCCAGAGACACTTGTTTATGAGAGGACTATATAAATCGGATAGCATTTATCAATAGCACTTAGACCTATGTACCACTTCATAGTGCTTTACAGCCCTCTCTGAACAGTTTACAGAAACAGCATATTGCTGCCAACAATCTGGGTCCTCATTTTACCAATCTCAGAAGGATGGAATATTGACTCAACCTTGAGCTGGTTACGATCAAACTGTTAGCATTTGGCAGAGGTAGCCTGCAATATCACGTTCTAACCACTGTGCCACCACGGATAAATAAATGTTTATCTGAATCTGAAAAAGAGTTTAGAATTAATTTGAAAGAATACTCCAGATGGGATAATGTTTTTGTTTGTATTGTTTTTTTAATATACAATAAGATAAGATTTTAAAAGCTGAACATTAGAGGGAATTTTAAAATATCAACTAAAGGAGAAAAACACATAAACTTCATTAAGAGTGACAATGGTGCAAAATATTCTAAACCTAGAGAATGACTTAAAAGGTTTTTAAAGCTTTGAGAAAATCTTATGAGAAAGAACAAAGAAGAAATGAAAGGAAATCAAGTTCTAAAACATTATTTAAATGGATTAAAGATTTACATTGTTAGAAGTAAAAAGAAGGAATATAATGTTGCTTTATTGGATTAAGGTTACAAAAGATATATTGTTATTTTGGGTAACCTTTAATGGACTTTTCCTAATACCAGGACAGAAATGACAATGCTTTATGAGTTTGCTTATAAATACAAAATGGGATTTGGGAAAAAGAAATTTGTTGTAATTTAAGAGGAGGTGAAAAATTGCTTAAATTGCTTATACCTGGTGATGGAGTTTGGAAGTTACTTCTTTATATATTTATTTTTCTTTACTATATTCTTAGATTTTTCTTTATTTCTATTCTTTACATCTTTCCTATTTTCCCCCTTTAGTTTTCTTTCTGTTTTTCTATCATTCTTTTCATTCATAATAGTTCTTAATATTAGAATTACAATCTTTAATAAAATTATTTGGGAAAAATAATGGAACTAGGAGGTAAAGAGCCCTAGCAGAAAGATTACTCATGACCAAGATGTAAAGAAAAAGACTTTGTGCAAAGAACACACAGCAATGGTGGCTACTGAGTCAACTTGGACTGTGAAAGAGTTGGAAGTGTTACAAGCACCTGAAGATCTAGCTCAAGAGGATCAAGATGCTTGAATGACATGGAGAGGAGAAGAACTGAAGGACTAACCTAGGAGGGGAGAACTAAGCAGCCAGGTACATAAGATTCTGGAAGAGACAATTAGAGGGAACACATTTTGGAGGGAGCAAGAAAGAGGTGTTTGGTTACTGGACTGTTCATTTAATACCTTAATATTATTTAAAGTTATCTGTGAGCATAGTGTTCATATATCTACTTATTGTTTTTAGAGATACAGGTTAAAAGTGATTTATCAGACTTTCAGAACAGAATATTTGAATAGGAATATTACAAAGGCTGTAAATGTCTATTACTTAACCCTCTACTTTCCAGATTTGCAGAAAAAAGTACCTTCTGAAATGAAAAGAGTTGATGACACTAATTGGCAGTATTGATTTTACTCAGGGTACAAAGTAATAAATAATTTCAAGCTTCACTCTCACATGGGATTGGCATCTATGCAGTATTTACAGTGAGTTCTGTGTACATTTCTTTAGTCAAGAGTCCAAACTTCTGGTTTAGAATTTGTAGAAAACAACTGAGAGTTTCCCAGACATACAGGAGCATTTTGATCTGTGAGAATAATAATAATAAGTTGGAAGGGACCTTGGAGGTCATCTAGTCAAACCCCCTTCTAAGGCAGGAAACCTTATACCGTTTCAGACAAATGGCTGTCCAGTCTCTTCTTAAAAACTTCCAGTGTTGGAGCATTCACCACTTCTGGAGGCAGGTTGTTCCACTGGTTAGAATAAGTTCCTGCTCACTTTGAATTTTTCACATTACTGTACAGATGAACTGTTTCAGAGATAAAATATTGATATAGATCAAATCAGAGAAGCAGTTCTAGAATACACCAGAATATAGTACAGATGGAACGGAAATAGGAAGAGATCTCCTTTCATTTCTGTGCTGACAATCGCTCTTAATTTAAGGATGCTATAAAGCATGATGCCTTGGTGCATATTGATTGAAGCTAGTCCATAAAAACAAGTTGTTTATCAGGATCATTAATAGTATCCGAACTCAAGGGAGAGGAATTATGGAAAAAATATGTACATTGCAGCTCTCTGAAAATCCTGGCTTGAATGTAGACTACAATCATACTGAATAATGCAGAATTTACCATGTTTTGGCCTTTTAATTTAAAGTGCAAGATTGAACGAATGCAATAGGATCTACCAAAGAGATTTCAAAGGGTGGATTCCACATTTCACTTGCATGATGGGATTTTTTACCAGTCCGTTACCAAGCCTGTTCAAGAAGCTTGCAAATTCAGAACAGCTGTGGAGGATGACCAGATGCTATATGACATTTCTCAGAGGAAAGGAAACAACTTTTCTCCTGGTTCTATTATTTTTAATAGAACTCATTTTTATCAGCAAGATTATATTACTGAATTCCATTCATAATCCTTTTATGGCTTACTTATTTCATTTCTCTAGCCACCTCTTAATGTATTTTGTGGGTTAAAGAGAAAATCTAGAAAGAAATGTATTATCAAGTCTGTTCACCCAATGCAAAATCTGAAGCTTCTCCTTTGTGGATCTTATTCTAGTGATGTCTTTTACCTGGAGACAGTGGCGTAGTGTGGGTTGTCAGCACCCGGGGCAATTTGCGCCCCCTAACCCGGTGACGTCATGGCACCGCCGAAAAGACGCGCCCCGCAGCGGCGTAGACTTTCCAAGAAGAGTCGCGTGCATGCGGGATGCTTCCGGGTCCCTCTCGAGGGCGGCTGGGCGGGGCTCCGACCTGCAAGAGCCGCTGCATTCAAGCTCGCACGTGAGCCCCGCTAAATAAAGCCACGCATGCGCACGAAGCTAGGCCAGCCGGCCGGCGGGTCCGTCTTCGCTCGGCCAAGCCTGCCGGGGCGCCTGCGGGGCGCTTGCGGTTGGCCTGAGCCTGGGCGGAGAGTTGGGCGCTTCTATTTATTTTATTCAGTTTATGTGGCCGCCCATCTCACCTGCCGGACTCGTTTCGCTTTGCAAGAAAGAGCAGCTCAAGAGCGGAGCCAAGCCGACTCTGTGCAGCCCTTGGGGCTCCCTGAGCAGCTCAGTGCGAGCGCGCCCCCCCCCAGATGTTGCGCCCGGTGCGGCCCGCCCCCCCTGCACCCCCCACGCTACGCCACTGCCTGGAGATGTTAACTGTTGAGCACATTTATTTTCAAGATGAAACCAACCTTTACATCTACAGGAGCTTTGCCAGTGGGAGACAAAAAATATTTAGAGTGCTCCTGTGCAGCCAATGCTTCCCTCTTCCTTCACTGATCTCTACTGGCATGACTCCAATAACATCTGCATGGATAAGTCAGTTTGCATAGAGTTGTACAGGCATTTATGTAAGAATGCCTGCAGGAGACTATTGATGGGAAAGGGCAAAGGATTATATCCTTTGAACGTGTACTTTGGATTTTATACAATGTGAACCGCTATCTTCTCCTCTGATGCATGGGATAATATTTTATAATACTGGGCTGGAATCCTGTTTCCGATTTGTCCAAAAAAACCAAAAACACTTTTCCTGGAAAAGAAAGTCCTTTTTTTTTTGTTTTAAACATTTTTTTAAAAAAAGAATGGATTAGGTTTTCTTTAAATTTATTCTAAAAATGGCCTTGGCTTATTTTACTATTGAGGGCTAGAAAGACATATTGTAGGGAAAGGACATTGACAGTTTTTGTTTGTTGGTTTGTTTTTTGTCTTCACTTGGTGGCACCCATGCTTCCTAAACTGAAAAGCTTCATAGGAGGAGTTTCCTTGTAATGTCTTACATAATTAAAAGCAGGGGAAGCCAGAGCAGCTACAGGACCACATGTTAAAGATTGTATGCATAAACATCAGACACACCCTCATTGACCTCTCGATCATCTTGTATCTAAGATAAGCATAAGGATTCTCATTCCATCCATAATTTAACCCATAATTTGCTCTGGGTTAAAAGAATACCTTTATCTCAGGTTAAAAAAATATCTCTATCTATCACCTCTCTATATCTACCTTTATCTATCATCTCAGCAGAATAATATTTTGGACAGTACTAGCAAATGGACAGAACTATAATAAAGAGCAATTTTCACGCTTCCTCCTTTTAGCATTACAACTATTTTTTGTTGAAGGTTCTTCCTCTTAAATAGATAATATGCTTGGTTTAATGAGCTAGTTGCAAATAGCTTTCCCCCCCTTTATCACTGAGTCCATTCCATATGCACCAAAATGACTTCTTTTTAGCTTGTCAAAGGTCTGAGTTGAGTAGAGTAGATGGATGAAAAAAAATAAAATAAGTAAAAAGGAAAGGCTGGGGATGAGGGGACTTAAATGAAGCACAATGATTAGATGGCATACAAAGAGGTTTCAAGTTGTTGTTTCTTCTTGCTGGCTGTCTTCTCTTCAAGCTTTCCCTTTTGCTCATCAATAATGAACAAACCTCCTACATGGGACTGCATCAAGCTGTAAACAAGAGTTAGAAAAATTATATATGATGGGAAAGTAGTGAATATTTCTGAATGCTAGAGGGTACAACAAAATACAATTCTGTATCCTTGCCACAGACTCCATCTTTTGCCATATCTATAATAGCCCAGGGTGGAAACATAAAATAAATATTTTTTAATTACATTTGTTTTATGTACTACAATTTTTGCCTCTTTTTATTTAAAAAAAAATAAAAATAAAAAGGCAGGAAAATAGAAATTAGGTGACATGGGAGTTTTCAGATGAAGAAACTTGGTTTCCTCTATTTTACCTTTTTCTTCTATCCAGTACTGATGGGTAAAATTCATCTACAGTAAAATGAAATCTGATCTGAATCAAAAGAGGCTGTTAGGCTGTTCAGGCAAAAGGTTTGTGGGCAAGGAAAATAAATTAGGAAGGTTTCTAATTAAAAAAGTAATGATTTCACAGGAGAAGGAGATGTGTGTGTGTGTGTGTGTGTGTGTGTGTGTGTGTGTATGTATGCTCATGCATGTGCATGCAAGCACAGAATTTCATGTCCTGCTGAGTTGCACCAGAGACAAAATTTGAGAGGGATTTAGAATGTATTTTGAAATAGGTAAAATAACAAAACAAAATCAGAATGTTTTTACTTACGGTATATCTAAGCATAAATTTCACAACTGTCTCTGGTACATAACATAACAACACATAGCACAATGCCTTAGTGAGCTTCAGATTAAAATCCAACTCACTGGACAGATATAATTTGTAATGTTCACCAGAATTATCTATAATGTTATAAGTCCATTTACACCACGGGTATATAAAGAACAATGAACATGTTTCTTGCAGTGATGAGAAATCACCAATAAAAAGAAGTTGAATTTTCTTTTTTTGAAACAACAACAGAGAATGTCAAAAGCAGGCATGTATGCTCTTGTTGTTTTCCATAGCAAAATAAAAACTCAATTATTTGAAAGAAAGCTAGTCTGTGTGGAATCCTGGCCCTACTTGTAACAAAAGAAAAGAAAAGAAAAGTGCAGTTCTTACAACCACATTCCTCATGATATTTACAAAAGCCTAGGCAGGAGGCACAGAAGAGGCTAATTTATTCTGATAGTGTGCTAGGGGCCAGGAGCATCTGTGGAGTGGGTGGAGATTGTAAAAAAAAAGTCAATATACAGTAGAAGGAACTCAATATAGAATCAACATGGCACCATGCAATCAAAGATCTATTCCTTTACCTACAGTATATCAGAGAAGACTTGCTGAGCCAAGGAAAGGAGTCAAGCGGGGGATTAGTCTTGAATCTTTAAAGTAAAGGTAAAGGTTCCCCCGCACATGCGTGCTACTCGTTTCCAACTCTAGGGGCCGGTGCTCATCTCCGTTTCAAAGCCGAAGAGCCAGCGCTTGTCCGAGGACGTCTCCGTGGTCATGTGGCCGGCATGACTAGAAACCAAAGGCACACGGAATGCTGTTACCTTCCCACCGTAGTGGTCCCTATTTTTCTACTTGCATTTTTACGTGCTTTCGAACTGCTAGGTTTACAGAAGCTGGGACGAGTAACAGGCGCTCACTCTGTTACGCGGCACTCGGGATTTGACCCGCCAAACTGCCAACCTTCTGATCGACAAGCTCAGCATCCTAATCCACTGAGCCACTGCATCCCTCTTTATGCAGGCACAAAAAAGCAGGTCTGATCCCTCTTGAATGCCATTGAGCCTAACCTCAGGAAGATTCCTGTGAAATATGCATGAGCAATAAAGTAGCCAATTTAACTCTTCCCTGTGAATTTGGTTGTTCATGTTCATGTATGACATACTTACATACATGGGGACAGGGCTTTAGTTGTACAATTGCAGCTGGCTTTTTGACTATTTTTGGCCAACCCTGCAGATCCTCCTGACCATGTCATTGTTCATTGTAATCCTTGACTAACTTAAATAAATCATGGCTTAAATAAAATGTGCTACTTCCCAGCTATTAAAAGATTGCCCATTCTTAAGGACATTCTTATCTCTCCAAAAGAGTCCATTCTAACCATAGCTAAAAATCAAATTTTGGTCATGTTACGCTAGGTGGTGCCCAATCTTTTCATTCTGATCAGTAAGTCCTACTTTTACTTGGTATACTATTATTTATTTATTTATTTATTTTATTTATTTCGATTTATATACTGCCTTTTTCCCGAGAGACTCAGGGCAGTTTACAGGGCAAATTAAAACAATACAATATACAGTATATACAGGTTAAAATAAAATTAAATTAAATAGCCCCCAAATAATTAAAAATTAAAACCTTAACCCAAAAACCCTCAGTCCAGGCCGGCAAGCTCGAATAGCCAAGTTTTTAGGTCCCGGCGAAACGAGTGAAGGTCGGGGGCCATCCGAAGTTCCATAGGCAGCTGATTCCAAAGGGCAGGCGCGCCCACCGAGAACACTTTCTTTTGTATTCCCATGTCACCTATAAGCCAGAGTTAGACTACCTGAATACCACTGGTGCCCAACATGGATGGGACATGCTTTTAACTTAATGTAATTCATATGAAAATTAATTTAATACAATAAATGGGATTAATCCCTTTGGATGTAATAATGTTCTATTTCTGTCTTACTGAAATTCCTAATTTGATAGCAACTTTATGAATGTTAAGGTGGAGTCAACCTGTTGCAGGCTGTGTGTGACCTTGAAGTGACTGGGTTGTGCGTAGTGTTGTTGTTTTTAATCTATGCAGAAATATAATGTGTCGGGTACCTGGTTACAGTATCTGATGATCTTTTTAATGTGACTCTAATTTGGAGGAGGAAGTATAAAAAGATTTTATTGCAGAGGCTGGCAGATAATCATTGTTCTACACTTGCAAGACAAACACTGTTCTCTATATTGCCTTTTGTAAATTACATCATAAATTCATTTTACCTTATCTTTCTTTGATTCCTTTTTAAAAAAATTCAGGACAGAATCAGTAAGGTCTTAAACCAATTACCAACCTAATAACATTCACCTATGCTTGCAGTGGCATTAAATTCATTTTGCTAATCCTGCTGTCATAACATAGTAGATTGTGTTGGCTTAGATTTTACTTTGGATAAATACTCTCATCTATCTTCGGCTGGGCTATTATGTGAATTATAATTCATTTTAATAATTGTTATGAGATGGGCAGGTACAAAGGGCATGATGTAATATTAATTCAACTACAACTCCAGTAAATGTACACACCAGTGAAATCTTTGAAACTGCCTAAGAAATATGAAATTGTATTTAATGCTATAAAGCGTCAATGAAGCTTCTTACTTTAATTCTTTTAATTTGCCTTGGAGCCTCAATTTTTAAAGGAAAGCCGGTTTGTTGCAAATAAGGTTCACCTTTCAGTTAAACTTTAAAAGATTACTTAGAAAGTTTGATTTCTTCATCTTGTGGATAGAAATATACTACTAATCATTAAACATAGGTATTCTTCGGGAAGCAAGAAGGGACAAGTGACAAAATGTGTGTTGCAACTTTGTAACAAAAATTCATCCCTTACATACCTTCATACCATGTGGCAAAAATATGGCCAAATGTGTTATTTTGTCATTAAGTTTCATCATGGATTCTTCTGCCTGTAAAAATATTTAGCCTGCTGCTTTTTAGAATGCAATGGAAATGGAGGAATGGACGGAGTTTATAAAACATGGTAAAACAGGAATAATATAATAATAATAATAATAATAATAATAATAATAATAATAATAATAATAATAATAATAATAATAATAATAATAAGAAGAAGAAGAAGAAGAAGAAGAAGAAGAAGAAGAAGAAGAAGAAGAAGAAGAAGAAGAAGAAGAAGAAGAAGAAGAAGAAGAAGAAGAAGAAGAAGAAGAAGAAGAAGAAGAAGAAGAAGAAGGAAGGGACCTTGGAGGTCATCTAGTCCAACACCCTCCTCAGGCAGGAAACCCTAAACAATTTCAGACAAATGGCTGTCCAGTCTCTTCTTAAAAAAACTTCCAGAGTTGGAGCATTCACCACTTCTGGAGGCAGGTTGTTCCACTGGTTAATTGTTCTAACTGTCAGGAAGTTTCTCCTTAGTTCTAGGTTGCTTCTCTCCTTGACTAGTTTCCATCCATTGCTTCTTGTCCTGCTTTCAGGTGCTTTGGAGAATAGCTTGACTCCCTCTTTTTTCTGGCAACCTCTGAGATATTGGAACACTGCTATCATGTCACCCATCACCTTTCTCTTTGTTAAACTACACATACCCAATTCCAGCAACCGTTCCCTATATGTTTTAGCCTCCAGTCCCCCAATCATCTTTGTTGCTCTACTCTGTACTCTTTCTAGAGTCTCAGCATCTTTTTTACACCGTGGTGACCAAAACTGGATGTATATTCCAGGTGTGGCCTTACCAAGGCATTGTAAAGTGGTATTAGTACTTCACGTGATCTTGATTCTTTCCCTCTGTTAATGCAGCTTAGCACTGTGTTGGCTTTTTTGGCAGCTGCAGCACACTGCTGGCTCATATTGAAGTGATTGTCCACTAGGACTCCAAGATCCCTCTCACAGTTACTATTATTGAGCAAGGTACCACCTATACTATACCTGTGCATTTGATTTTTCCTGCCTAAATGTAGAACCTTACTTATTTCACCATTGAATTTCATTTTGTTAGATAGCACCCAGTGTTTGAGTCTGTCCAGATGCTCCTGTATCTTAAGCCTATCTTCTGCAGTATTGGCTATTCCTGCCAGCTTGGTGTCATCTGCAAATTTGATGAGTTCCCCATCTATCCCCTCATCCAAATCGTTGATGAAGATGTTGAAGAGCACTGGGCCCAGAACAGAGCCCTGGGGCACCTCGCTACACACTTCCTTCCATGTAGATGCAGTTTCATTTCATTTCATTTCATTTTCATTTCATTTATTAAATTTGTATACCGCCCTTCTCCCGAGGGACTCAGGGCGGTGAACAGGGCACATATAAATAGAGAATACAAAAATTAAAAAAGAATTAAATAATCGCCCAGATAAAACAATAACAATATAAAAAACCCATTAAAAACCCTAACATCCCCCATCAGGCCAGGCCAGCTTGTTCAAATAAATGGGTCTTCAGACCGCGTCGGAAGGAGCGAAGGTCCGGTGCCATCCGGAGCTCGACCGGCAGCCGGTTCCATAAAGCTGGAGCACCCACAGAGAAGGCCCTCCCCCTGGGGGCCACCAGCCAACATTCTCTGACCGGAGGCACCCTGAGGAGGCCCTCTCTGTGGGAACGCACAGGGCGGAGGGAAGTTGACGCCGGCAGCAGGTGGTCCCCGAGGTACTCCGGACCCATGCCATGTAGGGACTTAAAGACCATAACCAGAACCTTGAATCTCACCCGGAAGACAACTGGTAACCAATGCAGCTCGCGGAGCAAAGGTGTAACATGGGAGTACCGGGAAACTCCCAAGACAACTCTCGCGGCCGCATTCTGTACCAGTTGGAGCCTCCGAGTGGTCTTCAAGGGAAGCCCCATGTAAAGAGCATTGCAGTAGTCCAGACGAGAGGTCACGAGCGCATGAGTGACCGTACACAGGGCATCCCGGTCCAGATAGGGCCGCAACCGGCGCACCAGGCGAACCTGGGCAAAAGCCCCCCTAGTCACGGCTACTATATGGTCTTCCAGAGTAAGCCGTGAATCTAGGAGGACTCCCAAGTTGCGAGCCCTATCTACGGGGGGTAAAAACTCACCCCCCATAGAAAGAGGTGGAATATTTTGAATGTCCTGGAATGCCGGAATGCACAGCCACTCAGTCTTGTCAGGGTTGAGCTGAAGTCTGTTCCTCCCCATCCAGACCCGAACCGCCTCCAGGCAACGGGACATCACGTCGAGGGCATCACTGGGGTGGTTTGGGGTCGAAATGAAAAGCTGGGTATCATCGGCGTACTGATGATACCCAACTCCAAAACCACGAATGATCTCACCCAGCGGTTTCATGTAGATGTTGAACAGGAGACGCGAGAGGACCGACCCCTGAGGAACTCTACAAACGAGAGCCCTTGGGGTCGACCTCTGCCCTCCTGCCAACACCGACTGCGAGCGTCCCAGGAGATCGGAGGAGAACCACTGAAGAACTGTGCCTCCCACTCCCAATCCCCTGAGACGCCGCAGCAGGATACCATGGTCGATGGTATCAAAAGCCGCCGAGAGGTCTAATAGGACTAGGACAGAGGAATATCCCCTGTCCCGGGCCCTCTAGAGATCATTCACCAAAGTGACCAATGCCGTCTCCGTGCTGTATCCGGGCCTGAAACCCGATTGGGACGGGTCTAGATAATCCGCTTCATCTAGAACCAGGGGGAGCTGATGTACCACCACACTCTCAACAACCTTCGCAAGAAAGTGAAGGTTGGAGACCGGACGAAAGTTATTCAACACAGCTGGGTCCAGGGCAGGCTTCTTGAGCAGAGGTCTCACCACCGCCTCCTTCAAGACGGCGGGGAAATTACCCTCACTCAAAGAAGCAGATATAACCGCCTGGAACCAGCCTCGTGTCCCCTCCCGAGCTGCATAGACCAGCCAAGAAGGGCACGGGTCCAATAAACATGTGGTGGAGCTCAACCTCCCCATAATCCTGTCCACTTCCTCAGGGGTCACAGAATCAAACTCCTCCCAGATAACATCGACAAGACCGCCCGTGTCCTGATCGTCGGATTCTGCCCAATTGGAGTCCAGACCGGTCCGAATCCGAGCGATTTTATCCAACAGATGTTGACCAAACTCCTCGGCACGACCCTGCAAGGGTTCCTCCCTCACCTCCTGATTAAGGAGGGAGCGGGTCACCCTAAACAGGGCGGCCGGGCGATTATCTGCGGACGCGATGAGGGCAGAGAAGTAATTACACCTCACCGCCCTCATTGCTGCGAGATAAGACCTAATGTGGGTTCTTAGTCGCAACCGGTCAGATTCGGATCGGCTGGACCTCCAACAGCTCTCTAGGCCCCGTCTCCGACGCTTCATCTCCCGGAGCTCCGCGGAGAACCATGGAGCTCGTTGGGATCTGCACCGGGTCAGGGGCCGCAAGGGTACAACTCGGTCAAGTGCCTCAGTGGCCGCCCTTTCCCAGGCTTCCACTAGGGCATCTGCCGAGTTGTGAGCAACGGAGGCAGGTGGGGACCCCAGCGCTGCCTGGAACCTGTCAGGATCCATTAAGCGCCTGGGGTGGTACCATCTAGTTGGCTCCATACCCCCACGGCGGGGGGTGGCAAGACGAAAGACCAGCCGCAGGAGGTAATGTTCGGTCCATGACAGGGGCATAATAATTGGAGAGCCCCCACCAAGATCATCAAACCACCGTCCAGATAAGAAAACCAGGTCAAGGGTGTGGCCTCCCTCATGAGTTGGTTCAGAAATTACTTGCGTCAGGTCCATGGCCGTCATGGAAGCCATGAACTCCCGAGCTAACTCAGATGAACCTCCTAGGGATGGTAGATTGAAGTCACCCAAAACTATAAGTTTGGGGAACTCAATCACCAACCCAGAGAGGACATCGAGTAGCTCAGGCAGGGCTGCCGCTGCGCGACTAGGCGAAAAGTACACCAGCAGCAAGCCCAACTGCGCCCTTGGACCAAATCTCAAAAAGAGAGACTCACACCCGACTATCTGGGGAACGGTGGTCTCCTGCGGACATAAGGTCTCCCTGATAGCTACCGCCACTCCCCCGCCCCTACCTTGAGCCCGAGGCTGGTGTAGCACCCGGAAACCTGGTGGGCAAAGATCGACCAAAGGAACACCACCCTCTGGGCCCAACCAAGTCTCCGTGATGCAAGCCAGGTCCGCATGCTCACCCTCAACTAAATCCCGAACAAGGGGAGCTTTATTAACCACGGATCTGGCATTCAGGTACACCAGCCGGAGCTCAGGAGGCTGCACATCCTCGCTCCCGGGACCTCGGGGAAGAAACAGAGGGTCGGAGCGCCTCACCGCTTGTAAGTAGTGGAGACGACCCCCCCGGTAACGATACAGCCCTCTGTTCATGCACCTGCTGCCATTCCCCAACGTCGTGGGAATCGGTAGTCCCACGACCCGCTCCCGAACCCCGGAGGCAACCACACCCCGCTCTCCCCCACGCGATCAGACCCAGGCCTGGCCTGAGCAACGGTTGATAGACCACCCCCCATAGCCGAACAACCACAACCCACTCCCGCCCCTCTCCCTAATCCCATAAAAATTTTTACTAAAAAATTAACCAGGGGCCTCTTATTAAATTTATATTGGAGGCCCCTGCCCCTGCCCAGCCATCTCTCAGGGTCCCAGTAATCGGGCCCTTCATCGAGGTTGGAGGTGGTAAAAAAGGCGGGTCGCACCCAGGAGAGGGGGGCACCCCTGAAAGCGAACAAGACCGTGCTAGTGTAACGGTACATACAAGTCCAAGAGAGTCTAGGAGAGGCGGTCCCATAATTGATAAATTCGGTAGGAGGGTTGAGTCATAGGAAGTGAGTATCTGGACCATCACCCAGCTTCACTGCCACTCAGTTGGGTGCCCCCAGAAACAGGCCACCCCCCATCCTCTCACGACGGGTTGCAACTCTGTTCCCGGGGGTGGTCCAAGATATGCACCCTGGGTAGGGCATACCCCATAGAGCTCCCACCTCTATGGGGCCACAGATGTAAATCCAAGCCACTCTCCCACCGTGGCTTGTACCCAGGTCCATCTGAGTCCTATGGGGGAAAGGGAGGCAGGCAAAAAGTTTGTAAACAGGTAGATATATATCCAGGGCAGAGGGGCTGGCCAGGCCAAGATGGTAAATCATTGTCTGGTACCGGCTGGCCACTCCAGTTGCCCCCATAGTTCCTTCGCACATTGTCATTTGGATGTCGTTCCCGGCCGCAACTCCATAGGCCCCCAAAATTGGGCCATCCAGAGCGCAGCCCCCCAAAGTACAGGAGCCCCAAGTCTTCAAGGGGGGAGGAGGAGCAAGGAGCCGGGGCGAGCAGAGGGCCTCACTGTCACAGGACCCGCTGCCCGAACTGCTGCCGCTGCCACTGCCAACAAGAACGCCAGCCGCCGCAACGCCGCTGCCGCCATCGCCGGAGACGCCATCGCTGCCGGTGGAGCGGGCCAAAAGGCCCGAAAACACCATCGACCACCAAAAGCGGCCCCAGCAAGGAGCGAAGACGCCGTCGCCGCCGCCGCCGAAAGCGGCCCGAGAAACACTGCCGTCGCCGCCACCTCCGCCGAGATGACCCGCGGTTGTCCTCTCCACCGCTGAAACGGCCCGAAGACACCGCCGCCGCCGAGAGCAGCCCGAGGCGGCCCGAAGCAACATGAAAACGCCGCCGCCGCCGCTGCCAAGATGACCCGCAGACGTCCCCTTCGCCGTCAAGAACGGCCCGAAGACGCCGCCACTGCCAAAGCAGCCCAAGGCGGCCCAGAGCGGCAGAGAACGCCGGCACCGGCCACAAACGGCCCGAGAACGGCCCGGAGACGCCGGGAACAGCAGAGACAAGCAGGCAAAGACGAGCGAGGCAAACAGATGGAGACAGCAAACCAGCAGACGGGAACGACCGGCATGGTAAAAAGCCTCCCTGCCTACCTCATTGTCTGCCTCATTGCCTAACAACCCTAATCCCCAACACAGAGTGCCCAAGGGGACCCCTGAGGGGCTCCTAAGGGACGCCTAACAGCTGGAGCTCACGGAGCTCAGCCCAGCACGTCCGCCATCTTGGGCGTATCCTTCAATTGAGGACCACATGCTGAGTACAGCCTGTCATCCAGCTACGAATCCATCTGGTGGTGATGCTATCTAACCCACATTTTTCTATCTTATCAAGTAGTAGGTTGTGATCTACTTTATCAAATGCCTTACTGAAGTCCAAGTAAATTATATCTACAGCATTCCTCTGGTCCACTAATTTTGTCAAAGAATGCAATAAGATTTGTCTGGCATGATCTGTTGTTGACAAACCCATGTTGGCTTTTAGTGATGACTTTGTTTGCATCAAGGTGTTCGCTGATTTGTTGTTTGATTATCTTTTCCAGAATATTCCCAGGTATTGAGGTCAGGCTGATAGGTCTGTAGTTTTCTGGATCTAATTTTTTACCTTTTTTGAAGATGGGAACAACATCAGCTCTCTTCCAGTCCTCTGGTAGTTCCCCAGTGCTCCAGGATCTTTGAAAAATATAGTTCAGTGGTTCTGAGATCACATCTGCCAGTTCCTTCAGAACCTTGGGGTGTAATCCATCTGGGCCTGGTGATTTGAACTCGTCTAGGCTGGACAGGTGCTCACTTACCATTTTCTTGCCTATCTTAATTTGCGTTTCTATTCTGTTTTTTATGGCACTGGTTTTGGTAGGTTGGACTGTTTTTTCCCTTTGTGTAAAGACTGATGCAAAAACCAAGTTAAATAGTTCTGCTTTCTCCCTGTTGCTTGTCACCTTCTTGCCACTTTCCCCCACTAATGGACCAATCATTTCCTTAACTTTTTTCTTGTTTTTTATATGTTGAAAGAAGCTTTTTTTGTTATTTTTGATTTTGGTCGCAACCTTTAGTTCATTTTGAGCCTTAGCTTCCCTCACTACATCTTTGCAGGCACGGGCTATTTGCTGATATTCTGCCTTAGTTATGTACCCCTCTTTCCACTTCTTATACTTGTCCTTTTTATCTTTCAGTTTATCAGAGAGTTCTTTATGCAGCCATGCTGGTTTCTTTTGAAAGCTGTTATTTTTCTTCTTTGTTGGTATTGTGCTAGACTGGGCCAAGCTTCTTGAGTTGTTTTCCCCTTTAGGATTCTCATCCAAGGAATTGTTCCCAAGGTCCCTCTAAGTTTATTGAAATTAGCTCTTTTAAAGTCCAAGACTCTAGTTTGACTGTGTTCTATTGCTTGTGCCTCCAGAATGTTGAATTCCAATATTGCATGATCACCTCCCCCCACGGTTCCTGTGGCTTCAACACCTTCTATCATTTCATCTTTGTTAGTGAGAATTAAATCCAATATGACTAATCCCCTAGTTCCCTTTTCTACTTTTTTGAAGAAAGTTGTCTGCTAGTTTGTCAGGAATCTGTTTGATCTTCCACTTGGTGCAGAGTTTGTCTCCCAGTTGATAGCAGGGTAATTAAAGTCCCCCATTACTATCGTGATGTGCTTCCTACATACCTTAATTTTTCTTTAATTCACTTCTCAAGAAAGCACTAAAGGTTTATTTGTATGCTCTAAGTCATATGTCCTAGATTTTGCTGGAATAGCCACAGATAGTTTGCCTATACATGTTATATGAACTTTACTGGGACATCTCCAACTTCTATTTCAATATTCTGATATTTATAATAGTGCTGGGAGTGAGTGGGTGTTGGTATAAAAACTGTATTTTTCTTTTTTACTTTTCCAGAACCTGTGAATGATTTCCAAACCGCTTGTATGGAGGTAAATAAAAAGAAATGCAATAGGTCAGTTAATCATTATGAAGCCAAAGACTTGAAGGTCATCATCAATCAAAAATGCTACTTTTTTTCCAGAGGCAAAAGACTCCGTATGGCATAAACAGACATCTCTAACTCTTCATTTTACTTCTTTCATCTTACTGACAAACCTTTCATTATACTCTCCCATCCAAGATTTTTAATTATAATAGAAGTCATGGAATACTAAGCTATAGAGTTTCATGCTGCAGTCCAACACAAGTGTAAATGATTAACCCATTATTCAGGAATTGGCTTATTGGTGGTGGACTCTCTGTCATGATTTAGCTACTGTGGCAATTTTAATACAGACCAAAAAAAAAGCCAATTCACTAGAGCTGGCTTCGGAATCAATACCCTGTATACATCAGAGCATTAGATTTAAATTTTTATTAAATTTAAATTCTCCTCCTGCTTTATAAGCTTACATATATTTGACCTTGATATTTGAAGGTCATAGAAGTTGGCTGAGATATGTTAACCTAAGAGTTCTCACTGACTGCTATGTGTGCTTCATTCCTAACACATTGTGAATTTTGCTTTATGTATTTTCCCTTTCCTCCCTGTCTCTCTCTCCCCCCCCCACATTTTCCTTTCATAGCCAGGTTTTTTTTAACTGCTTAACACTATAGCAGAAGTTAAATCTGTTCCCCCCCCCCCTATTTGCTGTTAGGGTCATCAAGGAGTTTTCTTCAATCTAAAAATAGCCTTTTCTAATAACCCAGAAGATCTTTGGTTTTAAACTGTCCAATCATATTTTATCATGTTAGTAATTCTTTCTCCTGTGCAACTTTGAAGAATCCAAACAGAATCTAAATGAACAAGCTTAAGAATCTAGGACCGTCCACTTTCATTGGCATTCATTTCTAGCTTGACAGGCTTAAGGAAAGGGGGAAAAATGCTTACAATATTCAGTCGAAGCTACATGGGAAATAGTTATGAGAATGCTTGTTTTGGCATCTTAGATGTTAGATGCATACAAGATTAGTTGCTAGGCAGTTGCAAAGACTTTTAGATCCTCCCCCCCCCCACCAATATCTTTGCAGAAAAATGTTAGTAAGGTATTATCATTTTGCTTAAGTAGTTTTGAGCCAGTCTGGTATCTTCTATTACATGAAGGGCATTTGCCCGAAGAAATGTGCAATATTAGTAGGTTATAAACTATATTTGCAAGTATATTACGGTACCTTTTTTTAAATAACGCCAGAATTGTGACACAAAAGATGTGGTGTGAATGATTAATGTTTCAATTCAGTAAGTATTAATGCTTAAGTAAACTATATATAATCTTAAATTATGCATATTAGAGATAGTAGCAGAGGGCTTAGTGTACATTGAACCAATTTTATTTGCATTTGTGGATCAATATAGGGATTAGAATTCACATATTCTGATAGAATATATAGATATCCAGCTCCAATTTTTAACACCCAACCTGTAACATCATCAGCATGAGTGTGGGTTTTGCTCCTTGTTTATATACAGTAGCGGTGTAAAAAAAAATGGAGCTGGTTCTCTATGAGAAAGAATCTGGGAGACAAACAAGCAGACATCTGGAGCAACATCTAGGAAAAAAAAAACAAGAAAAGGTTAACTTAGAAGAGATACCCTAAGAAGATAAAAGTAAAAAGATCACGAGAAGTACTATTGCCACTTTATAAAGCCCTAGTAAGTCCATACTTGGAATACTGCAGCCAGTTTTGGCCACCATACCACAAAAAAGATATTGAGAGTTTGGAAAAAATTCAAAGAAGAGCAACTAAGATGATCAGGGGCCTGGAGACTAAAACATACGAAGAACGGCTACAGGACTTGGGTCTGGCTAGTCTAAGGAAAAGAAGAAATAGGGGAGACATGACAGCAGTGTTCCAATATCTGAGGGGCTGCCACAAGGAAGAGGGTGCCAGGTTGTTCACCAAGGAAGGACAAGAGACAATGATTGGAAACTGACCAAAGAGAAAAGGCAACCTGGAACTAAGGAGAAATTTCCTGACAGTGAGGACAATCAACCAGTGGAACAGCTCACCCCCAGAAATTGTGGGAGCTCCATCACCGGAGATTTTTAAGAAGAGACTAGACATCTGCCTGTCTGAGACAATATAGGTTCTCCTGCTTGAGCAGGGGGCCTGGCTAGAAGATCCCTAAGTTCCCTTCCAAATTCTATTCTATTCTATTCTATTCTATTCTATTCTATTCTATTCTATTCTATTCTATTCTATTCTATTCTATTCTATTCTATTCTATTCTATTCTATTCTATTCTATTCTATTCTATTCTATTCTATTCTATTCAGAAACAAGTATGAGTCTTTTCTCTAGGTAGCATCATCCAGGTAGAATTTCACACCCTACAGCTAAGAAGGAGAGAGAAAAGGAATTAAGATCCTCAGATGGCAACGTTCAACCAATGTGGAAAGAAAAAAGAAGCAGATGGTTTCACTACTGATAAAATCACCTAGTCAAACGCCTGGAGAAGGATGGAGGTTTGAATAACCAAGATACCTGGGATAGACTAGATGGTCCAGAAAGAG
Source organism: Vipera berus (assembly GCF_964194415.1). Taxonomy (NCBI): domain Eukaryota; kingdom Metazoa; phylum Chordata; class Lepidosauria; order Squamata; family Viperidae; genus Vipera; species Vipera berus. The sequence continues at coordinate 67,904,677 of NC_138207.1, forward strand.
GGATCAAACAGCAAGTAGGGGAAAAAAAAGAGTTGTTTTAGACATTGTACAAGGGATGAGAAGAAGATGTCCTCTGCCTTTAAGAAGATTGCTTAGTCTTTTGGTTACAGGTTGTGTGTATTTTATAGAAAGGGAAATAAAATTCTCCTTTCCCAGAAAGCTCTTTCTTTGGAACGCCACGTTCAATATTTCGTTGCTGCTTAAAGTTATCCTTTTAGTTGTTGGATGATATCTGTATGTATGCTTGCAGTATCCTAATGCACGTTGTAAAGTTGTTTTTGTTTATTCATAATGAGTTTTTTTTAAAAAATTGGACTTGCAAATGAAGGAAGGATATTGGCCCTTAGAGCAATGCCAGCCCTGTCCTGCTTGCAGAAGATACAATACCAGGTTTGATTAAAGTGATCTGCAAAGGAGCTAGAAGACTCCTGCAGGGAGATGCTGTAGAAGCCAGCTTTTTGAGCCAGAAAGGAAGGGAGATGGACTATGTGTATATAATTGAGGTGCATCTGTGCATCCTGAGAGAGAAGATGATTGACTGGCTCTGCATTTGATTCAGGCAACATCCAGATTCTGAGACAGACCAGTTATACTTTTCAACTTCAAGCAACATTTGTTTTCAAAATGATCATGGAAATGAAAAGGATCTGGCTCGTGCTTACGAGCCCTGGGTCAAATTAAACGTGGTAGGACTTGAGGTTTAGTAAAATTAATAATAATTTTATATTATCTTGAAGACAGAATGATACTTATTTAAGCAGCTAGAATAATAAACCTCCAAATGGAAGCAATGACTCTCAGAAAGAGTGCTAACGACCAGATGACTGCAAGAAATACTGTATATCCATCATGCAGTCAGAACTGAAGAAAGTTCTTGTACAAAAATTGAAACATCTTCAAGAAAAAAAACCAATGAAAGCCCAGTTTGTCTTTTGGAAAAAAGCACCTTTGGGAAAACCATAACCTGAACGGCAGACAAACTCCATAGACAATGATACTTATGGCAAACAAAATCTCAAAGTAAAGCCTTAACAGACAGAGTACATTTATTCTCAGCAATTCCTTGCCTCTAGCTGCTTAAAAACATCCCAGGCACAAAGTGGGAAGTGCAATATCTTCTTTGATCTCCTTGTGGATCTGTGTTGTGAATACCATTGATCTCTACACTTTGTACTCCCTGTTGGCAACACTTTCTGAAGGGTGTTCCTCCTGGCTTCTTGGATTATGTTTCTGTTTTGTTTTGTTGGGGAAAAATATTCTTTAGCAGGATATAGGATTGAGTCTCTTAAGACAATGGCCCAACTCTCAGCTATTGCTATTACTTCTATAGTAACATAACACTGCTATATTGAGGCATGACATGCAAAATGTCTAAAAAAATATAGTTCAAATTGGTCTTGGAAATCCATTATTAATCAGATCCAAGCAGCTTGAAAACTAAGATATCTAAGAAAAATGAGGAGGTCTGGGAAGGGACTAGAATTGAACCAATTAGCTTCAGAATAAAATCACAAAATTTTAAAAAGCAAATTAGTCTAGACTAGAATAAAACCTGAATTCACCTAACCAGTTGTATAGTGGCTTGATATTAAAATCTTAGTAGGTTTTCTGTTAACTAGACCTGGTACTCAGTGGGAACAATATTTTAAGGTTCCTTATTGCCATAGAGTCCAGATTAGTTTGGTCCAAGGCAGCTTTTATTTATTTTTAAGGAAACAGTTATGCAAATTGATTTCGTCTACTTTGGCACTAATCTTCTTGGAAAGCAACCTGAGGTGTTGTTCAGTTTAGGGATTATTGTTATCGCTGGCTAACACTAGATAAATCCTATATGAAAGCTACAATGCAAGGGCAGGCCCTGAAGTAAAGGCAAAAAAAAATGCATGTTCTTTTTTCAAGGGCTCTTCTGAAATATTAAGTGCTCTTCAAAAAAGAATATATTTCCTGGGCTACATGGGCCAATTTTATTTTTTAATTGGCACATGGAATTTCTCCCTCAGTTTTTTTTATATATTAGGGTAATACCCTCTACAAAATAAATTTAAATCAGGTCTGGAGATGTTGCTAAATATAATTCCCAAAATTTCTAATTTTTGACAGGTACTGTTAAGAGTTATAATTCCCACCCATGGTGTATATGAGATTTCTCAGTCCAAATGTTTAAATTGTGACAATGTAGGCAAAGCCTATAAGATCGTGAGAGTCAATTTGGTATAGTGGTTAAAGCACCAGATAAGAAATGGGAGATAGTGAGTTCTAGTTCCTCCTCAGGCACAAAGCCAGCTGGGTGACTTTGGGCCAATGCCTATCTCTCACCCGCTAGGAAGGAAGCAATGGCAAACCTCTTCTGAAAATATTGCCAAGAAAACTACAAGGATTTATCCAGGCACTCATCAGAAGTCAACACTGACTACTAACTCAAAGTCATAATGCTGTAACAATGACACACTGAATGCCGTGCCAAAATGCCTTGGACTTAGAAAATCTTTGTGCTCACAAAATTTCTATTACATTATTTCAATTACAAAAGTCCATATTGCTTGGATCATACACTACACTGATACATTATGACAACTTAGGTTCTTGGGAAGAATTCAATGCACATGAAGGGCAATACCAGCTGAAGAACTGGCAGCTTTGATTTCACATTTTTTTTGTATACAGTACATAAAAATAATAGTTTTACTCAAAACTTTTTTCTCTCCTTTGTCTAATAAATTAGAAGGATTGTGTTGCTATTGTTAGTAGAAGATGCTTTCTTATCAAGCTATACATTCTGAACATATCCAGTAATGGCCTTTGAGATGCAAAGATTGTTCCCAAGAAATAAAGACCATCTCTTAAAATCATATAACCAAGTTCATGTACACAGCTGAATATTTTTGGCAGTACCTTTTGATATTAGATTTAGGCAATTTCCAAAATTGTACTACCTCCTTCTGCCTACCAGACGCTTCTGCATCTTTCTTGAATTAAAATCCTTGATGATGCTACATCCCTTTGTCAATTGGAAACCACATGATACGAATAAACAAATCTCTACTTGTTTAAACTTTTGTTGGTAGGTAATCCAACAAAGAAATGTCAGGATATTAGTGCTGTTGTAGAAGCTGTATTATTAAGTGTACATAAGAATGAAAAACAGAGAAACCTACCTTTACAATCACAATAGGAAAGTTGTCAACTTCAAACATTTAGTATACATCCAGGGTAGAGTGTTAATAAAGCCTTGCCATAGTCAATCTGACTTCATTCACATGAAACTGATCAAGGAATACAAAAGCAAAAAAATAAATAAATCTAAGAACCCCATTAAAACTCCATAATAGAGACTAAGCTACCAGAATAATAATTTGGGAGGGAAGAAAGTGATAATGTAGGCAGTGGGGAAAAAAGAAGGAACAAGGAAGGGTTGAGTACATATATCGTTCTAAATGCTTTTTTCTCCAAAGGTGAACAAATTAGATTTTCACTCAAGTATTTTTTTTTATTTTTTTTTTGTCAAGCACTCTCTAGTTTTACAAGTTAAAAATGGTGAGCTTTTTCATTTAGGAGTCATCAGTTGAAAAGAAAAGAGGGAGAAAGCAAGTAACAAGGCAACAGTAGTTTGGCAAAATATATTTTATAACACAGGCAAATTAAATCAGTTGCTTTTTGGGTACTCTAAATGGTAAGATTTGGCAAGTATTAAGAATCTTCTCAAATAACCTTGTTTTAATTCTCCAGGTACCCTGAAGTCAAGTTGCTTTTCTCAAAAGTAAATATAGAAAATGCTCTTAATTCATACAGGACTGGGATAAATTGCCAGGTCTAGCTGAAATATTATTCTCAGCATTTCTCACCTAATTTTAAACCTGATAATTATAGTTTTGCAATATCAGCAAAGCCAAAGGTCCCAAGCTCTGATAAAGTTTGTCTGTCTTACCTTTTTAAGAATGCTAACTGCATTAATATTTATTTTGGTTCTTACTGAATCGAGAATCGAGTTAATACACATAGTCAATAGTTAAGCAAAATGAGGGATTCTATTCTGGATACTGTGATGCCTATAGTAATGAAGTACTGTTATCCAATAATAAATACAAGTGGAAATATTTACAAAACCATCATTTGTTCCTTTGCATGGACAGAAAAGGATAAGAACTATAAGAACTTAACCCATTTAACCTACTTAAATTTCTTCCCTTTTAAGCGTATTTTCCTCACTTTACCTTGTACTTTATTACAGCTTCTGCTCCCCCTGCTGATCTCAATTACAAACACTGGAATGTCCTAAATAGATCAAGTGTGACTTTGTTTCCACAATAATGCCATGAGTATGGCTAGAAATTTCAGTATTATCATGTTTTGACTTTGTACCTGATCAGATTATACATTAAAGGTAAAGGTTCCCCCACACATGCGTGCTAGTCATTTCCGACTCTAGGGGCCGGTGCTCATCTCCGTTTCAAAGCCGAAGAGCCAGCGCTTGTCCGAGGACGTCTCCGTGGTCATGTGGCCGGCATGACTAGACACCAAAGGCACATGGAACGCTGTTACCTTCCCACCGTAGTGGTCCCTATTTTTCTACTTGCCTTTTTACGTGCTTTCGAACTGCTAGGTTGGCAGAAGCTGGGACGAGTAACAGGCGCTCACTCTGTTACGCGGCACTCGGGATTCGACCTGCCAAACTGCCAACCTTCTGACCGACAAGCTCAGCATCCTAACCCACTGAGCCACCGCGTCCCTTTGATTATACATTAGGGTCACCCAAAATAGGGAGGTATGTATGATGAGAACCTACAGAGAACAAAAATTCTAACAGAAGGCTGAATGAACAACTATAAAAGCAAACAAATATTAGTCTTTTAAGCACCAGGAACAAGGAAGGTAACAGATAGACAAGCAGCAGAAGGCCAGTCCTAGCAAGGATACTTGTTAGTAGTTGTTCTTGTTTTTATTAAAGTTTTACAAGATGGAAATCCTTGGAGATCTGATTAGAAATCTACAATGTACATTTTGGCTAGTGCTGCAATAGTATTGATTTATTGGGAAATAAATGCTCTTCAGATAAAGGTTTTATGATAGTGTTTTTTTCACTATGAGCAATCATACAGTATATTGCTCCAACTGTTTGAATTTATTCAGGATTTTTTTAAAAAAAAATGTCTACAAAAGACTGCTTTTAGCAAAAAGAGGGATTTCACATTCATTCCATAGCAAAGAATATTCTTTTTTTATTGAAAAGTTTTTCAATACATTTTATCTTTAACAAAACAAACCCCCTCCCAACCCACCCACCCCTTCCCACCCCAGGCCAACCCTCCCTCCCTCCCATTCCCCCCTCCCCGACTTCCCAGAGCTAAATACAAGGTATAAAAGTAAAAACAATCATAATCTACCATATGCTAACAATAATAAGTTATTAAGTCTATCGCACTTTAACTCTCGTAAAATGACTACAAGCTATATAAATATCATCAATACTTATTCAAATGCTAAATGAAACTTTTTAGTCCCATATTTATTCTGAATGTAATCAATACATTTTTTCCACTCCACAATATATCTCTGTTGCGAATGGTCTTTCAAATACGCTGAGATCTTTGCCATTTCCGCCAGGTTGGAAACTTTTAAAGTCCATTCTTCTATAGTCGGCAGTTCTTCCTTCTTCCAATATTGCCCTACTAAAAGTCTTGCTGTCTTTCATAGCAAAAAATATTCTTAATACCAAGAATGGCTGGTTAACGGAATAATTCAATAAATCTGAAACTCTCCTGCTAGCTTTATACAATGGCTACTTCTCCATACTATACCAGTATTTAATATTGGTTTGTCGCTTCCTCACAGGTGTCAAAAAATGGGGCCACTTCTACAATGAGCCTGACTTTGAAACTCATTGAAAGCATCAACGATTTCATCAAATGTAGTAACTCTAACTCCAATAACATCCAATGTTATTGAAAACCACACTTTTTTTTTACAAAGCATTCACTGAAAATAATTGCTTCATCGTCAGTCTCTCAGCTTACTTTTCTAATTTCCTCTGTGAAAGGAGCGTACAGAAGGGGCTGAGATTGTAATGATGAACAGCTGTAGAGTGGATGAACCAACAGCTCATATAATTTGGTTTTCATTCTGCATATATGAAATTCAAAAACCATAATTTGGGGAAAGGGGAGATTTAATTCAAAATTCAAATGCAGGTGTTTTTGGTAAGTATTAACTTTGATTACACCGGATTTTATAGGGCAGGAGCTGAACATGCATTCTTTGTTAATTTGGATCCTGTAGTGGATTTTTTTTGGGGGGGTGAAAGGGGAAGAGATGTCATCTAGGAAACAGCCAGGAAAGGAAAGAGGAGCCCCCCAAATGTCTCAATGGTCAGAGAAAGAAATTTAGGAAGAATCGCCCCAATCATTCAAGTAGTTAAAAGTGGTGATGGGAAGTTTGTACTTTGAGACTTGCAAGATTGATGTCAGGAAACACAACCAAATGAACTAATTCTACTTGTAAGGCTACATTAAAAGAATCTAGCAAGTTAATTTCTGATGATTAAGCTGCTGGGGGCTCCTGACTCACTTGTCTGATATTTTCCTAGGCAATATCTCTTCCTCTTGTTTCCCAAGGTTATCCATGCATTCCGTTAGTGGTCCTTGGTGCCTACAAGACATACCATTTCAGGTCATTGCTAGGAATTTACAACTGATTAAGATGTCATTATTTGTGTACCTGGTTTACAGTAATCTCTTCATTTAATGGACTTGTGTAGGCAAGGCTTTCTGTTAAACCTGAATGTCAGTTAAATATGAATGAGATTTGACACATCCATAAAGTGATGAAAACTGCGAAACAGAGGTCCAGTAAATCAAAGGTTTACAAAATGAAATTAGTACAACTGACAAATCCAAGTTAAATAATACAATTCAGACTAGAAAGTAGATTAATTTGTATTAAAAATGAGTATTTACAAATTGGTCAGTAATAAATCAGTGGAAATAAGCTGTGAATTAGATGAATATTGATGCATTGTAAAAGCAATGTTGCTTTTTTGTTTTAGTAAAAATGACAAAGAAATTACATTTAAAACACAGAAATATAGTGCTGATAGTCCCATTAATGTTTGAAGTCTCCTTAAGAGACTTAAATGAATCTGTATCTGGAATTTTGAGCCACATTCTATGAAGTTCATGGTATTTTTGCAGAAAGGTTCATGGCAGAGAGCAACACGTGTATTAGTTCTAAGTTCATATTTATATTTGTGACATTTGTAATGCTATAGTTGTCATGATTCTGACAGACAGAGACAAATAAAGCAGAACTCTGAGGCTTGGAAATTCCTCAAATAACTTGTTTATTAGTTACAAAGTATCGGCATGTGAAAAGTGAAACCAAGTCTGAAGACACACATAACAATTCCCCAATACAAAGTTTAAAAATCCCACCCCTAAGGCTATGTAAGCAACTACATTCCCCAGTACATCTTCTTGGCAGGTTTTTCACGAAATGCCCAGCCTGCAGTCTTGGGAGAAGCTGATGAATAAGGAAGATGGCTGCAGTCATGCTCATTTTTAAAGTTGACAATGGTTTGCATTGGCAATATTTGAGAAGTACAGTACATTTTAGATTTGATTTGAAGCAATCAGTTTCTCCTACACTAATTACTAGAATTTAGTTACATGTCAACTTTCACACTTCCCAAATGTTCCAAATTAATTCTCAGATTAAAAAAAAGAAACATGTGAAGAAAACATCCTGAATTTATGTCTCTACATAGCATATATCTTCTAGTTGGTGGATTGCAAGTTGATTATATTCTCTAGTCACTAGTCTCTAGGTTAACAACATTAGGATGCATAGAATACCATAAATATATTTAGAGCAAAAATGCACTTATGGTAAATTGGTCAAATGTACCCAAATTGATTAGATCTTACCATTGGAAGGGAATACCTCATGTGGTATGACTACAGATATGACTAATGCTGCATCTTCTGTATGTTATTAAATATATTACATTAAAACAAATTTAATTTGTCAGTTAAACAAATCTGTGGCAGAATATAAAGATCAACTTTGTGATAACTCTGATGATGACATGGTAAAATATAGTAGACGGTAAAGAGCATGAATCAGTGAATAAAAGGACAGTAAAGTATGTGTCATAAAAATAGAGAAAAAAAGGATATAATGATTTTTCTGAAGGATGTCAGATCTCATGAATTGAACACATGCAGACAAGTAAAATTGTAGGCTTAAATTATGAATCACAGACTTAAATGTACATTGAGTTGAGTGTAGTGAACGTTGACACCCATAAATTGGTAATAGTTGCATGCTATACTCCAAAGAAGGATAACAGAAAACCAGAGATAAACTTTTGAGAACTTGATGCAACATTCTTAATGAATACCATCTAGGCGATGTGAATGGACAGACAAAACGGTTGCACAGAAAATATAGAAAAAGTGATAGAACATTTGGAGACACAAAAATGAATGATCATCAACTATGGAATCACTAGGAATCAAGCTCAATTCACATTTGTAATTACAAATGTATACAAGAAAAGAGCAGATTGATCAATGAGGGTACAACTACACTATTGTTCTCATTACACATATTGAGGACAAATTTATTGTACTAGATAATTTTCCTACTGCCAGAATCCATTTATATCCCATTCATAAAACTCTATCTGTATGTTTCTAAAATCTTATACCTCCCCCTGGATTCTGCCATTTTTCCAAGGAGGAGAAGAGAGGATGTGTATTCAGCCGGCTGGGAGGCTGTCTTCAAAGACCAGGGGAAGAACCTTTGAACTGAGAACAACAAAGGAAGGGGGGGAAGAGATCTGGTTTGTATCTCCGATTAGAATCTCTAAAGGAAGGGAGCAATTGTCGTGAAGACATGAGGTTTCCCTCTTTCCCATGGAAGGATTTGGCACCTGAATTTTAATTGATCCAGGACAAACCAGATGGCTTGGAGGGAGGGGGTTCAACCTGGGGACTCTTTAAAAAAGCACCAAACTGTAACACAGTTCAGATCCTGTCTAGTATTCCCATTACCAATCATGTTTCAGTAAAAGCTCCTTTTGGACAATTCCTGTTTCAAGAGTTCGTTCTTTCCTGGGATGTGGATTGGGGTGGGTCCTGACACCTACCTTCTTTCATGCCCATAATGGACTGCTATGTTCTGACATGAAAGTAGAGTACATCAAGGGAAATCCTTAGTTGCTATATTTCAGTGTGGTGGCAACTATTTGTTACACCTTTTGCCAGTGGATGTTTCATATGACCTCTTGTACTTGCCATGGGATTTGTTGTAGTCGTGCAAGATATTGCTTGTTTTATGTGCAGATCACAGATAAAGCAGATGTTCTCCTAAAGCTCAAAAGACTTCTAAAAACAATAAAGGAGAATATCCCTCTCCCTGCACATTGTAGGAGCACATTTTTCAGAAAGGTATATAAGAACATTGTCAAATATTGTAAAATGATAGCTGAACTTTCAGCCATTGCTATCAATGCGGATTTCATCAAATTACCTTTAATTAGAAAAATGAGTACATGTCTGACAGCATTATATGAAAACTCCATTTACTTCCATACCCAAAGGGATTTGGCATTTGAGAAATAGGGAGATTTTACTACTTTTAACCTTTGCTCCCGCTGAAAAGCTTCAGAGGTCAAGATGCAATCTCTGCCTGCATTTTCCTTTTTTCCTCCGAAGTCTGTTCTTTAGATAAAGTGACATGTGCAGAGAATGGAATGAAAAGAATGGTTGCACCTGCTCTAAGCAAGAATTGTCTATAAGGTTGTATCTTAGATAGCTTTGGTGAAATAATCCCAGTAGAAATGAATAGTTTTTACTGATTATGTCTCACCATATTGTTTATGGGAGAGACACTCTTCATCTGGGTCTCCAATAAGACCCTTCCAATATGGATGAATCCCTAACAAAACTCCCATGTTTCTCAGAGCACACAAGCCCCATACCCACATCATGGTAGTCCCTCATGTGGGGAATATTATTATGGTTGGTTGAATTCACAAAGTAGCTTACCAAGTGATACTTTGATGAGAAACACTTTGAGTGGATTTGAAAGAGCACCATTTTTATGTGTACCGTAAGAACAAATCCTATCAGTGTCTTTACCAAATAGGGTTGCTTTTTAAAAAAAAATAACTAAGAAAATTTGCTGCCGTTTCTTTCCTTTCCTGATCATATAAAAGTGATGAAGAAGCAAAGATGAAATTAGAAACCTGAGGGGGGAAAAAAGGGTAAGCTTTCTTCAACATTTAGAAACAAACATATATAGGCAGTCCTCAACTTACAACAGTTCATTTACTGACTGTTCAAAGTTGCAATGGCACTGGAAAAAGTGACTTATGATGGTTTTTCAAAGTTACAACCTTTGTAATATTCCCATGGTCATGTGATCAAAACTCAGAGGCTTGGCAACTGGTTCATACTTATGACCATTGCTGTATCCCAAGTTCATGTGATCCCCTTTTGCAACCTCCTGTCAAGCAAAGTCAGTGGGGAAGCCAGATTCACTTAACAACCCTGTTACTAACTTAACAACTGATTAAGTGATTCACTTAATAACTGTGGCAAGAAAGGTTGTAAAATGGGGCAAAAGTCGCTTAACAAATGTCGCAACAACAGAGATTTGGGTCCTCAATCGTAAGTTGAGGACTACCTGCTATATAAAAAAATGAGAACTTCAAAAAGCACAATTCTATTCAGGAGGCAAGAACTTCCTACTTGCAATTTAATATGGCATCTATAGTACTGTAGATGTGTATGTCTTTTTCAGCTTCTTATACCCGTTTACTGTATTGACTTGCACAAGATGTAAGAGGAGCAACATAATCCACCTTGTCAGCAATGCTTCTTTTCTCCTAGATTCTTAACAGAGAGGAAATGGCCTCTGATGCTCTGATACTGAGTTCTTACAGCATCCAGTGAAAATACTAAAGTAAGTGGGAGATGAAAGACACAAATATAAAACAAATCTGATTCTTAAATATTTAGGTACTCTCAAAAACTGATGTTGATGTGGAGAACAGATAAAGGCATTACAGTTATCACTCAAAGGAGGTCTAGACTCTGATATTTTAAACTTCCCTGCAACTGGGCTGGCAACTATTAACCACCTGGCTTTAAGATTTGTAAAGCAAGAAACATTATCCAGATGCTGCATAATTTACAGATGGATGGAAATGGAAATTACAGGATGCCTGAAACTGTTCATTTAAAATTCCCAAGGAGAGTTTTCTCTGTCCCTTGTGTTGTGGCAAATTTGTTGTTGCAATTGGAATCTAGAGTGACTACATTTGAAGTAAAGATCAGGATTTGAAGTTTGAATTTCTGACTTATATCAGTCCTACTAAATCACTGGTAGCCCTGGTTCTCCAGGATGTCTTTGCCTTATCCTGGCAAAAAGAAATTGAACAAGAAATGTATATTGTTCATCTCATATGTTCATTGATATGTAGAAAGGCAGTAGGTGTTATACTGACCATTAAAAACTCTTGTTACTGTCTTTGAACTTTGGAAAAAAGACTGGACAATGTGATTTCTTGCAATCATAGTTTGTGGAAACAGAGGGGCCAATGACTGAGAATTAATATGTTTTCCAATATGTTTTTATAATCTGATACACCAGTGTTTTTCCATGAACATATAATGATCATTATGGCAACATTATAAACACAGAAAGTTCTTCATAAATATACAAATTCCAGATGTTACAAATATGATTTAAGAAGTTATTGGCCTCTTTAAATATTATCTTCCTTCTTAGGAAGATAGCTCATCGTAGTAAGAATAGCCAACCAGTAAGAAGCTACTAGAAATCATGCCCAAACCCTCTGACTAATGTATCTTCAAAATTATTACATCTCCAACATAAGCATATTAATAATAAACTTTTAAAAGACATCTAATGAGGAGTTGAAGAGATCTGAATTTTTTGAATTAACTTTGTTTTACCCTCATAAGACATGTGTTTAATTTTTTAAAAATATCTGAGATTCTCAATTTGTTAATGTAAGGAAACTTCAGTGTCCTATTCTAACTTTCTTATATAAGTACAATATTTATTTTAGTAATGTCTTTTAAGAAAACAATTTTGTTCTAGTACAGGGGTGTCAAACTCAATTTCATTGAGGGTCACATCAGCATTGCGGTTGCCCTCAGGGGGCCGGGTGGGTATGGCCTGGGTGGGTGTGGCCTACTGGGTGGGCGTGGCTAGAGTGCGTATGGCCTACTGGGTGGGCATGGCCAGCTCTACAATGTTCGCATGAAGGGTGCCAATGGGGGCCTGGGCAGGAGTGGGACAGATCCGAGGGCCTCTGGCAGGCAGAGGGTCTCTGGGCCAGGGCCAAGGCAGTGGGGGGCTGTTCCCTCACTGTTTCCAGGATGGCTTCGCGGGCCACATGAAACCACTTTGTGGGCCGGATCTGGCCCCCGGGCCTTGTGTTTGACATGTCTGTTCTAGTAGTTCATCAAGGAAATGTTATTTCTAGTCCCATCCTAATCACAAAAATCAGCTGGGTGATCTTGGGACATTCATTCTCATTGAGCTATAGGAAGAAGCTAATAACAATCCACTTTTAGAATGCTGGTTAGAAAATTGGATAGATTTGTTCATGTAGTCATAGGGAGTCAATTCTCACCCAAAGGTTAAAAAAAAGGTCATTTTTCTATCTATGAAATTTAATTATTGATTTTTTCCTATTAACAAACTTTCCATAACTCATTCATTAATTTCATTTTATTTATGGCCCCCAGACCAATAAAACACAAATTTTAAAATACTATGTACAAAATAGAACAACCCTGAAACAATTAATATACCCAACTTATTGGGGTTTCTGAGACAGCAAACACTTCTGATCCAAAGAAGATAACTTATCTTTAGTGGATTTTGGTAAATCATAGTGGATTTAGTTTTCAAAAGTGTTAAAAAGTGCTGATCATTAATAAACAGTTATTAAAAGTAATTATTTTCAACATTCACTTTCAACGATGACAACAAATCTTATATAATATTTCCATTGCTTTTAAAATAAGAATTATTCCAAAGGATTAGTTTCTTATGACAGCAAGGATCAATTTTAATTTTTTACTCATGGACACCCACATATCTGGACTGAGTTTGATCCTGTTTCCCCTGATGATGTGGACAGGATTATGGGGAGGCTGAGCTCCACCACCTGTTTATTGGACCCGTGCCCCTCCTGGCTGATTTATGCAGCCTGGGAGGAGACATGAAGCTGGTTCCTGGCAGTAATAACTGCCTCTTCGAGTGAGGGTGTCTTCCCCGCCGCTCTGAAGGAGGCGGTGGTGTGGCCCCTTCTCAAGAAGCCTGCCCTGGACCCAGCGATTTTAAATAACTATCGTCCTGTCTCCAACCTTCGCTTTTTGTTGAAGGTTGTTGAGAGTGTGGTGGCGCATCAGCTTCCTCTGTTCCTGGAGGAAACTGATTATCTGGACCCGTACCAATCGGGTTTCAGGCCCGGGTACAGCACGGAGACGGCATTGGTCGCGCTGGTGAATGATCTCTGGTGGGCTCGGAACAGGGGTTGCTCCTCTGTCCTAGTTCTATTAGATCTCTCAGCGGCTTTTGATACCATTGATCATGGTATCCTATTGCGGCGTCTCAGGGGGTTGGGAGTGGGAGACACTGTTTTGCAGTGGTTCTCCTCCTATCTCCTGGACCGCTTGCAATCGGTGTTGACGGGAGGGCAGAGGTCCGCCCCGAGGCCTCTCATTTGTGGAGTTCCTCAGGGGTCAGTTCTCTCTCCCCTCCTGTTCAACATCTATATGAAGCCGCTGGGCGAGGTCATTCGTGGTTTCGGGGTGGGGTATCATCAGTATGCTGATGATACCCAACTTATTCTTTCCACCCCGAACCAACCCAGTGATGCCCTCGCCGTGATGTCCCATTGCCTGGAGGCGGTCTGGGTCTGGATGGGAAGAAACAGGCTTCATCTCAATCCTGCCAAGACTGAGTGGCTGTGCATACCGGCATCTCGAGCTAACCAGCCTATTCCATCTTTAATGATGGGGGGGTGAGGTGTTGCCCCCCGTCAATAGGGCATGCAACTTGGGCATCCTCCTGGATTCGTGGCTCAGTTTTGAAGATCACATAGGAGCCGTGACCAGGGGGGCCTTTGCCCAGGTTCGCCTGGTGCGCCAGTTGCGGCCCTATCTGGACCGAGATGCCCTATGCACAGTCACTCATGTGCTCGTGACCTCCCGATTGGACTACTGCAATGCTCTCTACATGGGGCTGCCCTTGAGGACCACTTGGAGGCTTCAGCTGGTGCAGAATGAAGCCGTGCGGGTTGTGATGGGGGTTTCCCGATACTCCCACATAACACCTCTGCTCTGCGAGCTGCATTGGCTTCCGGTTGCCCCCCGGGTGAGATTCAAGGTGCTGGTGATGACCTATAAAGCCCTAAATGGCTTGGGTCCGGGATATCGGAGGGAGCACCTGCTGCCGGCATCAAGTTCCCTTCGTCCTGTGCGCTCCCACAGGGAGGGTCTTCTCGGGGTACCGCCGGTAAAAGATTGCCGGTGGACAATACCCAGGGGGAGGGCCTTCTCAGTGGGTGCACCAGCCCTTTCGAACCAGCTGCCTGTAGAGCTTAGAACTGCCCCTGACCTCCATTCATTCCACCAGGACCTGAAGAACTGGCTTTTTGAGCTCTCTGGCCTGGACTGAGGGTATTAATTGGGGTTTTAATTGGTTTTTAACTAAGATTTTTATATTCAAGTTTTAATATAATCATTTTAATTGTTTTAAATTTTGTAATTGTGGTATTGTTTCTTTTAAAAACCTTGTGAACCGCCCTGAGTCCTACAGGAGAAGGGCGGTATATAAGTCTAATAAACTAAACTAAACTAAACTAAACTATGTTTGACCGGCTTGATCACCTCAGCACTGGAAATACAATACAGTTTCTCCAGTATTTTGAGAATGGACAGCTTGGCAAGATTTTAGAAGGGCCAAATAGTTCCCCAATTTTTCTGTGGAATATAATAAATGCCATTTTCATTCTGATACAATGACAAGGTTGGTAAGAGTATCAGTAGTATGCAATTTATTATTTTGATCAGTTACTGTATGCATATCTATCAATGTATACAGTATTATCTATTTATGTTTGTGTATACAGGTACACACTAGATGTTTGTAAGTGATATGAAGAAATCATACAATTGATTTAATAATGTATTGTCAAATATCAACATTAATGTTTGTGTTCTTTCTCTTGAAGGATTCCTTTCTAATCCACCTTTACAGGATTGGTTTCACAATTTTTATATTATTGGGCAGGAGCTGCTTTCCAAATACATCAGCACTGGCAATAATATTTATTTTAGTTCAAGTTTAATGTTAGTTTACCTGCATTTTTGCAAGACATTTGCAATACAGTGTCACAATGTGTATATTGTGTATATTGTAAGAGTGACTGCATCACACCCTGTTTATATGAACATAGAAGCAATAACAACAAATTAAGGGATCTGCTTCCAAATAAGAAGCTATTATTTGTTTACATCACTTAGTTTAGGTAGTAGAAGAACAATAAAGCAATTTATCAAGCCACCACAAATAATACATGCAGAGAATTATTCCCTTATCTATGATAGCTCAAAAAGCTGATTAAAATAGAATGGTTTGAATGCCCATGCTAATACAGACACCACTAGTTCTCCTGGGTAAAACATTCCAGAGATAGGGTATATAGAAATAGAAAAATCCCTCTAGTCTATCTCGTTGTTTAAATATCTTGAGACATATTGGACAAGTCAGTTATTGGGAAGAATTACTGTCATGGTTCCAATAAATGACACAATTCAAACAAATTGCAGGCATATTATTTATCTAAAAAGTCTTAGTAATGAAACGAAACATCAGCACTCATGGAGGGATGCCAGAATCTGAAATCTCCTCCCCCCCCAAACCCATCATAATACACAGGGGCTCCCACAGTAGTCTTGGCCCATTCGATGAATCCCCTTGCTAGGTTTGTATCCACATACCACTGCATCTCCTCCATTTCAAGGGGGCACATAGTGTACATTCTTGGTTGGGGGAGTTTTGACCCTGGTAACAGTTCAATGGAACAATCATCAGGACGGTGAGGAGGCAAGGTATTGCATTCTTTCTCACTAAATGCCTCTGCTAGATCCTGGTACTCGCTGGGGATGAGCGGCTCGCCAGGTGGCCGTAAGGCAGCCATGTGCGCTTGCTCATTAGGTGGGCTAAAGTCTCCTGTAACATCTGTTGAATCAATGGGGGGATTGGGCTCTATGGGTAATCTCACAGTTCTCATTCCTTTTTTCCCTCCAGATAAATGGCTTCCATTTGTCTAGCCAGGGTAGTCCTAGGATCACAGTCTCAGACATCTTTGGAGCTACCAGGAAGCAAATAAACTCCCAGTGCTCACCTATTTTCAGGTGTAAGGGCTCCGTTAATTGCGTGACTAAAGTCCCTCCCATTAGGAAGCCATCGGCTTGCTCGAACCTCACAGGTTTGGAGAGTGGCTTAGCCCGTATGCCCAGTCTCAAGGCACATGACAGGCTAATGATGCATCGGGAGCAGCCAGTATTGACTAGCACTTTCAGGTCTACTTGTGCCCCTGACTTAGGGATTATGAGTTATTAGCAGGCAATAAAAAGGGTAGGATGCGTCGACTCACCATCGGGTCATTTTCCCCTTCTTCATCGTCACTGTTGAAAGAGGGTAGAACTGGGGTGGATCCAGTCTGAGTTCCGGCATCCTCCCATGTGGGGGATATGACCTGGACAACAGGTTCCTGTGTCATCCACTTGCTAGGTTTCTCTCCCTTTAGCCGCTGTGCAGGTTTTTTTCTCACTGCTTGTCCTGGTCTGTTCTGCTGTTGGGGGAAGGGGACTAGGCATTTCGCTGTTCGATGTCCCTGCTGCCCACATCGGAAACACTTAATTGCTGGGTCTACAGGTGGCTTGGGTCTTTCAGCCCTCACAGTAGTTGGAGATCTTCATGGGGGTGAGTTGTTCTGACCTTGGCTCAGGTTCAGGTAAGAGAGGCTTCTTATAGCAGGGAAGCTGAACATCTAATTTCACTGCTGCCTGGTACCATTCATGCAGTTGGTCAGGCACAACTCTGTAGATACATGCCAGAGAAAGGTAGTCATGTAACCCTTCTCTAAAAAGTTGAATTATGGATTGCTCAGGCCATCTCTCTATCCAACTGGCCAGCTTTCGAAACTCCCACACGTACTCCAGCGCAGGCCGGCCAGCTTGTTTTATTTTGTGGATTTGCTCTTCTGCTTTAAGGGTTATAGATGGGTCCTCAAAACTTTCCCTCAGCCCTAGGAGGAAAAGGAGGGGGTCCTCCAAGTCAGGAGCTTCCTCATTATATAAATTGTTCAACCATTCAGATGCTTCTTCCTCTAGGATGGACGCAATCACATCAACGATAGCACCTGGGTCCGGGTAGAGATGGACCCAGTTATTCAAATGAGAGTGTATGTGGTTGAGGAAGAAAATCAGTTTCTCTGGGTCCCCATCGAAGGTTGCTCTGAAGGGTGGGTTCATCATTGGTTGCTGGGGTCCCCATTGCTGCTGGCCCCACCCTGGTTATTGGTTAAATGGTTGCTGGGATCCCCACTGGTGTTGTTGTGCCTCCAGTTGCTGCTGGCCCCACTCTGGTTCTTGATTTAATGGCTTCTAGGGCCCCCACTGCTGCTGGCCCCACTGGTCCTGCTGTACATTCAGGGTTGCACGTTTGGGTCCTGCTGCTGCCACCCTTGCTGTTGTCCTCCCACCAGCTCCTGATCTCCAGGCTTCTGCACCACCCCCAGCTGTTGCAAGGCTCTATTAGCTGGGGCAAGCTCAGAGGTTGTTGGCCTTTCACTTGTGGGGGCTTCCCAACCTCCCATTGCTGCAGAGGCCTCAGGCTTGGGTCCTCTGTCTCTATGGGTCTGGATGGCTTGGCAGGGGACTCCTGGGTCTGGCAGCCAGTCTGATCTGCAGACAGGATTTTCCACTCACCCAGATTCTCAGTGGCTGAAGATCTGACATCTCTTCCCTATTCTGCTTCTGGGGCCTCTTGCCACACAGTCTGGCCTCTGTATTCTCTACTGGAGTGGTTCCAGCTTGATGACGAGATAAGCTCAGTTATCTGCTGAGGTTTGGAGATCGGCCCAAATTCATCTTCCCCCAGAAAACTATTTATTATTTCCTCTTCAGAAGTTTCACCAGCAGCCAATCTACAAATAAAATCTACAAAAAGCTACAATGAAATCTTGTGCAGCCTATTAATAAAAAGTCAATTAAGCAAAAGAATGGTATTACTTGTAGTAGTATACGAATGAGCATAAATTCTTCTTTTCTATATACATTTGGATAGATTTATAGAGGATAGATTCTGTCCCATGTTCAAAGGCAGACACGGTTCAAGAATGGACTAGACCACAGTCCCCAACCTTTGTGGCTTGGTGGTCTGGCTGCGGGGAGGAGAGGAACTGGGCCATGTGATTGGCGGGCATTCACACAGCTCAACTTGTGCAAATGGCAGGTTGGTGCAAAGTTTGTGAGTGCCAATCAGCCTACCGCTCATGCAAGTTGAGCAGCGCACGTACTCCAGCCAGCCACTCACACGTCCTAATTCCAAATAGGCCACAGCCCAGTAATGAGCCAGGTTCCAGGGGCTGGGGAAACCTGGGCTAGACTAATTCTGCAAGACTGAATAAGGAAAACTACAAACATATTGAAATGGTTGTCTACAGTTTGCCCTTTCCCTCAAGGAGGAGGGGGCGAGATAAAATGACACTGATGTACTTCAAATGGAACACAAAGGATATTTCTTCACCTTACAAGAAAACAAATCTCACAAAGATTTCAGCACTGGAATAGAAGGTCTGTATCTCCATGAGATTCATTTACTGCCATGCTAAAGCATGAACTTAAACTTGATGTAAGCAAAATGCAAAGTCTGGGAAAAATTGTTTGGAAAGACTTGCTTTCAATTAGAGGAACACTGTGCAGTTGAGTTAACTACAGGCTTCCCTTGACCTCAGAGAAGGCTTTATCAAATAAAAATGCTTATTTATAGATGGCAGGGCTGTCTGTGGTGTGTAGATAAAAAAGCAGCACCAGCGTTATCCTCATCTATTCAAATATATCTTGTTAGCATTTGTTATTCACCAGCTCAGTTTTTCAAAAGAAGGCAATCAGAATTCTGGCTATTTATGATTATGTGGAACTAAAATAATGCTGGAAGGATGGCCATGTTTTCTCTCCATTTTTAAACACAGTGGCACTATGGCTGTTTATTGACTTACATTAGCTGAGGCAATTACATCTGGAGTTGAAGATGTATTATTATTATTATTGTTGTTGTTGTTATTGATCATCGCACAGTCAGCCAGATGTTCAGACTGGATTTGGCATTTTTGTCTACCTATCAAGTCCTTACCAAGGACCTGGGATAGGCAGATGTGGATGTTTGATGGTATTATAGATATCGTCGTAGGATGGAAGCAGTTTCTAGTAAGGTCACCTTTTGCAATTGACTAATGGGGAATTTGTCAATGCCAATGGTGTTCAAGTGGTGCTATTATTATTATTATTATTATTATTATTATTATTATTATTATTATTATTATTATTATTATTATTATTATTATTATTATTATTATTATTATTATTATTATTATTATTATTAAATTATCATGTGCAGTTTTTGCTGAATTTTGCCTTAAATTTCCATCCTGCACCTCCAAAACTTCATTACAGGTAATCCTTGACTTACAACCACAATTGAGTCCAAATTTTCTGTTGCTATGCAAGACATTAGTTAAGTGAATTTTGTCCCATTGTAAACAACATTGTAAGATGTTGTTAAGTGAATCACTGCAATTAAGTTAGTGGCACAGTTGTTAAGGGTACCTGGCTGGTCAGAAGGTTGCAAAAGGAGATCACGTGGCCCTGGGATATTGCAACTACAATGGTCATAACTGTGAAAAACAATCCTACTACAACAATGGACTTATAATGCCGTCTTTGTGTGCTAGATTCTGCACTTCCAGACTAGGAATGCAGAGCTACCTCCGTGAAATGCACAATAGAGTCTTATTTGAACCCAAAGGACTATCATATATAGCTAATCTATATTTATGTTAACCAGCCTATAATAGCTTGCTAATCGAAAGATCATAGACATCTTTGTAAAATATTTGGCTAAAATTAAGCTGTCATTTTTAAAGCAATCCCACAGTCTATTAAAGAAATGGGCTTAAATCATAATGATAATCATAATAATAGAATTATCAGACAAGATTATTCTTGATAAGTTCCCAATGGCTTTTAATAACTGCAGACAGTCCTCGACTTATGACCACAATTGAGCTCAAAATTTCTGTTGCTAAGCAAGACAGTTAAGTGAGTTTTGACCCATGTTATGACCTTTCTTGCCACAGTTGTTAAGTGAATCACTGCAGTTGTCAAGTTAGTAGCATGGTTGTTAAGTGAACCTGGCTTCCCCATGACCTTGGAACACAGCAACCGTCATAAGTATGAACCAGTTACCAAGCCTCTGGGCATGCTTTTCTTTGAAAAACAGTCATAATGGCAATGGCATTTTTTCAATGCCATTGCAACTTTGAATGGTCTCTAAATGAATGGTTGTAAGTAAAGGACTTTGTGTATTCCATTTGTTTCCAAAGTCCTTCACACAGATCTCTTCCCAAGTATCAATATCAGATATGATGGAGTGCTTTTGTGTTTTGAAAGCTACCAGCAAGATTTGTCCTCCTATAATAACCGCCCTTCACTGTTTTCACCTGTTATTCTCTATGGTAGTTATATTCATGCTGTGCCAGACCATTACTGAAACTTTTCAAGTACAGTTTTTGAGATATACACTTATTCAGAATAAATAAATATACCCAGACCATGTTTCTGTCAGTCTCATATTTCAATTTCTTTCCCTCAGTTGTGCAACTGTTTAAGTGGAACACATATCTTATGTTAGTAACCTGGAGACAATGCAGGATTTTATGCTTATTTGTTTTTTTAGAAAATGTTTAAAGGGGAATTTGTTGTTTTTAGCATCTTTCTTTAACCTCAATCATTCTCTTTAGCTTTCCTGACCTCCTTTTCATTATTCTAAGTTGCCTGTAATTTTGGTGGATATCCTGTCCCCATTTTCAGCATTATAACTGTGCCTTTCCTGGCATTCACTAGCTTTTTTTTATTTAAAAAGTTTTACAATACATTTTGACTTTAATCCCCCCCTCCCCCACCCCTCTCCCTCTCCCCCACTCCCTCCTCCCCCCCCCCGACTTCCCAGAGCTAAATACAGGGCATAAAATCAAAAAACAAACATAAACACCCCTATGTTATCAACAATAAACTATAAATTCTATCTCTCTCTAGCTCATATAAAATGAGTACAAACAATATTAATATTACAAATAAAGTAGAAAAGAAAAAGAGGAAAACAGAAAAAGATCTTTACTCAAAATAAATTTTCTTAATCCCAGTCCTTATTCATATTAATTTCAAAAAAAAAGAAAAGAAAAAAAAACTTTCACCTGCTATTTGCATTCTCCCACCTTTCTCTAATTTCCAAACAAATTCTCAGTTACGCACCAAAAGCGCTTATCTCTGTTAATCTTAATAATCTCCAACCAAACTAAACTATAATCAAAAATAGTTCTTGCATGTATCACGCCAAATGTCTCACAGTTCCAAATCATCCTTAAGTTCAAATAAAAGTTCAGATAAAAAGAGTATATATAAAAAAAAAAAATTAGGCAATCTCTAAGACAACTTGTTGTTAATTAGGAGCTTACATACCCACTCTTAGTTCAACACATACTTTAAGTCCATAACCCTAATATACTTTTCTAGCAAGCAAATAACATCAATCTTAAATTGTGTAAAATATTAAAAAAAAGAAAAAAAACTTTCTTTCTCCTCTATAATAATTTTACTCCATTGACATTCTAATCTAAAAATTTAATCAGCAATCTTAACGCCCCAAAACTTTTGGAGCACCTCTGTCATGACCCCCAAAACTTCTTTAGACCGCTCTCCTCCTACATCTTCACTGTAAGCACACTTTGAAGATTCCATAACTTTCTGCTGGTCTTGCTCTCGCTCTCGTCTCGCTCTTCTTAGGGCGGCACGCGTCATCTTCTGGCCTCCTGCAGCAACCGATGAAACTGTAGCTTGATCCCCTCCAACACCATTGTCCTCTGTCTGTCTATCTGCAACATCTTGAAACTTTCCCACACCGTATCCTTTTGCAGCTTCCAAAAATGATAGGGGGGTTGCTTTTAACACATTACTATAAAAATCACGTGCCTGAGCCACAGTAACCAAACGATGTCTTTTACCTTTGTGCGTCGCCACCAACCCAACTGGAATCTCCCATCTGAACTTAATATCACGTTTCTTAAGTTCCTGTACTAGAAATGCAAAATCTTTCCTTCTCCTTAGGATCTTCGGAGGGATCTCTTTTAAAACCAAAACTTCTTGCTCAGCCACTACCAAATTAGTATCATAAGCAGCTTGAATGACTTCATCTCTAATTACTCTCTTTGTAAAATAGACCACCACATCTCTGGGTAACTTCCTCTGTCTTGCAATCCATGAATTTACACGAAAAACTTTGTCCATATTTCCCTCAATTTCAGATGCTGACTGGCCCAGTACCCCTTCCAGAGCCTCAGAAATCAGCTGCTTTAAATCTTCTTTACCATTCTCCTTTAAACCCCTAATTCTAATAGCATACTGCATCTGATTATACTGAACAAGGCTCAATTCTTCGTCCATTTTATCCCTTATATTTTCATTTTCTAATACCTTTGCTTCTAATATAGAGTTCTTTTGACTGAGATCCTCCACTTTTATATCCAGCTGTAGCACACATTCAGCTACAGATTCAACCGTAGACAAGATGTCCACCCTCATTGCTCTCAGCTTCTCTTCCATCTTCTCCAATTTCTCCATTTTCTCCTCCAATTTCTCCTCCAGCTTTTTCAACTTTTCATCCATCATATCAGACATCAGTTGTGCATGCTTTCCAAGAGCGTCTTGTAAATCCTTAAGCGTCAATACCGGGGGAGATGCAGGAGGAAGCAAAGCTTGCAGTGAGGTCTCTTGCACCAGGGAAGACCCCGCATTCCGAAGAGCTTTAGAAGTTTTAGCCGCCATCTTCCCCCACTTTCACTTATTACGCACTTTCACTTTAAAGCTATAAAATCCATTGAGCTAGAGAGTAAAAATAAAGAGTCCACTTCACCTTGACCTCCTGTACCGCTCTGCCTGCATCTTGATAATCAAAAGTATTTCCTTTTGGCAGGGGTGGTTGCTAACGCCTGGCTCTGCTCCAAGAATCCCAGAGCAGAGGCGCTGCGCAGCTCGGAGCAACCCAGGCTTCGGGGGGGCTCATCCTTCAGCCGCCCAAGCTCTCAGCTCAGGCAGCCCCGGAGAGCTCAACCCCTACCTGGGGCCTCACCCCCTCCTCTTCTCCCGAGGAGGGGGCTTTAAATCCATCTAAACAGCTGATCGGCGCTGTTTACGATGGAAAAACACAGCTGCGGAGTGGGCAGCCCGAAAACGGCTGTCTTTCGACGTCGCGTCGCCACCGGAAGTCCGCATTCATTAGCTTTTTATATAACACTGGATTCTTCTGTTCTCATTTTTTTTTATTTTTTTCATTGTACTTGTTTGCAATTTGTGCATTTGGAAACTCTCATGACTTTCCTGGGACAGTTTCCTGGGGAGCCGTGGTGGCGCAGTGGTTAGAAGGCAGTATCGCAGGCTAACTCACTGTTCACTGCCAGCAGTTTGATCCTGAGCAGTTCAAGGTTGATTCAGCCTTCCATCCTTCTGAGGTCAGTGAAATGAGGACTCAGATTGTTGGGGGCAATATGCTGATTCTATAAAATGCTTACAGAGGGCTGTAAAGCACTATGAAGCAGGATATAAGTCTAAGTGCTATTGCTATTCCTGGAAGGACTATGTTTGGCAGCATTTGTTTTCCAGCAGATGTTTGAGTAATTAAAGTTCCTAACACCACTGTTTCATATTTCTTTGAAACATTAGCAGTTTGCTTTTGATTGATATCATCTACATATCCCTCTTGAATAGGCAGACAATGGCAAACACTTATAACAGTGGCATTGTTGTCTTTTTCAACTACTTATTTTAATTCAGATTCTCTATACAATATTGCCAAGTTAATTTTCTGGGTAAGAATCATTTTTTTTAATGCATGCTGTTTCTCTTCATGCAATTGTGTTTATTCCTTCTGAACAAATTATTTCTCTGTGTGGTTATGTTTCAATCTTGTTAGTGATCTTACAAAGTTAAATCTATTAAACTATACTTTCCTTCCTGCATTAAGAGTTTAAACCTATCTTGTTTATTTTCCGTGCTCTTGTCATTATTATACACAAGGCAAAGAGGGTGAACTTTATGAGCTAGCACTTTCCCTGATTTTTCACTGAGTGAATTAATGGCTCCCATTGTAGCAAAATTCCCACTGCATTCTTTTTTAAATTTTTATCCAAGGCCCTTGCTTCAGG
Organism: Vipera berus; assembly: GCF_964194415.1. NCBI lineage: Eukaryota > Metazoa > Chordata > Lepidosauria > Squamata > Viperidae > Vipera > Vipera berus. The sequence continues at coordinate 67,929,263 of NC_138207.1, forward strand.
GTTTTCATCTCAAATATACATACAATTCAGTTTAAAGTCCTTTTAAGCAAACTCACCATGCTTCAGCCATTGTTGTTCTAAAACCCAATGAAGTATAAAAGGTAAAGGTTCCCCCGCACATGCGTGCTAGTTGTTTCCAACTCTAGGGGCCGGTGCTCATCTCTGTTTCAAAGCTGAAGAGACAGCGCTTGTCTGAGGACGTCTCCGTGGTCATGTGGCCGGCATGACTAGATGCCAAAGGCGCACGGAACGCTGTTACCTTCCCACCGTAGTGGTCCCTATTTTTCTACTTGCATTTTTACGTACTTTCAAACTGCTAGGTTGGCAGAAGCTGGGATGAGTAACAGGCGCTCACACTGTTACACACCACTCGGGATTCAACCCGCCAAACTGCCATCTGATCGACAAGCTCAGTGTCCTAACCCACTGAGCCACCACGTCCCTTAATGAAGTATAAGCCATCATATATATAACTCAGGCCATTATCACATAAACCAAATTTATTTCATCTACACCATTTGTACAGGCAATAGTTCATTTGCAGTATTCTTTCCTTTCCTGGTCTTGCATGGATTAGAAAAAAAAGTGGATAAAGACAAAATATTTCAGTTTGCTTCCTAGGTTTCAAAATCTATAAATTGAAATTGTTCTCTATTTGTCCCCATATAGATTAGTGGGACCAATGAAAGGGTATTTGTAAGTGGATTTGATATAAGTTAAAAGTTAAAAGTTGTTATAGCACATTCACAATTCTTGTTCCTGACACACAACAAAAATCCCAAATTAATAGCTGTGTTTGGCACACATTTGTTTTAATGCCTTCATATAGGATTTCATTTACACCTTTCAAACTGCTCCCAAACCTTACAGAATAATGTGGACTGAGAAAGAATCATTTACTTTAGTTGGTTGGTAAATTGCAAAACATATTATTATTATTATTATTTATTGCATTTATATACCGCCCTTTCCCTGAGGACTCAGGGCGGTTTACAGGGAGTTAAAAATCAAACATACAAAAGTTAAAAAACCAATTTAAAAAGATTAAACCAACCCTGTACAATTAAAAACCCCAATTAAAATAAATTTCTCCTCAGCCTGGCCCCGAGAGCTCAAAGAGCCAGGTCTTCAGGCCCCGGCGGAATGATCGGAGGTCGGGGGCAGTCCTCAGCTCCACTGGCAGCTGGTTCCAGAGGGCAGGCGCACCCACTGAGAAGGCCCTATCCCTGGGTGTCACCCGCCGGCAATCTCTTACCGGTGGGACCCTGAGCAGACCCTCCCTGTGGGAGCGCACTGGGCAAAGGGCATTTGATGCCGGCAGCAGGTGTTCCCTCAAATACCCCTGACCCAGGCCATGTAGGGCTTTATAGGTGATAACCAGCACCTTGAATTTCACCCGGAGGGCAACCGGAAGCCAATGCAGCTCGCGGAGTAGAGGTGTTACATGGGAGTATCGGGGAAAACCCCATTACAACTCGCGCGGCCGCATTCTGCACCAGTTGAAGCCTCCGAGTGGTCTTCAAGGGCAGCCCCATGTAGAGAGCATTACAGTAGTCCAAACGGGAGGTCACAAGCGCATGAGTAACTGTGCGTAGGGCGTCTCGGTCCAGATAGGGACGCAACTGGCGCACCAGGCGAACCTGTGCAAAAGCCCCCCTGGTCACGGCTCCTATGTGATCTTCAAAATTGAGTCGTGAATCCAGGAGGACGCCCAAGTTGCGAGCCCTATCAACGGGGGGTAACACCTCACCCCCCATCGTTAGAGGTAGAATAACCTGGTTAGCCCGAGATGCCGATATGCACAGCCACTCAGTCTTGGCGGGATTGAGACGAAGCCTGTTTCTCCCCATCCAGACCTGAACCGCCTCCAGGCACCGGGACATCACGGCGAGGGCATCACTGGGTTGGTTCGGGGTGGAAAGAAAAAGTTGGGTATCATCAGCATACTGATGATACCCCACCACGAAGCCACGAATGATCTCGCCCAGCGGCTTCATATAGATGTTGAACAGGAGAGGCGAGAGAACCAACCCCTGAGGGACTCCACAAATGAGAGGCCTCGGGGCGGATCTCTGCCCTCCCGTCAACACCGACTGCGAGCGGCCCTGGAGGTAGGAGGAGAACCATCGTAAAACAGTGCCTCCTACTCCCAACCCCCTGAGACGCCGCAGCAGGATACCATGGTCGATGGTATCGAAAGCCGCTGAGAGATCTAATAGGACCAGGACAGAGGAACAACCCCTGTCCCTTGCCCACCAGAGATCATTCACCAGCGCGACCAATGCCGTCTCCGTGCTGTGTCCGGGCCTGAAACCCGATTGGTATGGGTCCAGATAATCAGTTTCCTCCAGGAACAGAGGGAGCTGATGCGCCACCACACTCTCAACAACCTTCGCCAAAAAGCGAAGGTTGGAGACTGGACGATAGTTGTTTAAAGCAGCCAGGTCCAAAGCAGGCTTCTTGAGAAGGGGTCTCACCACCGCCTCCTTCAAGGCGGCAGGGAAGACACCCTCCTTCAAAGAAGCAGTTATTACTGCATGGAACCAGCCTCGTGTTCCCTCCCGAGCCGCATATAATTTGGGATATATTTTTTTAGGGCAAAAGGAGAAAGCTACCTGTTTCAGAAAAACTTTAATTACAACAGCAAAAACACTTGAAACTAGCAAATTTCTTTACTAAGAAATAACTTAGCTATTACACTGTTTCTCTGTTGCTGCTAAGAGTAGGCATAGAATCTATTAGAGTGGAGACTGCAAAGAAGGATATTTAAAGTGTTTCTTGTTTCTACGTGCACCTGCATCTTGCCGCTTTAACTTTGTAAATACAAAATTAACCTAATTCTACATATAAATTTCATAATATATAAAACCAAATCCTCAACTCTATCTATCTTTCGTGTATGTGTATGCTAAGGAAGTTTCACTCACAGGAAAGAACAGGACTGCTTCTTTGGAATTGAAGGTTAAAGGGCACAGCGGAAGGAATTGTCTGATTGGAGCCTCATTTTGGACAGACTGACTTACAAGCTGCTGCCAAGCCATCTGAATCTTAAGGATTTTCTTAAGCCAGTTTAGAATTCTACCAGCAAATGGTCAGAATAGGAGCAGATTACATGGTGGAAGTAGATAGGTTTGTTTTGGCGGAAGTAGTTTGTTTTCTTTCGGGGTGCAACTGCATCCAATATATTGTTATCACTGTTTCCGCCAGTGAATGCTCATTTCTTCTTCAAAGATCTGAAAGTTATATTTTCTATTTCTCTTGCATCTGATAAGAAATGGTACAGGGTCTTCTCCTGCTTGAGCAGCGGGTTGGACAAAGACCTCCAAGGTCCCTTCCAACTCTGTATTCTGCTAGTTACCAACTCCTAACAGTGGGCTCTCATACTCTTTGTTGATCATGATCAGTGTCATAGAAGATCTGCTTCTACTAAGTTGCTATCTCATTACTGAAGCAAGCAAACAAACAAGCAGAAAACAAAACAAAAACACAATACCCCAAACAACAAAAATGCAACCCTATAGCAAGGGCTTTTTTTCTCATAGAACGCTCAGAATGGAGTTCCGGCACCTTTTTTGGATGGAACCTTGTAGGGTAGGCAAGGCGGGTTATATGACATGTGTGAGTTCCGTCACCTTTTTCTTTTACAAAAAAAGCACTGCCTATAAAAGAAGATGATGTTTTTTCTGTGACTCATAGCAGAAATGAAAATGAAGGAGCAGAAACCCAAGGCTAGATGGGAGAGAGCAGTTCTGCAATGGACCAATAGTGGCCCTACAGGTTGTCTACCTCCTTCAGAGTTCTCTTCCACGAGCCATAGAATATTAGCCTATGGGTTTTGATGTGTTTTCTGATGGAAAATACCATTTTCCTCTAGATAACTTTGATCCAGCTTCAGTCTGCATCAGCAGCATACTGTCAATGAATTGAAGTCTCTACTGAAACAAAAATTCCTCGTTACCTAGTATGTTAACCAGTTTATAACCTGAACAAGAAGGTTGTGTGAATGGGTCCTAAGACTTAAGCCATACAAGAGTGCTTTTCAAAACCTTTTAAATAATGAATATTCCCTAATACTTATCAGATTCTTATTTTGAGACATGGAAGGCTTTAGCCCTTTGACCAGTTATATAGATTTGCTTCATATGAGATCTCTTTTTCTCCTATTTGGAATAAAGCTCTAATCTACTCCAATAGGAAGTTTTCCCACATCCAGTATATTGCAGACAGGCCTTGTATATTTTGTCCAAAATGAAGGTCTAGAACTGATTATTTCTGACAAAAAAATCAATTCAAGGCCAGGTGATAGGATTAATATCAGATATAATCTGACCTTATAATGTTTGGAATTGGTTGTAAAGTTCAAGATGTTTCTGAATATAACATATGCCTGAAAATGAAAACATTTAGATAAAGCAGTAAATCAATTCCAGGCTGCTCATAATCAAATTGCTCACCAGTTGCATTATGCATTAAGAAGACTGCACAATCTGCCTCTACAATAATATTTAATACCCATCAAGCCAATAGGAATTTAATAAGCTATTGTGGTTGACTATATCAAACTTCAGTATTAATCTAAATATTGTCATGAACCTAATTAGCCAGTTATATTCTGAGGATGATTAATTTAGGATAACTACTTTAATGCCAAAATATATTATATTAACTAACTATATATTTGTACATATATGCACACAGGACCTGTATTACTAAGTGCCCAGGCAAGAACTTCACTCATTCGATAACACAGTGATACATGCTGATATTCCTCCAGACACAAACTATAATGATATTTCTGTCCATTGTTAAACTTTATTGTTATGCTTGCATCTTAAGTTCTTAGGTCAAGTTTTGAACAGACTGCATTTCTTTCAGCTAACATGCATACAATTATGGTTTACAGCTGCAAAGCAATTTAAATATGTTTGTTAATTATACCTCATAATGTTTCTGTGATAGAGAAGAAATGAAACATTATTTCTTCCATGTTGATAATAAATCATTCTAACATAAGCTTATATTGACCTTGATGCTCTCAAAAGGATTAAATGCTCACTTTACAGATGAATTATAAATATTTTTGAGAAATATATATATATATTTGGCGTATTTGGGTCTTTTCTCGTGTAGGATTGAGGGTATCTTGACGACGGTTCGACAAGGTCCCACTCATCATCTTCAGGCTGGTGTCTTCGGTTTTGTGCTTGTGCGAGCAGTAGTGGCTGTTTGTTCCTCTTTTTTAAACTGCCAGAGGGGGTGTGTTCTGTGGGAGAAGGTGTGCTCTGATTGGGTGGGGGATTAGGTGTGTTCTGATTGGGTGGGAGTGTGTTTTGAATGGTGGGGGTGTTCTGATTGGGTGGGGGTGTGTTTTGAGTGGATGGGCTGGTCTCAGCTGCCAGCCTTAGACCTGAGCTGGTGAGTTGTGCTGCTTTTGTTCGGCTTCGTGTTTGTGGTGGTGCCATGTTTTTATAGTGGGTGTCAGTTTGCTTATTGTGTGGTTTGGAGGGGTTTAAAGTGGCTGATGTTGCAGCTGTAGTTAGGTTTCTGTTTTGTGGTTGTGCGTCGTTATCGTTGTGGGTTCGGATTTGCTTTTTGAATGGTTGTGTGGTGGTGATGTCATGTGATGTTATCATGAGTTTGGGTCTGGTATCATTCTTGGTGGTTGGGACTCGTCTGTCAATCAAGGCGGGTTTCCAAATGGCTGGTAGGCGAGAGGTATCATCTCGTTTGTTCATGCTGTGGGGGCGTTTTTCTATCTCAATGGCTTCTCTGATTATTCTGTTGTTAAAATGTTCAATTTTGGCGATAGTTTTGGTTTTTTTAAAATCAATTTCATGTCCCGTGGCTTCAAAGTGTTGGAACAGGGATGAAGTTTGTTCTCCCTTTCTGAGTGAGTTTTTGTGCTCTTCAATGCGTGCACTTATTCTTCTGTTGGTCTGTCCGATGTATGTGGTGGGGCAGGTGGGGCATGGGATTTCGTATACTCCTTGGTTTTCTAACCCAATTATGTCTTTGGGGTTTCTTAGGATGGTGGATATTTTTCTGTCTGTGTAGAATGCTGTTTTGATGTTGTGTTTTTGGAGGATCTTGCTGATTCTGTCTGTGGTCCCTTTTAAGTATGGGAGGAGGGCTTTGCCATTTTCTTGTTCTCTGTCTTGGGTTTTTGTGGGTGTCTCTCTTCGGATTAAGTTGGTGATCATGTTTCTTTGGAATCCATTGGCTGTTAGTACATTAGTGAGAGTGTGTAGTTTGGTTTTTAGGTGTTGTTCGTCAGCTAGGTGTTTTGTTCTGGAGATGAGTGTCTTGGCTACGGAGTTGATCTGTGCTGGGTGGTGGTGTGAGAGTGCGTTCAGATAGCGGTTTGTGTGTGTTTTTTTATGGTAGATAGTGTGTCCTAGGGAGCCGTTGGATTTCTTGTAGACTAAGACATCAAGGAAGGGAAGTTGATTGTTAGCTTCTGTTTCCATGGTGAATTGTATTTTGGGGTGTAGGCTATTGAGGTGTGTGAGGAAGTCATCCAGTTTTTCTTTGCCGTGTGGCCAGATTAGGAAGGTGTCATCTACGTATCTGAGCTAGAGTTTGGGTGTGTGGTTGGATTGTTCTAGAGCGAGGGTTTCAAAGTGTTCCATGTAGAGGTTTGTGATGACAGGTGAAAGGGGTGATCCCATGGGTGCTCCTTCCATTTGTTTGTATCTTTGTCCATTGTACATGAAGTATGTGTTAGATAGGCAGTGGTTGGTCAGATCTAGGATGTGTTTTGGGGGGTTGTATTTATTTAGGATAGCTGTCAAGGCTTCTTTGATTGGCACTTGGGTGAAGAGGGATACGACATTGAAGCTCACAAGTAGGTCACAGGGCTGTAAGTTTAGTTTACTTATGATCTCTATGAATTGGAATGAGTTTTGTACGTGTGAGGTGATGGAATTTGCGTAAGGCTGTAGTTGTTTGGCAAGAAATTTGGCTAGATTTTGTAGAGGTGAGCCTATGGAGCTGACTATGGGTCTGAGTGGGGTTCCTTCCTTCACATCACCACCCAGCACAGATCAACTCTGTAGCCAAGACACTCATCTCCAGAACAAAACACCTAGCTGACAAACAACACCTAAAAACCAAACTACACACTCTCACTAATGTACTAACAGCCAATGGATTCCAAAGAAACATGATCACCAACTTAATCCGAAGAGAGACACCCACAAAAACCCAACAGAGAACAAGAAAATGGCAAAGCCCTCCTCCCATACTTAAAAGGGACCACAGACAGAATCAGCAAGATCCTCCAAAAACACAACATCAAAACAGCATTCTACACAGACAGAAAAATATCCACCATCCTAAGAAACCCCAAAGACATAATTGGGTTAGAAAACCAAGGAGTATACGAAATCCCATGCCCCACCTGCCCCACCACATACATCAGACAGACCAACAGAAGAATAAGTGCACGCATTGAAGAGCACAAAAACTCACTCAGAAAGGGAGAACAAACTTCATCCCTGTTCCAACACTTTGAAGCCACGGGACATGAAATTGATTTTAAAAAAACCAAAACTATCGCCAAAATTGAACATTTTAACAACAGAATAATCAGAGAAGCCATTGAGATAGAAAAACGCCCCCACAGCATGAACAAACGAGATGATACCTCTCGCCTACCAGCCATTTGGAAACCCGCCTTGATTGACAGACGAGTCCCAACCACCAAGAATGATACCAGACCCAAACTCATGATAACATCACATGACATCACCACCACACAACCATTCAAAAAGCAAATCCGAACCCACAACGATAACGACGCACAACCACAAAACAGAAACCTAACTACAGCTGCAACATCAGCCACTTTAAACCCCTCCAAACCACACAATAAGCAAACTGACACCCACTATAAAAACATGGCACCACCACAAACATGAAGCCGAACAAAAGCAGCACAACTCACCAGCTCAGGTCTAAGGCTGGCAGCTGAGACCAGCCCATCCACTCAAAACACACCCCCACCCAATCAGAACACCCCCACCATTCAAAACACACTCCCACCCAATCAGAACACACCTAATCCCCCACCCAATCAGAGCACACCTCCACCCACAGAACACGCCCCCTCTGGCAGTTTAAAAAAGAGGAACAAACAGCCACTACCACATGCTTCTCCCAGAAGAAGGAAGCTGAAGCCACCAGCCTGAGGATGACGGATGGGATTCTGTCGAAACGTTGCTCCTACACCTTCAATTCTACGCGGGAAAAACCCCGAATGACCAAAGATCCACATATATATATACACACACACACACACAGGAGAAACTTAAAACAGAATAAATACACATTCCTAACTTCTTATTCCACTACTTTGAAAAGTGTAGCAATTTTATGGCTATTAGGCTGACAAGATATGTAACACAAAATTTTAGAGCTGCAAATTTTGAACAAACTCCGGTCCTTAAACTAGGGAAAAAATATATATCTTTAAGCTTTTATCCGTTGCTTTTTTAAAAGTAGTTGTTAAATGAAATGTGTAATAGAATAGGTGGATGACCTTGGAGGATGAGGGAAAGAGATGCTATCTATAAAATAATCAAACAGAAGATGGGGTAGTCCCCAAGGGTTTAATGGTCAGAGAAAGAAACTTAAGAAAGGCACCTAATTTATGGAGCAGGTAAAAGTGGTGTGGGAAATTTGTGCCTTAAGATTTGCATGATTTCGTTAATGTAGCTTTACAATAAAATAGAATTAGTTCATCTAGACATGTTTCCTCTCTGGTTTACCCATGTGGGCTTACAACTGTTCTGTTGCACTGAGAAAAAATTGTTTATTTTAAATAAACGTGAACTTAAAAAGTATGTTAGAGTTTAAAATTATTCTGGGAAAAGCAGATTCCAGCTATTCAACTTGTATCTTTTCACTCAAATGATTTAGAACAGAAATGGTTTCATAAATCCATACTCTATGCAGCATACATAGTGGAGCAAAGCTGTAATAATTTAGATACTACATAGAAAGGAATTTTACTGATCATTCTCTTGTTACTGATAATTTTGGTATTTACATGTCATGAAGATAAGCAATTAGTGTTTTAACATTATATTTTCCAGGCTTGTAAAGGTAAAGGTAAAGGTTCCCCCGCACATCCGTGCTAGTCGTTTCCAACTCTAGGGGCTGGTGCTTATCTCCGTTTCAAAGCCGAAGAGCCAGAGCTTGTCTGAGGACGTCTCCGTGGTCATGTGGCCGGCATGACTAGATGCCAAGGGCGCACGAAACGCTGTTACCTTCTCACCGTAGTGGTCCCTATTTTTCTACTTGCATTTTTACGTGCTTTCGAACTGCTAGGTTGGCAGAAGCTGGGACAAGTAACAGGTGCTCCATCTGTTACACGGCACTCGGGATTCGACCCGCCAAACTGCCGACCTTCTGATCGACAAGCTCAGCATCCTAACCCACTGAGCCACCACCACCAGGCTTGATAAATGCTTACATAAAAGATATGCAAGTTCATTTTAAATTATATACATACAGATATATTTAAAGTAGGAAAAAATTGCCACTTCTTTAGTTGTCTTCTTCAGTTGTATTTATATGAGTTTATATCAGTATTTTTAATAGCTAATCCATATTGCTTCATCAATTTCAGAAAAAATGATATAATTATCATTACTATTATTAGTATTGTTGAGCAACTGTGGCTCAGTTCAACAACCCAATCAGCTTGACCAAATGTGCATAAATAAAAACATAGTTTGTACAAGGAGAAAAAAAACCCACATGTTTTTCTTCCTTGTGAAAGGAAAAACGACAAAGAAACAGCCAGCCTGAACTTTCTTACTAAGAGTTCTAAAGAATGAGAGTAATCATGAGAATGGTCTTTTTTTTTAGTAAATGTATTTTTGATGGTATTGAAAACATTGGGCTGCAGAAATCTTTCATGGGTGTTTCACTTCCCTGAAAGCACTCCCTCAAAATATGGTTCTTTTCCGTTGCTTGGCTTCAAAGCTCTTTCTCAGCATGTTAAATTTTGGTGAATTTCAACTAGAAAACTTTCTCTAGGACTCTACTCTCCTAGCATTCCAAAAAAGCACTTAAGACCTGGCTTTTCCCCCAAGCTTTGTGGTGGGATGAGATGGACAAAAGGACTTAGTGATGAATGGCATTTGAAAGTTTAACTTTGATGCCAGGTTTTAATGTGTGTGGCTTTATTAAAGTATATATTAATGGCAGATTGATGTTGTTTTGACTGTTGATTGGCATTAACACAGACTTCAATAAGATAGATGATCATATAAATTTAATAGACATATACATAGTGTACATACATACATACATACATACAATCATGCAGGAGGATGTGGTACTTCAAGGCCCACTTGAGAAAAGCTGTGGTATCAGTCTGCCAGTCTCTTCCAACTTCACCTACCAAGAGAAAGAAAAATATTCGTGACTCAGTTTTGACCAATCAGCTATCAACTGGCACTCAGAGATAAACATCATCTACATACAGTATGATTCAAAATAGACTATCAAGAAGCTAAAAGGCTACAACACTTTTTAACTAGCAATCAGATAAGCAGAGATTAACATCAAGATTAGTACTAAACCAGCAATCAAGCAGTAAACAATACCCCAAGGAAATACCAACTCGGATAAACAATCAGACAGTAAAATATAATCAAATAACTACCAAGAACACCCTGTCCTTTCTCACTTAGATAAATCTAAGTTACCTTTCTCAAGCCTATCCTAGTTGACCTAGGAATATCAGAGCAGAGATCTCCAAACTTTGCAACATTAAGCATGGCTGGCTGGGGAATTCCAGAAGTTGAAGTCCACAAGTCTTAATGTTGCCAAGTTTGTAGACCCCTGATGTAGAATTGTAAAACATCCTGTCCTGGGGCCTGTTGTTTTGAAGATTTGCAGAACAATGGAAGGATCAAGCCTAGACAGACCTAGAAGGGAAATATTTTAACAAAGTCAGAAGCAGCTACAGAGATACTGCACAGTTGAGATGTCAGCAGATGACATTGTTTCATTGTAAGGACCTTGAGCCTGCCAACATGACTAGGTCTGTTTATATTTTCTTATGATGCTTTGAAAGGGGAACAAAAATTATGTAGTACTTTTGCTGCTTCTGTCTTTGATGGTTCTTGTTAGCTTCTAATAAGCATTTTGTTCTATTCCAGCTTTCCTAATTTACATAAAGCCTTCTTAACTATGTTCTGTCATTCATTATCAAGGAAAGTCTCTCTGTTTATTGTTGTACGCTACTGAATAGATCTCTGAGATAAAAAAAGCTCCTTGTGAGAGGCACAAGTAACAAAGAAGATAGGTTGAGGCAAAAAAAAATGTATTGCGGGTAGGTAGCAGGTGAATGCCTTTCAAATGCAGAATACATGAAACATATTACAGAGTTAATTTGTTCTGAATACTAAAACAAATACCTAACATCATGTGATAATGATGGTTGAGAACCACAAATAACTTTTTTTAAAGCAACTTTTTATTTTCATGTCTATATTGTTTTCAAAGGGTAGCACAGTGACAGGCACAGTTAAGACACTGGACTTGTCGGCTGGAAAACTGGCAGCCTAGGTTCAAGACCCAAGGGTCACATGAATGGGTGAGCACTGATCCTCGCTCCAGCTCCTGCCAACCTAGCAGTTCAAAAGCATGCAAATGTGAGTAGATAAATAGGTACCACCTTAGTGGGAAGGTAACAGCACACATCATGCTGGCCAGATGATCATGGAAATGTCTTTGGACAGCATTGACTCAATGGCCTTGAAACACAGATGAGCACCACACCTTGTAGTCAGCAAGGACCAGCAGAATAAAATCCACAGGAACTCCTTTATCTTTACCTTGCTGTTGTAAAATGATGTTTTCCAGTGTTTCCAACATTTTCAGTGTGTTCTATATTGTAATCTGGTTTTCAAACAGCACATATAAGAACTGGTAGAGGAACAGATATATGATTAAGATCAACAATACGGCAGCTGGGCAAATAAAGAAACTAATGCATCTATTATGGGATCTGGAATCAAACGAAAACAATAGGTTTGTATCAAGTACTATCCGAAGGTACAAAACAAAGTAAGGACAAAGCTGCCCTTGTGGAGAAGATGATGTTGATAAACAGGAAAGAAAAATTCTGAATAAACTTACACCACAGTTTGCTAAACTAATTTAAAATTTGCAGGATACCAAAAATATTCTCTTCACTCTTATTATACTGAAGTAAGAAGTGAAACAAGAATAATAACAAACATCTATTAATAGCATCAGTCAGAATATTGAACTACTCTTATACATACTCTATACAGTTTTTGTACTTTCTTAGGTTCCCCTCTCTTCACCCCCCCGCCCCCTTATTTCAGCTGCATGGGAAACAGTCCATGCTCTCTTTCTGCTGACTATCTAGGAAAAATCCCCTTGTTGAATATTTTAAGAGGGATTGCCTTTTCTAAAACTCTAAGAACTGTTTCTCTATATTTAGCACACAATTCTGAGTATTCCAATTCGGTTAACAGTGAAAATGTTCAGCAGATGTTACTTTTGGGGTTAGTTTCCTCTAAGTTCCCAACTCTGGATGTATAAAATGTTATTAAGAACTTTGACAAATTTACAAATTTACCAATGGATCATGATGCAAACTAGCTCCTCAGCAAGTAATCTGTGCAATTTTCCAGGGTTGAAGTTCCAAAATGACTTCCTGGAGGGAAGAGGGAAATCTATTTCTCTTATTTGGCCTCTTCTTGTCTTCTAAGATATCAATTGCTATTTCATTCTTTCATTTATCTCTCTTGCATTTATCTCTCTTGTACACAGCAGGACAAGTTTTCCTTCTCCATTCGTGCATGCAAATGTCATCCAAACTCAAACACACTTTGTATCCAAGAGATATTCTCCTATTTTTGAAAGGTCAACATCGTTGTGGTCTATCACCTGGCGTTCAGTTCTGCTTATTGAAGAAACAGCTGGCTAGCAGCTACAACAGTGCCATCCAAAAGGTGGCAGTCAGTTGCGTGAAATACTAAACAAACTGTTAAAAATAGCTTGAAAAAAAAATACTTTGCATAGGGAATGACTCATGGAGTTACTGCATAGGTATCCACCAGCCTTAAGTTGCAGGGCATGTAACAGGTTCCAGTGACCATATTAAAAATCATTTTGGTTTTCATTGAGAAAGTCACTGTTTTCCTACTTTCCTAAGTCTACTATGCTTCCTGAACTCTGTATTACCAAACTTGCACAGCTCAGTTGTACTGTTTTCTTTGTTAGTTTTTCAAAACCCAAGGTAATCAAATGACATCTGACAGTGCTCCATAACGTTCTGTTTTCCCATGTCTGCTTTAGCTATGCTGGAACAGTTTAAATATAGTTTACAGCCTTCCACAAACAAGGGTTGGATTTGCTTAGCCTTAGGAGAAACAATATCCAAATATTTATGTATAAAGTTTCAGTACAAAAATATGTAGCATTTTTCCTTCAGTGCTGCTTTAGATAAAGGAAGAGGCAAAGCTATATAGCAATTGGAAGAAGCATACTGTACTGATATTCAAAGTGTGAACTGTCTTTGTTTAGATTCCTTCCTTCCTTCCTTCCTTCCTTCCTTCCTTCCTTCCTTCCTTCCTTCCTTCCTTCCTTCCTTCCTCTCCCTCCCTCCCTCTCTCTCTCTCTCTTTCTCTTTCTTTCTTTCTTTCTTTCTTTCTTTCTTTCTTTCTTTCTTTCTTTCTTTCTTTCTTTCTTTCTTTCTTTCTTTCTTTCTTTCTTTCTTTGTCACCCATCTCACTGTCAACGGGGAGAAGGGTGGCATATAAATTTAATAAATCTCAAATCTCAATCTCACTCTAAATAAAATTTGCTGAAGATAGCAGTGTTCCAATATCTCAGGGGCTGCCACAAAGAAGAGGGAGTCAAGCTATTCTCCAAAGCGCCTGAAGGCAGGACAAGAAGCAACGGATGGAAACTAGTCAAGGAGAGAAGCAACTAAGGAGAAAATTCCTGACAGTTAGAACAACTAACCAGTGGAACAACCTGCCTCCAGAAGCAGTGAATGCTCCAACACTGGAAGTTTTTAAGAAGAGACTGGACAGCCATTTGTCTGAAATGGTATAGGGTTTCCTACCTGAGCAGGGGGTTGAACTAGATGACCTCCAAGGTCCCTTCCAACTTATTATTATTATTATTATTATTATTATTATTATTATTATTATTATTATTATTATTATTATTATTATTATTATTATTAATCCTTATATCCTTATTATCCTTAATTCCAGTTGTGGTCCATAAGACATGGGGTAGCTGCATTAAGGTTTAAGGTTCAGGTTTAATATATACAATGAAGCCACATTCCTACAAGAAGTTGTGAGTATTCAAAGGAAAGTAATTTACACAGAAAGGATGTGACTTGCTTTAAGTAAGTAGTAACAGTTATGTGTGTTTCTTCAGAGTTGGATGCTAAGAAGGATCAAGCCTCGTTAATACACTACTTAGATGAGAAATCACAAGAGAATTCCAAGACTAGGCTAGGCTGAGGAGATGAAAAACCAATGGTGTCAAGAATGTTGCTAACTTCATAAGGAACATCTCACTGAAAGAAAAATGGTCATTTTGCAGAACAGTTTGTACAACATAGTGCAGAGAATTCAGTTTTTCAGAAATAACCCATTAGAGTAGCTTGCAATGTTCTTTTTCATTACCATATTTTTATTCTGTTATCATATTACATAAAGCTCAAATGGTTAAAAAAGCAAAATGAAAACGCAGAAGAAAATCCCAACTATAAACGTGTTATTTCTTTTTTAAAAATCAAGTTCTTGATGAAGCATTTTTTTCCTCCAAATATAAGTGCTTCAGAGGTTTTGTCACATCTTGCATTTGATTAAATGATTTTGCAAAAGCTCATTTTTATTCCATTGCCATTTTAATTGTTAACATTTGCAGACAAGCAGACAAGGTCTGTTGTGCTCTCTCATACTCTGGAATGCCAAAGCAAAGATATAATCATTCTCCGCTCAATATTATTATTTTTTCTCTGTTCAGGGTACAGTGACACCATACAAATATTTTAAACAATTGCAGTGATAGGCCACCATGTTGTGGTTTTATTTCCAACTGCTGAATATGTACAGGGCTTACACACGTGTGTGATCTTTTTTGCTTAGCAATGAATTTGTTATCAAACAAAGCAACAGCAATGCCTCTTTTTGCATTATTCTGGGAATGATGGCCATTAAAAGACTGTCATTAGCCTGGAATTATGAAACATATGATTCTGCTTCTACAATAGCTGAGGAGGAAGTAGATGTGGTTAAAATTAAGGGTTCAAGCAGCACAGATGAAGGAAAATGAAAGATGCTTTTTCAAAAGGCAACTGGACTGTTTTTTTTCCCTTTTAGGGAGAAGAAGAAGAAGACGTTTCTCTTCTCATCCAAGGAGCTTCATCAATTTTGGCAGTATGGTAGGGATGATGGATGATTAGTTCTGACAGGATTGGGCTGGTGGTGGAAGGATCATATTTATTTTCAGTCATCTGGTCATTAGCACTTTCCCTGAGAGCTCTGGAGGCCACTTGGGGCTTCATCTGTGCTCTCACAAGTTGTTTTGATACTGTGGGAAATTGAAATACAATCCTGTTCCTTGCATGTGGATTAAACACATATGTGCATAGAAATTCATTCATGTCACATTCATATATTAGGCAGTTCTATTAAATTTTCTTTTATCACCCTCCACCCTGGCATATGCCATACATGTCATACATAACTTTCCTTCATATAACCCCAGTGGGGATAGATCTCTCCCAAATGTATCCACATTTATATACAACTTGCCTTATTTAATATATCTTGAATGTGAGTTATTTTCCAGTATTTTTTTCTTATACAAATTTCCCATGTATGAATAGCTTTCTGGGCCATTTCCAAAATGAGAAATATTTTGAAACAGATGTAAGCAGTCCTTTCCAATATGGTGCTGAGTGTCTTAAAATGTTAATATAATCCACGGACTTTTATTGTTTAGGTTCTGCCAAAGAGATAATTATATAAAAAAGAACAGCCAATTTAAACTGACAAGATCATATGCAACACTTGAGAAACCACAAGGACAGTCCAGTCAAAAGTTGTGACCAGACTGTAGTTTTTAATGTGACGGAGGTGACCAAATAATGATGTGTATCTATAATAAACTACTAGAGGAAATTAAGTTTTGTTTTTGTTCTTGAACCAAACGGAACAGAATGGATTGGGTATTTATTGCAATAAAACAATGATATGCATAACATTAAAAAGGCAACAAAATGTATTTTATATTATGTGAAAGCCTTTGCATCAGTGCATTAGAAAGTCATATTACATGGCAACCAAACTGCACATATTTATACCTTTCAGTTAGAGCTTAGATAGAATGGTGCAAATATATATATATATGACAAAACCGATTGGGCCAGTATTTAGAAGGTTTCTAAGCAAACTAAACTTGCATTCAATACACATGGCAGAACTGGACAGAAGAAAAACTAGACATAACCAAACAGAAGAAAAAATCTAATCAAGGAGAGAACCATCTTAGAATTAAGGAGAAATTTCCTGACAGTTAGAACAATTAATCAGTGGAATGACTTGGATGCTACAACATTGGGGTTTTTAAGAAGAGATTTGACAACCATTTGTCTGAAATGGTATAGGGTAGGAGTCTCCAACCCCTAGTCTGTGGCCCAGTGTAGGCCCCAGTCCATTTGGAACTGGGCCACAGAAGTGGTGGCTGAGCATGCACACATATGCAAAGCTACATTTGTGAAAGTGGCATGCATGCATGCATGCACAAAACCATCCTCTCTCCCTCTTCACTGTTGCTGGCAGCACTGCCACAGTCTGCTAAGCCAGAAAAATTAGGGGGGTTGTATAGGGGGTTGGATTAGAAGGTCCAAGTTCCTTCCAGTTTTGTTATTTTGTTAAAAGAATCAGCAGAGGGAGAAGGGTATACATATGACACCATCGTGCAAATGATATATTTTATGTACTTGCATCAGTGGTGGGATTGAAATACCTGAACAACCGGTTCTCTTATTTGATGCAGGCCTGGCCTCCGGTGCCTAGAATGGACTTCCGGAAGTGTTATCCATGCACTTCTGGTAGACTGTTCTAGGCCTAGGAGGCATCCTCCAGACCTCTGAGGGCTAGACTGGACTTCTGGAAGCCAGCCAGTTCTCCGAATTCAGGTAAATTTAGCCACTGGTTCTCTCAAACTGGTGCAAACTGGCTGAATCCCACCACTGACTTGCATCAAATGTCATGATATGCATCATTTGATGCCACTGTAGCTTACTACAGATGCCTCTAGGTAAAAACCAACCAATCAGTCCACATTTCAGGGATCTGTTTATTGGTGTGTGTGTGTGTGTGTGTGGGTGGGTGGGTGTGTGTGCACGTGCGCGCAGGAAGTTCAGTTCCAAATATGCTGTCCCACCTGCAGATGTGAAAGATTATATTTCAGGACTATGTGCTTAGAAAGTGCATGCTATGGAACACATTGTTAAACTAGCAGGAGAACATAGATAAGAGACCTGTCAGTTCAGATGATACAGTTCTGGTGACATTTGTAACAACAACCTATTGGAGGATTGCAGGATCATAAAAAGTGAAGGCATTTGAATATACAGTGCATTGAAGCAAGCAAAAGGAAATTAGAAATTAAGCTGCACGGTGGTGATAAAATACAATTCAAAACTGACCAAATTCACCACTTTAAATGCATAATAAACAAATTATTGCCACATATTTTGCAGCATATGTAGCATGAAATAATGTTTCCAGATTAACATAAGTGGACAATAGTGATCACGTTAATCCACTGGACAACCTTGGAAAAGCCTATTTGGTGCTATAGCTGAGTTGCTACTTTTATTGAACTTTTTCATGCCTCACACCCTGATTCTGTTGATGTAGCATAAATTCCTTCAGTATCTAAATCAAGGGTGTCCCACAATGACATCTTTAAGACTTGTGGACTTCAAATCCCAGAATTTTACAACCAGCCATGCTTGACTTGTGATCAAACTGGAAAAATTCCAACACAGATCTCATGTTGAGCAGAAGAGTCTAGGAAAATTCCAGCCGAATATTTCAATATTTATATACAGGGGACCCAGGTTTTTGAAAAGTAAAAGAACATCAATGAAGAAATACTTGAGTTTTTTTTTCCAACTATGCAGATTTTCTGTTGTACATGACAATCTCTTTGTACTGCACTTTTTTTAAAGTAGATGAATGAGTGTCCAGGGCATATGATAGAGCATAACATCTGTCCAGATGTTAACCCACAAAATAAACAAGTAGGTCCAGCCCTGTGTCAAACAACATCCAACTAAAGTTGACCACTCTTATGTTTCAGTGGTTGAGCAAAAAGATATGTTAAACTCGTCTGGCTGAAATCAGCACATAAACTGTTCCTTTCTATTGAAGGATTTTCACCAAATGCAATAATGCTGTTTCGGTGATGCTGGAATCAGACATACTGCAAATCATTAGGAATTCTTTAAATAGGCTTTCTCTGATGAGTATATGCACAGCATGTAGAGACATTAAGTGATTAGTATTGATTGTCACAATGCCTCAGTTGTTTCATCACGCTGTTCAAAAACAAAATAATGAAGCAAAAATGATGAAGCAACTTACTGTGCAGAAGCTCTTTCAACTAATTTCCCTGTGCTCTTAAAACAAACTTTTAAAGTGTCAATACATTTTATAATTTCTGGTGTAGGTTGTTGGAAACAGGTGGTTGCAGAAAAGTGCAATGCTATTGCAGTGTATGCCTCCCAGCATACACAAAGGACAGCACAGCAGGAGGCTGATGGTGCAGATCAGCAGAGGGGCTGGACAGCTCCGGGCGATGACTGCTCACTCAGGATAAGCCTAATGACTTAAGCTATTGACAGCCCCAGGCATGGTCAGCCTGGTGGGAAGCTAGGATCTACACCCATTGTCACCTGCACTGGCAGGAAGCCCAGGTTTGAACTGATTGGATGCCATCCACCTGGGCAGGTACAAATAGACGCCAGGCTTCCCTGTTTCCCCAGTTCATTCTGTTCAGAATAAACTCATCTTTACCCCAGCTCTGTGTCCGTCTCTATGTGAAGCACGTGACTTTACACTGGCGACGAAGGTGGGATCCTGCTCCGGAAAACGCTAGCCGCAGACGAAACCCCATCGGCAGCTCAGGACCCGATGCAGGACGACCCCGACCGAGGTAATGGCACAACTGGGACAATACCCCATCTTCAACAGCAACCGCCCTGAGGAGTGGGAGGCGTTCGTAGGTCAGCTCGAGTGCTACCTACGGGTGAATGGGGTCAAGGACGACCAACAGAGAGCGGCGGCGCTACTCTGCAGCTGTGGCACGGAGACGTACCAGCTGGCGGTCGGTCTGTGCGTGCCCGACGACATTCACGCCGTCGGGTACAGCGAACTGATAGCTAAGCTAACGGAACACTTTAAGCCCGAAACATCAGAGATAGCTTGGCGGTACCGTTTCGAGAAACGCGACCAGCGTCCAGGCGAGACCGCGAAGCAGTACATGGCTGCCCTGCAACAAGCGGCGAGACTCTGTAACTTCGACAACCTCGAAGTCCGTCTGCGGGATCGGATCGTCTGCGGGCTAAGGGACCGGAAGCTGCGGCAGAAGATGTTTGCCAAGCAGAAGCTGACCCTTTGGGACGTCCAGGAGGAGTTCCTAGCCTGGGACGTAGCAGAGGAGTCCGACGCAAGGGAGAACGGGGCCATCCATCAGCTGTCCGGCCACGATGACGCAGAAGGGGGAGACTTCGAGGTGGATGCCATACACCGCCAGCAGCGATCAACCACCTATTCCCGGGACCGCGGGAAGGAGCAGCGCCCAGCGATGGCCGAGCAGCGGTACCAGGAGTGCGGATGCGGAACAAGCGGTCCCTGGTCTACCCAGTTCTCCGGCTGCAGCACCCATCGCTCCCGATCTACCCAGCAGTGTGGCGGCGGCCCCAGGTCTACCCAGCCCGGCTCACTTGGACAACACCGGTCTACCCTGTGCATCGGCTACGGAGCAGGAAACTCCAACCGGTCTACCCGTTGCGCCAGCTGCGGAGGACAGCACCCCCGGTCTACCTGCCGTTTCAAATCGGCGAAGTGCAGAGTGTGCGGGAAGACCGGCCACATCACGGCGGTCTGTCGGAGCCGGCCAAGGGACAGTCTGCACGAGGTGGAGGCGGATTTCCAGCTGGCCACAGGTACAGGGGAGAGGTCGCTGAGGCTTACGGTTAGCCACATGGCGGGATGGTCGGCTGTTTGCGAAACCGGGGGACACCCACCCCTTATCCCAAAAATCAAACTGAGGGTCAAAATTCAAGGGTTTCCCTGTATAATGGAACTTGACTCTGGGTCAGCCGTATCCATTATCTCCGCACGGACTTTCAGCAAGATCTGCAAGCGGAGCGGCCAGCGGGTTCCCCTTAGGCCATCCAAACTGACCCTCTCAGACTTCCAGAACTCTCCAATTAAAGTCAGGGGGGAGGCGTCGGTGATGGTCCACTACAAAGGGTTTAAGGGGAAGTTGAGCGTGCTGGTCGTCGAAGGGCAATGGACCAGCCTTGTGGGGCTAGGATGGTTCAGGGCGTTGGGCATTGGGATCACCGGGATCCACCAAACGCAGAGCCACACCTCCCTGGAGGGCATCTGCAGGGAGTTCGCGGATGTCTTCGACGAACGGTTGGGGAAGTACACCGGGCCCCCGATTTTCTTTTAAATTAAACCCCCTAGTCCCACCGGTCAGGATGAAGGCGAGGAGAGTTCCCTTTGCGCTCAAGCATAAGATTGAGCAGGAATTGGATAGGTTAGTGGAACAGGGGGTGCTGATGCCGGTAGATGGGGCGGACTGGGAGACCCCCATAGTTACCCCGTTAAAGGCAAATGGGGACATTAGAATCTGCGCAGATTATAAGGGGACAATTAACCAGGCGTTAAGTGCGCATTCGTACCCGGTTCCCGCCGTAAGCAGCATCCTGGCATCCCTGCAAGGTGGGGCGGTATTCGCGAAATTAGATCTTGCCCAGGCTTATCAGCAGCTGCCGGTAGACCCCGAGGCAGCAAGGGCCCAGACCATCATCACCCACAAAGGGGCGTTCCGGGTAAACCGACTGCAGTTCGGGGTGAGCGTAGCTCCGGGGATTTTCCAGGAAGTCATGGAAAAAATGCTAAAGGGGATCCCCGGGGTTTGCCCGTATTTTGACGAAGTCCTTATAGCGGCCAGCTCGGAGGACATCCTGGCATCACGGCTAAGAGCAGTACTCAGTCGTTTTAGGGATGTGGGTCTAAGACTGAAAAGGGACAAGTGTAAAATTGGGGTTACGGAGACGGAGTTTCTGGGATTCAGGATAGACGCGCAGGGCATCCACCCGTCAGCCTCCAAGGTGAGGGCTATCAAGGAAGCCCCAATTCCCAAAAACAAAGCGGAGCTGCAAGCGTTCCTTGGTCTCTTAATTTTTTATCATACATTCCTGCCGCACAAGGCGACCATCGCGGAGCCCTTGCACAGGCTCCTGGACAAACAAACACCCTGGGACTGGACTGCCACACACACAAGCGTGTTCAGGACCCTTAAGAACATGCTAGCCGGGGATGCAACGGTCACTCACTTCAGGGAGGACCAGCCCATCTGCCTAGCATGCGATGCATCCCCTTATGGGATAGGGGCAGTCCTCAGCCACTTAAGGGAGGACGGCTCGCAGGCTCCCATAGCATACTATTCCCGGACCCTGTCAGCGGCGGAGAGAAACTATGCGCAGATAGATAAGGAGGCGCTGGCAGTGGTCGCGGGGGTAAAAAAGTTCCACGACTACCTGTACGGGAGGGAGTTCCTCATTTACACGGATCACAAGCCCCTGCTGGGATTATTCACCACGGAGAAGCAAACGCCACAGATCCTTTCACCAAGGATGCTCCGTTGGTCCATTTTTCTTTCAGCATACTCCTGTAAGCTAATCCATAGACCAGGAAAGGAAATGGGACATGCCGACGGACTCAGCAGACTTCCCCTAAGGGAGGCTGGACCGGATCCCGCTCCTGCTAATCAGATATTAGCAATACAGGAGCTGGCTGAGTGCCCATTAGACGCTAGCGACATAGCAGCCGAAACTCCCAGGGATAAGATTCTTAGCAGAATTCAGTCCTGGGTTAGCAGCGGGTGGCAGGACAAGTCACCGGGACCTGAGTTCACAGCATTTTTTACGCGGTGGCACGAGCTTTCAACCCATAAAGGCTGCCTGCTGTGGGGGAGCAGGGTCATCATCCCCACAAAACTTAGGGAGAAAGTCCTTTAGTCCCTTCACGAGGGTCACCCGGGAGTGGTAAGGATGAAGGCTCTGGCCAGGAGTTACCTGTGGTGGCCTGGGTTGGATAAAGAGATAGAGGGGTTGGTAGCAGGATGTTACACATGCCAAAGGTCTCGCCCAGAGCAGGCACACGCTCCAGTCCACAAGTGGGAACAAACTCACACCCCCTGGTCCATTGTCCATATAGATTATGCGGGGCCATTTCAGGGACACACCTTCTTAGTCATCGTGGATAGTCACTCCAAGTGGTTAGAGGTGGTACCTGTTTCCAACATGACATCAGCGGGCACAATACAGGCACTAAGGGGAGTGTTTGCCACACATGGGTTACCAGATGTAGTAGTATCTGATAACGGAGCGCAATTTACCTCCTCGGATTTCCAAGTGTTCCTGAGGACCTTGGGGATTAGGCATGCCACTTCAGCGCCCTTTCACCCTGCCAGTAACGGGTTGGCAGAGAGGTTCGTGCGGACTACCAAGGATGCACTCAAACGAATAGTACAAGGGGACTGGAAACAGAGACTGGCCACATTCCTCCTCCATCAACACGCAACACCCTGCACAGCCACAGGAAAGAGCCCAGCGGAGCTCAGGTGGGGCAGACGCCTCATAACTACGTTAGACAGACTCCACCCAGACAGGGTATCAGCAGACACAGAACCCCCAACCCTCAAAACCAATTTCAACATAGGGGAGCAGATCTGGGCCAGAAATTACAGCACAGGCCATCCATGGGTGCCAGGTGAAGTGGTGGAATGGACAGGCCCCCTCTCCTACAGAGTAAGGGTGGAGGGGGGACTCCTGTGGAGGAGACACTTAGATCAACTAAGGAAGAGAGCCCCTGAGAGGACGGGTGGAGAATCAATGGAAACAGCAAGGGAGGAGGCAGAGCAAACACAAACACACACACAGCCACAGTCACAGTCACCCAGAAGAACAGTGGGAAGGGTTTTGGGGGCATCCATCTGCCTGGCAGGGTGCTGACAAGGAAAGTAGGCAAGAGCCTGAGGGCAGCAGGTCACAAAGAGCCAACACAGAAACACATGCACACACACAAATCAGACCAACACAACCAGACCAAGGAACAGGAAGCAGAACCGAAACCACTACAGAGCCAAGCCTGAGAAGATCAAACAGGACACACAGAGCCCCCAGCTACCTCAGTGATTATGTTCGCTCTTAAGCCTGGGGGGAGGAGGAATCTGGAGGGTTAAATGTAAAAATTGTAAATAAGCTGTATATAGTTAAGAAGGAACGACAGAGGATCATCCTCACTATGAGGGAAGGGGTGCAGTGTATGCCTCCCAGCATACACAAAGGACAGCACAGCAGGAGGCTGATGGTGCAGATCAGCAGAGGGTCTGGACAGCTCCGGGTGATGACTGCTCACTCAGGATAAGCCTAATGACTTAAGCTGTTGACAGCCCCAGGCATGGTCAGCCTGAGCACGCGACTTTACTGCTATAGTAGCAGCCAAGCTTTTTTTTTTACTAAGCTGATGATATATTTTTTACTAAGCTGATGATAAGCTGGTGCTGGTGATGACCTATAAAGCCCTAAATGGCATGGGTCCGGATTATCTTAGGGAGCACCTGCTGCCAGCATCAATTTCCCATCATCCTGTGCAGGGATGGCCACAGGGAGGGCCTCCTTAGGATGCCGCCGGTCAGTGAGTGCCGGCAGGTGATCCACAGGGGAAGGGCGTTCTCTGTGGGTGCGCCTGCCCTATGGAATGATCTGCCTGTGGATCTCCGGACTGCCCCCGACCTTCGTTCGTTTCGCCAGGACCTAAAAACCTGGTTATTTGATTTATCTGGCCTGGACTGAGGGGTTTTAAATTTTTAACTTTTTGGACTATTAATTGTTATTTAATTTTATTTTAACTCTATTTTAACTTATATTGTTTTTTAACTTTGCCCTGTAAACCGCCCTGAGTCCTTCAGGAATAGGGCGGTATATAAAACCAAATAAATAAATAAATAAATAAATAAATAAATAAATAAATAAATAAATAAATAAATAAATAAATAAATAAATAAATAAATAAATAAATAAACAAACAAACAAACAAACAAACAAACAAACACACTCTTTGGCCATCAAGAAGTCCTATTTCTTGTCCTTCAGTTCAGATACCAAATCTGTTATTTCAGGTAGGAACAATGCTATAAAGAAATGTTATGGAAGGATGCTCAGGTAGATTCTTTCCCTTCAACTTTATTAACTCATATTAAAAGAATGCAGTGGCCTTAGGTCCAATTTCTCTGGATGTCTACATATTCTCACAAATTTGCTTAGAGAATGGAGAGTAGGCAACAGTCTGCTGCCATGGCAACTATGGATGAGATTAGTTTCTGTAGTACCATTGTCCCAAGGAGTAAAAGCTCTCATTGTTTTAATGAAGGAAGGAAAGGAAGAAGGATGGAAGTTAAATTTATTTATTTAGCAAGATATATATTTATCAAAAAAGGGACGTGGTGACTCAGTGGGTTAGGACACTGAGCTTGTCGATCAGATGGTCGGCAGTTTGGCGGGTTGAATCCCGAGTGCCACGTAAAAAAGTGAGCGCCTGTTACTCGTCCCAGCTTCTGCCAACCTAGCAGTTCAAAAGCACGTAAAAATGCAAATAGAAAAATAGGCACCAGTACGGTGGGAAGATAACAGCGTTCTGTGCACCTTTGGCATCTAGTCATGCCAGCCACATGACCACAGAGACGTCCTCGGACAAGCGCTGGCTCTTCGGCTTTGAAACAGAGATAAGCACCAGCCCCTAGAGTTGGAAACGACTAGCACACATGTGCGGGGGAACCTTTACCTATATTTATCAAAGTGTTAAATTTATATAACATTTGTTTCCCAATGACTCTGGGCAGTTCACAAGTAAAAGAACTTTTAAACCAAGGGGAAAATACAAAAATAAAGTTGGCAAAAATGACAATTACACAGGTACAAGAAAAATAAAGCAACTCACATGGCAGTGTTCCAATATCTCAGGGGTTTCCACAAAGAAGAGGGAGTCAACCTATTCTCCAAAGCACCTGAAGTCAGGACAAGAAGCAATGGATGGAAACTAATCAAGGAGAGAAGCAACCTAGAACTAAGGAGAAATTTCCTGACAGTTAGAACAATTAATCAGTGGAACAACCTGCGTCCAGAAGTTGTGAATGTTCCAACACTGGAGGTTTTTAAGAAGAGATTAGACATTTGTCTGAAATGGTATAGGGTTTCTTGCAAGGTCCCTTCCAACTCCGTTATTCTGTTAACCCAAAGGACGCTTCAATGAACTTCTCCAAAGGCCTGGGGAAGACCTACATTTTCAAAGTCCTTCAAAACATTAACACCATCACAATTTTGGGGAAAACCTCATTCCAAGCACTAGAACAGAGAAAGTGCACTACTGGAGTGGTAATAGATGGCAACATTTAATGGAAGGAACCTGGACTGTAACAATCCTAGAAGATCAAATTAGCCAGGCAAATACTATGGGCGACAGGCAGTGCCTTAAGTAACCAGGTCCTCTGTCATGTTGGGTTTTACAGATAACAACCAACACCTTGAATCATATTCAAAGGTGAACTGGCAGTTAGAACAGCTTGCAAAGCAGATGTCTTACATAGACATATCAAGGCAAGTCCTTTGATACCTGCCCCTCTGTATTCTGGACCAGTTGAAGCTTCAGGTTGATCTTCAGTAACATCCCCATGTAGAGTTCATTGCAAGATTCAAGCCATGTGGTTGTGAGGATGCAGGTTTTGCAGCCATAAAAAAGGGAAAGAATTAACATTTGGTTCTTGAAGTTTATTCTCTGCATTAAATAGAAAGGTCCCAGTCACACAGTATAAACGTGGCATGTTTTTTGGTTATCAGTTATTAGATTTCTGTCTAACATTTCTGCACTATATTATCAGATGAAAAAAGTATATTTTTATATCCTCTCCTGCATAAAATTGAATAACTGCATATCGTATGAGAAAGTACAGCTGGGGTAAGATATCATCTATTGAGTATTTCAAGGTGCATTTATTATATTTTTACTGATAAGGACAATGAGATGTTCTCCCCTAACATGACAAGCACATTTTTCTCTCAATTTTAATTCTTCAGTCCATTTTCCTGCTTCTTTTAACCCTTCTTTATGTTCTGCTTCCAAGCACCAGCTGTGGTCTGTATTCTTTTGCAGTAATACCTTGGGTACTATTAAATAATGGTTTGCTATTTGCTCAAAAGGTATTAAAGGTCTAAGAGCTTGGGTTCCTTCTTTCTTCAGGGTGCTGTAAAATGGAATTCATTTGTGCTTATTGCAGCCTATATAAATTATATCTTAACTGGGACTTTTTCCTGCTCTGTTAGATTTGGAGATAAATTCTGAATCAAAATATTCTGAAGGCCCTTTCCTTTCCTGATTTGGAAGCAACTTATACTTATTGTAAAAGAATGTATGAGCTAGCAAAAAAATCAAAGGGGAGTTGTCTAGATTAATGTCAAGGATGAAACTTTGACAGCTATGTGCCTCTGCATTTCAACTTCCCTTCAGAGTAAGGGGGGAAAGTGTTACTTTCGTGTAGGTTAGATGGAGAAACAAAGTTCTATGAGTCCACTGAAGACCATGAGAGCCTGAAACCTTTTCAAGGACACCATAATAGGTGTGGATTTGAACCAGACTGTTCTCATAACAAAATGAACTTGTTTATATGGACTAGGTAATACGTTGGGGACTTGGCTGGGAAAATCATTGTTTAAGTCTATGAATTGGTATTGGAACCTCAGTTAGTTTTGCTTTAGTTAGTTTTGAATACCATGCTGTGTATTCAATAAACAGTAAGATTTTTAGAAACAGAATGAACCTGGAGTTTTATTTGCATTCTCGAGCTGGATGTTGTCAATTAAACTGTGAGGTGACCCATGACATGCTTTCTACTTGTGTACCCAGTGCAGCATACTTGTAGTCTTCGAGTTATGCCTGTAATGCAATCATGGTTATAATACATGATAGTCATAAAAGAGATTGGTCATGTGACCAACCTAATTTTATAATCTATTTTGCACCAGTCATTAAGCACACCTACTGTCTTTAAGCAAATACCAGGGTTGTTAAGCAAATCAAGGTTTGGTATGGGTGCAGTTTTGTGTGATCATGTTGTAAGTACAGTTTTGTTGGAAAAATGAATATTTCTTTTTATTGCAGTCACCGACTAGACTTGCAACAAATGCACTAAAAATTAAAATAAAGTACCCCCCCTTCAAAAAAAGAAGATAAAATATTACAACTAATGGGTTCATCAGCAAATAATAGAACTCTGCCTAGTTTTACAGGCAGTATAACAAAATTTAATTACATTCAAGGAGACTAAATCATACTGATCTAATAACTACATATAAAGGTCAGAATTTCCAATGTATTTTATCAGTTAAATCCCAGATAAGGGGTTATAAGACGGGTCCTTTTAAAGGATTCAGTATAGCAGGACATGAGCTTCCCTTTCAACAGCCCTTCGTCCACAGGGTTATTAGTCTCAGCTCAGAAGAAACATTTTTGTACTGGTCCTACAAAAGTATTGAAGGGTATTAACGTTAGTGTTATTCAGAATTTGGAAACAGTTATGTGGTACAAGTATCCCACTGGTTTGTTAAAAGGAGCTTGGCTGCTGAGGAAAAAAAAACACATTCATAGATAGAAAACATTGGTTTTGTTGATCTTTGTTACGTTGTTTAAATGCCCTGAAGGCATGTTCATAGCCCATCATTTGAAATGCCCCCCCATTGAAACGTAGATATTAAAGTTTTTGTGAAATTGTCTTCAGCCGTACTGATTTGTAATTGTAATCTGAAAATAATTCAGATCTGTGGGAAAGAACAGTAACACATTTGTAACATGGACAACTATGTAAATTGGACAATAAATAAACAAAGTTCATTCAGTTTGCTATGATACAGTTGTTTTGATTTTAGATACCCTTGCCTCTCTCCTGAATACTAAATTTGGAATGCAACCAACCACTTGGAATATTAGATCTTAGGAATTTAGATTGGACCCTTTTAAGAGGATTAACGAAAGTGTAAGGCCCTAGTGAAATGATGGAATTGTGACCAGTTGTTTTTTTTTAGCATTTGGTAAGACATAATTGTGGGAAAACCATACCCAAATATTTAAAAGATTTCACTTTTTCACTACTCTGCCTATTTATAATTCCAAGCATGCAGTTTAGGTCTTTCTACAAAGATCAGGATCTTAGTTTTACTATAGTTGATTTCAAGTGCTTCTTCAGAGCCATAATTAGCCAGAACATTCAGAACTCATTTAAATCCAATTAACGTTAGTGATAGAAGTACTATGTCATCTGCAAATAACAAAGTTGAAATTTGTATGTTTGCTAGTGTGTGTGTGTGTGAGGGAAACGATGTTCTAATTGATTTATTTTGACCATGAGTGGATTTATGTAAAGATTAAACAGCAGGGGAGATAAAATATATCCCTTCCTCACTTCTGTGTAAATTGGAATATCATTAGTGTGGTTGCATACAACTTTGATTCTACAGTTCTTACAAAGATTATACATACATAGGAACTGACTATCATTTATACTAGTGCAACTTGGAATATCATTAGCATGATAGTAACTACATGCAACTTTGATTCCACAATTCTTACAAATATTATACATATATGCATGCATGCATCCATCCATCCATCCATACATAGTAAAGGAGTAGCATTTATAAGCTTAATCTATTCCTTTGGTAACTAGATCAAATGTGGATACAGAATCAATAAATGTGGTATATCATATTGGGCCTGTTTTAGATGTGTGATTTTTGGCCAGGGTTGAAGTAGGAGATCATGTTCCTATATAAACTACCTGGTCCTGAAGAACCCTTACTTAGCTTCTGATATATGCTCTAGGTCAGGGGTGTCAAACTCAATTTCATTGAGGGCCGCATCAGCACTGCGGTTGCCCTCAGGGGGCCAGGTGGGTATGGCCAGGGTGGGCATGGCCTACTGGGTGGGCGTGGCTAGACTGTGTATGGCCTACTGGGTGGGCGTGGCCAGCTCTACATCGTTCGCATCAAGGGTGCCTATGGGGGCCTGGGCAGGAGTGGGACAGATCTGAGGGTCTCTGGGCCAGGGCCAAGGCAGTGGGGGCCGTTCCCTCACTGTTTCCAGGATGGCTTCGCGGGCCGCATGAAACCACTTCGCGGGCCGGATCCGGCCCCCGGGCCTTGTGTTTCACATGTCTGCTCTAGGCTGATCCAGTCAATTAATCTGTTGTATAGATGGCTGGCATAGAGCTTGCTTATTATACTTAAAAGGCTAATTGGCCTAAAATTAGCAGGCAGGTCTTGGGTGCCCTTTTTATAAATGGGCACTCTGATGGCAAGTCCCTAGTCCTCTGGGATTTGTGCAATGTGATTAATATAAATAAACAGGGAAGCAAGACTTTGGGTCCACCATTCCAAATTATCCTACAATGTTTCAGGAATAATAAAATCATAACTTTGTTGGGATCATTGAAATAGATTTGCTGATAACCACTATATAAGTAAAAATGTTGATAATAAATAATAATAAGGACTACTAGATGCAAGCATATTATCTTGTTACCCATTAAACTTTCAAAAAGAAGAGAATATTTCCAAATATTCCCTAGTATTTCCACCTTTGCAAAGTGTAGTTATGATGTGAACATTTGTCCATTCTGATTAAAATATAATACATAATATATAATATATATACGATTAGGATTGAGCCTTATGTATACATATATTGTACATGCAACAAAATTGGATGGAATTTCTCACCATCTCTCTCAGCTTGAGATTACATAGCAGGAATAGAATAAGCAATGCTTAATATTCTAGGCCAGACATGTCAAACACAAGGCCCGGGGGCCGGATCCGGCCCGTGAAGTGGTTTCATGTGGCCTGCGAAGCCATCCTGGAAACAGTGAGGGAACGGCCCCCACTGCCTTGGCCCTGGCCCAGAGACCCTCCTCCTGCCAGAGACCCTCAGATCTGTCCCACTCCTGCCCAGGCCCCCATAGGCACCCTTGATGCGAACGATGTAGAGCTGGCCACGCCCACCCAGTAGGCCACGCCCACCCTGGCCATACCCACCCGGCCCCCTAAGGGCAACTGCAATGCTGATGCGGCCCTCAATGAAATTGAGTTTGACACCCCTGCTCTAGGCCAATATTTTCAATTCAGAATAGAGCTGGAAGGAACCTTGGAGGTCTTCTAGTCCAACCCCTTGCTCAAGCAGGACACCCTATACCATTTCAGACGTGTGGCTGTCCAGTCTCTTCTGAAGGCAAGCTGTTCCATTGGTTTTACTATCCTCACTGTTAGGAAATTGCTCCTTAATTCCAGGTTGCTTCTCTCCTTGATTAGTTTCCATCCATTGTTTCTTGTCTTGTCCTCTGGTGCTTTGGAAAATAAGTAGACCCCCTCTTCTTGGTGGCAACCTCTCAAAAACTGGAATAGTACTATCATTTACTTTATTTTTATTTTAATCCCATTTATATCCCGCCCTTCTCTGAAGACTCAGGGCGGCTTACAATTTAAAGCACAAATCAATGTGCTTAGCAATAGCCTTCATTCTATGTATATGCCTGCTTATTAGGGCTTTCACCCCACCCCCCAAAGCGGCATTATTACAAAGTCAGCTTATTGCCCCCAACAATCTGGGTCCTCATTTTACCTACCTCGGAAGGATGGAAGGCTGAGTCAACCTTGAGCCTGGTGGGACTCGAACCTGCACTAATTGCAGGCAGCTGGTGTTACTTAAGGAGGCATTAGCCCACTGCTCCACCAAGGCTCTGTCACCCCTAGTCCTTCTTTTCTCTAGACTAGCCATAAAGAAAAGAAGGCCATGATCTTTGAGATCCTTCTCTGTGCCTTCTGAATAAAACTGCCAACAAGATACTCATTATAACTTTTTTCCATCACCGGTGGAAATCATTTTGAAGTTTTAACATTGAGAATTATTAAAGTAGCAGTAGGAGTTAGCAACATGGGAGCTAATATACCCCAATTCTTTATTTTGCTCATGACACACTTAAGAGCCTCCTGAGGCCTGTATGTCAATTAAGGCATCTTTTCAAGGTATTAGCTGCCAACTTATGCATATGATAAGTTTCCAATCTGCCACTTATCTAGGAATTTCTCACATACTGTGATAACTATGCCAGGGTAATTAAGATAAGTGTTGCCTGCAAATGAATATTGACTCACTAGTAATATAACCTGGATTTGGCAGATTTTCTAACAGGTGCAGAGCTCCCATATTGTTGGGGGGGGGAGAGGTACCTGATGGAAATGTTTTAATGTTGCATCCTTGGAGGAACAATAGAAGCAAATAACCCCACTTACTTTGAAAATTCCTTTATTGGCTAGGATAAGCAGCCATTCCTGTTTGTGCTTTCTAGGGTTTCGAAGCTATGTTTCATAAGCAAGCAACTCATAGGCTGAGGTCCCTTTGCAATTATCTTCTACAAAAAAGAAATACTTCTGGAGCTTTGGTGAAGCCTGTCAAGTTTTCACTAGCTCCTTCATCAGCATGGTCAGTTGTCTTGAAGAACCAAATTTACTGTTATCATGCTGCCATTAATGACAAAAATCCCAAACAATCTGCTTTCTCTCAGCAATCATACAAATCCCACCATTGGGAAAGATGGGGATGAGATAGTAAAAGCAGATATGAGGTTAACTACCATGTACATAAGTATATCAGAAGGGAAGCATGTGAGCATGTACAGTATAAATTTACAGTCCATAACTAGTACGTTTTTGGCACCAGAAACTAGTACATTCTTGGTGTTTGACAAATTTCCCCATACATGTTCTATGTCAGAACTGTGCAGTTATGTCATATGGGTCTTTAGGGTTAGGATTTAGGACTACCCTCCAGGAGGTTGCAATCAGCTATTGAAAACCTACAAAAATGGAAAGTTGGTTACAGGTCTGCAAGCATACACATTTCAATCAGCAGGTACAGTGAAATAATTATTTTAAAAGTTGTTTTAAAACATTATTTTACAAATCTGTTGGCTCATTTCAATAGACTATGGTTTTAATAAGAGAGTTATCTGATTATGTTAATGTTTTTTCTCCCCCTGCTAAATTAAGAACTTGAACAAATCATAACTTCTGGAAGAAACGGTGTTTCTATTCTCCTTTTACCTTGCTTGGACTCCCTACAGTTATTATTTACCTTTTTAAAAAATCTGCATATTAATTGTATGTCACATTTGCTTTGGTTCTTTAACAAATATTTAATTATTCAATACAAATAAAGAGTTGAAAGGAACCATTTAGGCTATGATAACTTAGTTTCAACTGCCCTGCTCATTCTAGTCTTCTGTCTCTGCATCTGTTCCAGTGTTTTTGAGTCTTTGTAAAATGGGAATTAGACATGATATTTCAAGTGTATTAAGTCATATTTCCTGCATCCCACATCTATACATTTCAAGAAGTTTGCAGTTTGTTAATTTTGTTATTTTCTGCCCACTTCTCTAAGCTTTCAAGAGGCTGCATTACAGAATCTTAGTTATTTCACTAATTTGGAGTCATTTGCAGATTTTTTTTAAAAAAAGATAATATACAGCAGATTGATAATCAAATATCCAACAAGATAGAACTTCTTACATAGCTATTCTTTGGCGTACAATTGGTTCCCTCTACGGTCAACAAATCTGAGGGGCTCTATACAAGCAAAGAAATTACAATAAAATCAATAAAACATCAGAAATAAAAATAAACAACTTAACTGCAAAAAAATAAAAAAAGAGCAAGTGTTTTCGCAGTGCCCTTACGAAAGGCCTAGAGCTGATCAGACAGGTCTTCATGGCTTTTCTTAACAACATCAGAGTGGTTGCCATTCAGATCACAGTGAACTCATTCCAGAAGGCAGGAACTGCTATAGACAAGGGACACTTCTGGGATCATGAGACACAAAACTAATTAGTAGAAGGAAGCCAGACAATACCACCCCTGCAGCTGTTGTGGAAGATGGCCAGTCCCTCAAGTAAGTGAGCTGTATGCCATTAAAGGGCTTTATAGGTAACAACCAGCACCTTGAATGTACTGGGAAGCAAACTACCAAATAGTGAAGCTTGCAAAGCAGAGGGTTTACATAGGCATACTGAGGCATGCCCATTATTGCTTGCTGCATTGTGAACCATTTGAAGCTCTCCAGTGGTCTCCAAGTCCCCCTAAATACCAAAATAATATTTTCAGTTCTTTCTTTATTACTGTTTATTAAAGTATTATTCTTAGGACTTTATTTGTCTCTTGAAGCTCAGAAATAGTATCTCTTCCTTATGAATAAAATAAAATTAGCTAGAAAGAAAATTTTCATGGGTACGATAAATGAGACAGTTCAAACAAAATTCATACCATATTTGATAATCTTGATAGTTTTTTTTATTCTTTGCAATATGCCAGATTAATAACTTAAAAAATAATACTTTATCCCTATCCTAATTTATTTTTTTCAGCCCATAAACTGTTTGCAAACTTGTCTCATACAAACATTATTAAAATCTTATTATTAAATCTCTTGGGTTTTGCACCCAATTGAACCTAGAAGCAAAGTCTCTATTATGAATTCCACATCTTTATCTGAAAGTTTTAAATCCAGCAGCTTGTCATTACCTTTTGTAGAAAGATATCCAGTTAAATCAGTCTTTTTAATATTTTCCCTAATTCCTTTATTCTGAATTTTTTTTCTGTTCTGGTCTTATACATCAGCCAATCCACTCTAATGTTTGAAATGTCTTTGTATATTTTTCTAATATAAAACTCATTTTTCTTAGCAACATCATATGCATTGCTAAATACACGTAGCAACCACAGAAAGAAGAGACAAGAGTTCTTGCAGTTTATTTAATTATTTATATCCCATCTTTATTGTTTTATTAACTTGCTCAAACATACCTGCAAAGTCCTGCTGGATGATATTAGCTGATTGATCCCATTCTGCCCTTTGTTCTTGTTTGAATTGCTAAATTATATTTCCTAAAAGTCAGGGTCAAAACTACATCTTACCGTTACTCACTTTTTCTGTGCTTCTTCAGAATGCCATCTTCCGCCACCATTTTGTATTCATTATTAGAAGAAGATCCACTTAGTTGATTTATATCCATATAAGCCTTTATGCTCTGTTTGTTTGGGAATTACTTTATTTAGATATCTTTCTGTTACCAATTAAATTTTGCCCATGAGGGATTATTCCCAGGGCCATGTTTACTCAGGAAGGAGCTCTTGTGTAGCGAGTAGACTTGATCTTTGGTAAATGGGTATAAGACTAACTGTACAGAAATAAGCTACATTAAATTTAAGTTTATTTTGCTCTGTGGTATAAACAAACAGAGCAAAATGTATTACAAAATTTGTCTCGTTACAAATAATTATACTAATTTTAATGCCCTTGTTCTGAAGTTAGGTTCTGGATTTTATATGAAAGAAGATGCTCTATGTTATCACGTATGTTCCAATAACATAAGTAAAACCTCTGTAAAATATCCTTTATTCAATGCCAAATCTGGTTGGACTTCCGGGTGGCAAGGCTCCGCCGCCGGCAGCCATTCTGGCTGTCAGCCCCGTCGTCTCCGTGGAGCCGCCGAAAACAGCGCCGATCAGCTGTTTTGATGGCTCGGAAGCCCACTCCTTGGGAGAAGAGGAGGGGGTGAGCGCCCAGGCAGGGGTAGAGCTCTCCCGGGCCGCCAGAGGTGAAACTCTGGTGGCTGAAGGATTGAGCCCCCCCCGAAGCCTGAGTTTGCTCCGGACCTCGGGATGCCTCTGCTCCAGAGCTTTGGAGCAGAGCAGGGTGTAGCAACCATCACTGCCAGCAACAGTTAACTTCAGATAACTTGGATGCAGGCAGAGCGGTACAGGAGAATCAGGTGAAAGCAAGTTTATGATCTTTAACTCGGTGGACTTTGTGGAGTTTGATAAAAGTGAAAGTGTGTAACAGGCAATAGTGGGTGAAAATGGCTGCCAAATCTTCTAAAGCTTCTAGAAGCGTGGGGGCTTCTCCGGTGCTGCAATCTTCGCTACAAGCTTTAATGCCCCCTCCCCCTGCACCTGCACCTGCACCTGTACCAACTTTTACAGTGAAAGATCTGCAGGATGTTTTGCAAGAGGCTTTGAAAAAGCAATCTCAACAATTAGCTGAACTTATGGAGGAGAAGCTTACAGAAATGAGGGCAGACATCCTACTTGCATTTCAAGGCATGGCTGTATGTATAGAGCGCCTGGACGAGAGAGTGGAAGATCTCAGCCAAAATAATATCAGATTAGATGCAAAAATGACAGAGACTGAAAATGTGGTGGATAAGATTGACGACGATTTGACCTTGGTACAGTACAGGGAGATGGAGTTCGCTGTAAGAATTAGAGGTTTAAAAGAGGATTCTAAGGAAAATTTGAAAAAAATAGTCTCAGAGGCTTTGGAAGGTGTTTTGGAGCGACCAGCAGAAGAAATTATGGTGGATATAGACAAAATATTTTGTGTTAATTCGTGGATTGCAAGACAAAGGAAATTACCCAGAGATGTGGTGGTTTACTTTACAAAGAGAGCAATTAGAAATGAGGTTATTCAAGCTTTTTACAATAATAAATTTGCAATTGCTGAACAAGAAGTTTTAATTTTAAAAGAGATCCCTCCAAGAATCTTAAGGAGAAGGAAGGAATTTGCTTTTCTGGCACAAGAATTAAGAAGACGGGATATTCAGTTCAGATGGGAGATACCAGTGGGCATGGTGGTGATGTATGCAGGCACGAGACATCGTCTTCTTACAGTGTTACAGGCACGTGATTTTTATACTAATGTTTTAAAAGCAGTCCCCATACCACTTTTGGAATCTAAAAAGAAGAATGGTGAGGGAGTGTGTCAATCACAAAGTGAGAATCTACAAGGTGCCGAAGGAGTTACGCAGATGAAAGATGGAGAATTCCAGAAAGTTACAGGAGTGGATCAAATTTCAGTATCATCGGAGGAGGTTAGAGACCAGAGAATGACACGTGCTGCTGCTAGACGAATGAGACAAGAGCAAGAACAAGAACAGCAGAGACTTATGATGGCACCTCCAAAACCTACTTACAGTGAAGCAGTGGGAGGAGCGCGACCTAAGAGAGTGCAGGTGATCTTGGAAGAAGCGCTCCAAAAGCTTCAGGTTGCGAAAGATGGTGACAAAGTTTCTAACCTGGAATGTTAATGGTTTAAATTCACCACAGAAGAGAAAGAAAGTATTTCAATATTTAAAACAATTTAAGAATGATGTTATTTGTCTACAAGAAACACATATTAGAGCCACGGACCAAAAGTATTTGATAAACTCAAGGTTGGGCACACAGTTTATTGCTTCTGCAAATGATAAGATAAATGGAGTGGTTATTTATGTTAAGAATACTCTGACAGCGGCTTTAATTGAAGCAGATAAACAAGGAAGATATGTTATAATTGAACTGTTAATAGAAGGCAAGAAAACGCTTTTGGTTGGACTATATGCTACTAATCAACAACAAGGAGATTTTTACAGTTTATTACACAGCAAGATTATTCAGTGGGATTATAAATCTTGTATTTTGATGGGAGACTGGAACGGTGTTTTGGATGTACAAATGGACAAGGGTTTTTTTTTCAAAAGCACCCCAAGTCATGCTAGACTGCCTAAATCTTTTTTTGAGATGAAGGATGACTTGGAATTGCGAGACATTTGGAGAGAAAGAAATTTGCAAGAAAAGGACTATACTTTTTTCTCCGACAGGCATCAATCTTTCTCCAGGATTGACTTTATATTAATCACTAATGACTATTTTTCTAGGATTAAGAAGATTAAGATTTGTCCAAGAACTATGTCTGATCATAGTCCAGTATGGTTAGAGATAGAAAAAGATAATAGGGATAGAGGGTCCTGGCATTTAAATGAAAACTTGTTTAGATATCAGGAAAATGTGGAAGAGTGTAAAAAACAGATGAAGGATTTTTTTTAAAATTAATATGCACAAAGGTACTTCTATTGAGATGGTTTGGGATGCTAGTAAAGCTTATATGAGAGGTGTACTAATATATTTGAACAATAAATATAGACGTAACTTGGAATCTATGAGGAAACAATTAGAGGATGAAATTAAGGAAAAAGAAAAGGCCTTAATTTTGAATCCATCTGATGGGAAGATTAAAGAGGTAATTACTTTATTAAGGGGTCAGTTTGATAAGTTAATGGCAGATCAAGTGGCAACTAATTTACGGTATGCTAGACATAATATTTTTTGTAATGCTAATAAACCAGGTAGATGGCTAGCTTATTTGTTAAGGAAGAAGCAAAGGGCTTCTAATATAGATAGAATAGAACATAAGGGTAAGGTAGTGTACCAGCAGAGTCTTATCAAAAAGACTTTTGTTGATTTTTATTCTAAGTTGTATGCCAGAGATAAGATTAGAGATGCAGATATAGATAATTACTTGGCAAGAGCTAATATTCCTGTTCTTACGCAAGAACAAAAGGAAGGGATGAATCAATTAATAACTGATGAAGAAATTTTTTTAGCAATCAAGCAACTGAAAGTGGGTAAAGCGCCGGGTACGGATGGATTGGCTGCTGTGTATTATAAAAATTTACAGTTAGAGATGGTGAAGCCTTTAAGGGAATTGTTCCAGACAATTCAAATGGGAGGAGGGGTACCTCCATCTTGGAAGATTGCTTTTATTTCCTTGATTCCGAAGGAAGATCAGGATGTCACCCAAGCAAAAAATTATAGGCCAATATCACTTTTGAATACAGACTACAAGATATTTGCCAAAGTTTTAGCTAACAGATTGATGAGGGTAATACAACATGTAATTCATGGTGATCAAACTGGGTTTATAAGTGGTAGACAAATGAAGAACAATGTGAGACACATAGTAGATTTGTTGGAATTTTTGGAAAGAAACAATCAGATCCCTGCAGCGTTGATCTTCTTGGATGCTGAAAAAGCCTTTGATCAATTGGATTGGCAATTTCTGATGAAAGTATTAGAGAAAATGGAATTTGGGGATAAATTTCTACAACCAATCAGGGCAATATATCAAAAGCAAACAGCCCGCATAATAGTCAATAATAGTCTGACTGAAGTATGTAATATTGAAAAAGGCACAAGGCAGGGGTGCCCGTTGTCACCTCTATTACTTTTCTTAACATTGGAAATATTACTGATTAAAATATGTGACTCGGATAAAATTAAGGGAATTCGAATTAGAGACCAGGATTATAGATTGAGGGCGTTCGCAGATGATCTGGTTGTTACAGTGACTCAGCCTGATTATTCAGTTGTAGAATTGATGGAGATAATAATGCAATATGGGAAAGTTTCTGGATTTAAGATCAATACACAAAAAACTAAAATGTTGTCTAAAAACATGGCAGTATCACAAAAGGTTGTTTTAGAAGAGCTAACGGGATTTGAAATAGTTAAAAGGGTTAAATATTTGGGGATATATTTGTCACCCTCAAATGTGAAGTTATATAAAAATAATTATGAAAAGTTATGGGGAAAAGTACAAAAAGAATTAGATAGTTGGAAAAAATTACAATTATCCTTATTGGGAAGAATTGCAGCAGTGAAAATGAATGTTTTGCCAAAATTTTTATTTTTATTTCAAATGATACCTATACTTAA
Organism: Vipera berus; assembly: GCF_964194415.1. NCBI lineage: Eukaryota > Metazoa > Chordata > Lepidosauria > Squamata > Viperidae > Vipera > Vipera berus. The sequence goes on from NC_138207.1 coordinate 67,968,279, forward strand.
AAAGGATTTAAATTTGGAGGAATGGCAAAAAGGAATTAATAAATTTGTTTGGGCAGGGAAAAAGCCACGAGTTAAATTTAAGATAATGCAAGATACGCGTGAAAGAGGTGGTCTTAAAATGCCTAATTTTAAATTATATTATGAAGCTGCTGCTTTGTCAGCGATAAGTGACTGGCTTAATTTAACACAAGCGAGATTATTAAATCTTGAGGGTCATGATTTGTTATTTGGTTGGCATGCATATTTATTGTATGATAAGAAGGTGGATAATGTGTTTAAGATACATATTTTAAGGTTTGCTCTGTTGCGAGTTTGGAAAAAGTACAGACTCAAGTTAAATTATAAGATACCTATTTGGGCAATACCTAAACACGCAATAGAAAATATAAATGTGGGATTCAAACATGATGTGATTACATATAAGGAAATTTTAAGTTTGGAAAGGAATGTATGGCAATTAAAGTCATATAACATTTTAAAAGAAGAAAAGATAGTACAAACTTGGTTTCAGTATGGGCAATTACAGGCTATGTGGAAAGAGGACCAGAAAACTGGTTTTTTGATGACTGATGAAAATTTGGTAAAGCAAATTAGAGATCAAGGTCAAGCTCATATAAAAAGGATATATCTTGCATTGATAGAAATTGATTCAGAGACGGAACTTGTCAAAGACTGTATGATAAAATGGGCTCAGAATTTTCAAGAAGTTATCACAATGGATACTTGGGAAAAGATTTGGGTGAGAAATGTAAAATTTACACAGGCCCAAAATTTAAGAGAGAATTTTTATAAAATGTTTTATAGGTGGCACTTAGATCCTAAAAAACTAGCAAGTATGTATCCGAACTGCCAGCCTAAATGTTGGAGGTGTGGCTGTGAGGATGCAACGTATTTTCATATATGGTGGACTTGTAAAAGGGTTAAAGCATTTTGGATTAAAATTTGGTGGAATATGCAAAAAATATTCAAGAAAAGGATAAAGTTTTGTCCGCAATTGTTTTTATTGGGCATTATCACAGATACTACCGTTGTGGACACTAAGCTGATGTTGAATTTAATTACGGCAGCGAGACTTTTAGTAGCGCAATATTGGAAGAAGGAAGAACTGCCGACTATAGAAGAATGGACTTTAAATTTTCCAATTTGGCGGAAATGGCAAAGATTTTAGCTTATTTGAAAGACCAATCGCAACAGAGATATATTGTGGAGTGGAGAAGATGGATTGATTATATCCAGAATAAATATGAGACTAAAAAGTTTCACTTAGCATTTGAATAAGTAGTGGATTTATATGATGTATAACTAGCTTGTAGTTATTTTATTAAGAGTTAAAGTGCGATAGAATTTAATATTTTATTGTTGTTTGCATATTTTAGATTATGTTTGTTTGTATTTTTATACCCTGTATTTAGCTCTGGGAAGTCGGGGAGGGGGGGAGGGGAGGGGAGAGTTGGGGAGGTTTGGGGAGAGGGGAGGGGGAGGGGAGGGGAGGTTTTGTATTTAAAAATGTACCGTAAAACTTTTCAATAAAAAAAAATGCCAAATCTGGAGAAGGCTCCTACATCTGTATAATTGCTGACAATTTCACAAAGGTGGATGGGATACCATTGGTTGAAGGGCAGTCCCTGTGATTCTGGATAGGTGGAAACCTCTGGACATGTCTTCACTGCTCTTTGTATAAAGACATTAAAAAACCCACCTATTTTCCTGATAATTAATAGGTATCCTGGCCATTCCAACACCATTTATCTTCAGTGGCTGTGTAAAAAAGAATAGATCGTAGTCACATTATGGTAGCTGGAATCTGTGCAGCAGCACTAAAGATTTATTGGAATCTGATGAATAATCCATTATAGCTCTTTTACACAATTAATGCACTAAATCTTTTGCTATTATCACCTTGTTGCATTTTAGTATCTAATGACTATAGGCATTCACAATTTAAGGACTAATACTATATTATAGCTTAGTCTGTGTTCTTGTTTACATGCAACTGAGAGATAGAATGCCAAAGTATGATTTTAATGTAGATTTTATTTGTTATTTGTTATTATTTTATTGTAGAATTATTTTAACTAGATACTCCTTGAGTATTGTTAATTGTGCTGATTTTTGACTGTAATAAACATTTAACACAAAGGTGGACCTTTTCCCAAATATCATCACAGAAGTAAAATTAGCTAACACATTTCTGTTGCGTGCAGAAACACTCCTAGACAATGCAACTGGTAAACCTGTCTTCTGTCATTCTTAGCTTTTCTTTGGTGCAAAAAAAAATGTTTATTAGCTGAATAGATTGACAAAAGGCCCAAGTTGGATGAAGAAGGAGAACACGTAATGTATGGAGGCTGCTGTCACTAGAAGTTGATGGCCATGAGCTTATATGATTTTAAAAGGGCATTTAGCCAAATCAATGAAGAAAATCTCCATCAACAGCTGCTAGGCACTATGAAACATTTAAAGGCAGCAAGTCTATAAATATCAATTGCTGGAAATCAACAGCAAAAAAAAATGAGATAAGTGCCTCTTAAAAGGTCCCTCAGAGACTTCTAGTTAGTGATTTGCTGCTTTGCTCCCCATTACTGTATGCCCACTGTGGTATCTGTAGTAAGCTAAGGGGATTAGAATGATAAAAGCAGCCTTGAAATATCACAATGCAAATTCCACTTTCCATATTTTTCTGTGACGTTGCCATTCCTTGCCCCAGCATGATACTGGTTTTGTCCTTCTGACCAAGGCGGTGAGATCATGTGGATGCTGCTAAGTATCACAGTTTCCTTCCTCCAGTATATGAAATAAAGTTACTTCTTCTGTTCTGAACAAAAGGGAAGCTATAGAACAGGCATGTCAAACTGCCAGCCCATGGGCTGGATGCTTCACGATGAAACCACGCCCACCCCCATTGCTGGCAATGGGGAAAAAGTCACAATACGTCACACGATGTGACATCGCAAGTTTGACATGCCTGCCATAAAAGGACCTTCTGCACAGTGAAGTCATGTGTTCTGTACCAGCCTGCTACCGGCCCTGCAGAAAAGGCAGGGACAACCCCTTTTACAAGAAGGCAAGAGGCTGGAATTACGCCTGCCAAATTTATTACCACAAAAACAAACGGAACAAGACAAACCAAGAAACAGGAGCTTTATGAAACATGAACTATCCAAGTGGTTGCCTTCAGCAAACCAGCCCTCCCACACATTCCCCTTATATAGAGTTCAGGGCGTGGCTTCTCTGTGCCTCCTTCCGAGGAGCCCCATTGCCTTCCTCTGTTTACTCCTAATTGACTGCCTCCTGCGTCGGGCGTCCTTGAACAGGGCCAGCTGTGGGTCATCTTCATCCACACTGTCAGGCTCACACAGCTGGGTCTCCGTGGTGACCAAGTGGGAGGGGCCTGGCTGAGGGCTCTCATCAGCAAGATCTTCAACCCCCTCAGCCAGGTCTTCAACACCCCCCTCCTCCTCTGAGTCGTCCAACCCAACTGCCGAACCCACAGGCTGACCCTGAATCACAACATCATGCCTCCTGAATTCAACTGGTACATATAGGGAAAATAAAGCTGATCCCTGAGTTAAATGTTTGGTTTGATGATTTAGGATTCTAGGTTTTTTTTTAAGTGAAAAGACTAAAATAAATAATTCTTCATCCTATATCTATGGAGATTCTCAGTCATCCAGGTCATGATGGTTGTCCCAATGGTGCTTTTTCAAAAGACAACTGAACTTTGTTTTTCTTTCCCTTGAAGATGTTTTGCTTCTCATCCAAGAAGCTTCTTCAGTTCTGACTGAAAGGATTTATATTCCTTGCAGTCATCTGGTGGTGAACACTTCTTCTGTGCCCTCAGGGTCACCTGAATAGTGCAAATGGGTGTGGAGCCTTCTTGGAAGTGCTGAAAGGACTTGAAAAAGCAACTTGGCTTCTTCACCCGAGTGTTTTCCCACTGGTGCCAGGTATGCTTTTCACATCAACACCATTTCACACAACTGAATGAAGCAACTGGGCTAAATTGGATACTTTCACTGTATCCTGCCAGTATTGCTTTGGTCTTCTGCCAGGCATTTGCTGTCAATGTTAAAATGGTAAGCGCTCAGATGCTGCTGATAGAATAGGGCCATACCACTGTAAACACTTTTCTTGTATTTTTATTATTATTGGTGCAAAAAAATAAAAATTGGTTAAAAATAATAAAGAAAAAATAGAAAAAAATAGAAAATAGAAAAGAAAGAAACATTTCAATCATGTATGGGGAAACTTGCTTCTCTTCTATAACATATAGACTATCTGAAACTGCTCTGAAAGTGGATTGAAAATTACCAGTCTACAAGAATGGTATAGAAAAAGATGCTACACTGGACATTCAAAAGAAATGTATCTTAATAATTAAAAGGGATATACAAATATCCATCAGGAGAATGTTTTAATAAAACAAATTAGGTAATTCTAATTTGCCTGAATGAATCACACACCCACACACAGAACTACATGCACAGACACATACATACATACTGTACATGCATATATACATATACTGTTATGTACTGGGCTCATAGTAATACCACGTGGGTTACTGGAGCATCTAATGGCACTCCAGCAACCCAGACTACAAGTCTCCAGCGCTACAATTGGCTATCCATAGGCGGCAATGGTTGTTTCAAACCTATTGGCTGCTGCCTAAGGGCTAGACTATATATTGCGGCTGGTTGCAGCGATTTGCTCAGTACAGTTTCTACACAAAATAAAATATGAGTTTCCCTGTACTCAGCTACCTCGTCTTCATTCCTGCACCAAAGAACCCACTATTTAACACTGGTGACGAGGGTGGGATCCTGCTTCACTAAAAAAGAGTTGAGGTCTATGAGGGGAAGGCACTGTACGCCGGAGGGAAAAGCATTTTCTCCCCCCTCTCTCAAGGTCGGCTAGCAATCATACGCTAGCGACCTCGTGCTCAGTGAACTCATTCCCTGGGCCTGGAAAGCAGGATTTGGAAAGAAATGCAGGAACCAGCTAAGAAAGAATGCCGAAGGTCGGGAAACTTTGGGAATTCGATGTGAAGCACCTGGAGGAATGGCCATCATATTTATCCCAGGTAGAGAACTACCTCAGGGCTAATCAGATCAAGGAAGAAGGACTGAAGGCCGTAATGCTACTCTGCATGTGCGGCCCAGCAACCTTTGATTTGGCTGAGAACCTTTTTGCGCTGACACCGATTGAAGCGGTCTCCTACGTAGACCTCAAAAAGAAGCTAACAGGACATTTCCAGCCCAAGATGTCCGAAATGGCTTGGCGGTTTAAGTTCGACCAAAGAGTGCAGCAACTGGGTGAATCGGCTTTGGAATTCATAGCGGGCCTGAGGCAGGCCGCACGCCTTTGCAAATTTTCAAATTTAGAAGAGTGACTACGAGACCGGCTCATCTGCAGTCTACAGAACCGAACGCTTCACCAGAGACTCTTTGCTAGACCAAACTTAACATTTTCTGAAGCACAAGATGAAGTGATGGCCGCCGAAGCTGCCGGGGGTGCAGTTCAAACAGTACAGCCTGCCAAAATGACAAAGTTTGTAGAAACAGTCCCCCTTGAGGATGCCAAATGCACCGAAGAATCTTCCGAGGAAGAAGAACCTGAAATCAACAGACTCCAAAAGCAACCCACTGCGCAACACTGCAACAGCCAGCAGTGAGAGGACAGTTACAAGGCAGTTCTCTTACCGAGATGTAAGGGGTGCGGCGGAAACCATTTTCGCACCAATTGCAGATTCTGATCAGCAACGTGCAGAGCTTGCAGAAGGACAGGCCACATCGCAGTGGTTTGCAGAGCCCGACAGAGAGACCAGCCACCCAAACACCAGTCGGAAGAACCGACTAGGAGAGGTACTTGGGGCCAGAGGCCAGTTAGTGTGGGTTTTTTCAGAAGCAATAGAAGCATGTGCCGCACCGGGGCTCGGCACCCCCTCAAACCCAAACTTAAGTTCATGGTAGAGCTACAAGGAGTTCCATGTAAGATGGAATTGGACTCTGGCTCTGCAGTCTCAATTATTTCTCAAGACACTTTTAATTTTGTGTGTAGGCGCAGTAACAATTGGGCCAAACTAAGACCCTCAGATATAATCCTAACTGATTTTCAAAATGCTCACGTTAAAGTTAAGGGAGAAGCCACTTTGATAGTAAAATTTAAGGGGTTTTTGGGGCACCTGGATGTAATAGTAGTAGGGGGCCAGAGAATGAGTCTCATTGGACTTGATTGGTTTGATGCCGTAGGTATTCAGATTCCTGGTATAAACCGGACACAAACTGCAGACCTCGTGTCAGTATGTGAAGACTATGCAGATGATTTTGATTCAACCCTAGGAATATACACAGGTCTGCGTATCTCATTTAAGCTAGATCCCAACATAGTTCCAATCAGGGTTAAGCCTCGTAGGGTCCCCTTTGCCTTAAAACATAAAATTGATTCAGAAATTGATAAGCTTGTAGAACAGGGCATATTAAAGCCTGTTGATGGTGGGAAGTGGGAAACTCCTATCGTCACTCCACTTAAAGCCAATGGGGAAATTCAGATTTGCGCTGACTATAAATGCACTCTAAATAAAGCCCGCAAACAACACGCGTATCCGGTCCCAGTGGTCAACCACATTTTAGCCTTCTTGCAAGGGGGTACTATTTTTGCTAAACTTGATTTAGCACAGGCCTATCAGCAATTGCCGGTTGATGAGGCCACAGCGGCAGCTCAGATGATCGTGACTCACAGGGGGGCTTTCAAAGTTAAACGCTTACAGTTTGGAGTCAGTGTCGCACTGGGCATTTTCCAGGGAATTATGGAGTGTACACTTAAGGGTATTCAGGGCGTCTGCCCTTATTTTGATGATGTTCTCATCGCAGGCAAATCCCCAGAAGTATTAGCCAGGGTGGTTTTGCAGAGGCCTCGCAAAGCAGGCCTCAAATTAAAAAAAAGCAAGTGTAGTATTGGGGTTCCTTCAACAGAGTTCCTGTGTTTCCAAATTGATGCTAATGGCATTCACCCTGCTGATTCTAAAGTGAAAGCCATTAAAATGGGCCCTAGGCCCAAATCCAAAGGAGAGCTCCTAAACTTCTACGACACATTTCTACCTCATAAGGCCGCACTAGCAGAGCCCCTCCACAGGCTTCTAGATAAGAAAGCTCCATGGAATTGGACTAACTTACATGAAAAAAGTTTCCAGGACTTAAAAGCACTATTGTCAGAAAAGTCCACTGTAACTCACTGCAAAGAATCTAAACCAGTATGTCTTGCATGTGATGCATCTTCCTATGGGGTGGGGGCAGTTTTAAGCCACATAGAAAAAAATGTAACACAGGTTCCTATAGCATTTTACTCTAGGACATTGTCCTCTGCTGAGCACAAATATGCTCAGATTGACAAAGAGGCCCTAGCCATTGTTGCTGGAAATAAAAAAATCCATGACTATTTATATGGCAGGGACTTCACGGTATTTACAGACCACAAACCTCTGTTGAGACTTTTCACAACAGACAAACAAACCCCCCACATACTTTCTCCAAGAATGCTGAGATGGTCTATTTTTCTATCTGCATACACTTTTAAATTGATTCACAAACCGGGCAAAGAAATGGGCCATGCTAATGGCCTCAGCAGACTACCACTGCCACTAATGGAACCAGATCCGGCTCCAGCTGCTAGAATACTGTCCATACAGGACATACCTGAATTCCCCCTCCATGAGGGGGACATTGCTGCTGAAACTGCCGCAGATAAAATACTTAGTAGAGTATTGTCATGGGTATACATGGGCTGGTTGGATAAAAGCCCAGGTTCTGAATTTCAAAACTATTTTGTCAGAAGGCATGAGTTATCTGCCCACAAGGGGTGCATATTATGGGGAAACAGAGTCATAATTCCCACTTCCCTAAGAGACAGGGTTTTACAGTCATTACATGAAGGCCACCCAGCTATTGTCAGAATGAAAGCTTTAGCTAGAAGCTACCTTTGGTGGCCTGGCCTTGATAAGGACATTAAGGCATTGCTAAGCACATTGATTTGTGCTTTAGATTGTAAGCCGCCCTGAGTCTTCGGAGAAGGGCGGGATATAAATGGGATTTAAAAAAAAGGCACATGTCCATGGTTGTTATAAAAAAGGTAAAGGTAAAGGTTCCCCCGCACATGCGTGCTAGTTGTTTCTGACTCTAGGGGCTGATGCTCATCTCCGTTTCAAAGCCAAAGAGCCAGTGCTTGTCCGAGGACGTCTCCGTGGTCATGTGGCTGGCATGACTAGATGCCCAAGGCGCACGGAACGCTGTTACCTTCCCACTATAGTGCTCCCTATTTTTCTACTTGCATTTTTACGTGACATGCCAGCAATCGAGGCCTGAAATGCCACAGGCTCCAGTTCACAGGTGGGAGGAAACGCACACTCCCTGGTCTAGGATTCACATAGACTACGCTGGGCCCTTTCAGGGACAGCTCTTCCTTATAGTTTTGGATAGCCACTCCAAATGGCTGGAAGTAATTCCGGTTCCTAACATGACTACTGCTAGGACCATCCAGGTGCTGAGAAAACTCTTTGCTACACATGGGCTGCCAGATGTCTTAGTTTCTGACAATGGGGCCCAATTCACTGCTGCTGAATTTCAGGCCTTCCTTAAAGCTAATCTCATCAGACATGCAACGTCTGTGCCTTTTCATCTGTCTTCTAATGGTCAAGCTGAACGCATGGTGAGGACAATGAAGGAATCACTCAAGCACATTGTCACAGGTGACTGGCATCATAGATTGGCAGATTTTCTACTCTGCCAGCATTCCACGCCCTGCACTGCTACAGGCAAAAGTCCTGCAGAACTACGTTGGGGGAGGCGTTTGATCACTAAACTGGACAGGTTGCATCCAGATAGAGTGGCAGCAGAAGCCTCTTGACCAAAACCCCCAAGGGGGCTGCACATAGGCGATTGGGTTTGGGCCAGGAACTATGGTCATGGGAATCTGTGGGTTCCTGGTCAAATTACCAAAGCATCCGGACCCCTGTCTTATGAAATGGGATTGGAGGGAGGGTGAGTTGTCAGATGACACATTGATCAGCTCAGGAAATGGCCACTAAGTGAGGACTGTGTCATAAGTCCCTCCCAAGGTCCTCAAACCTGCTGCCAAGCCAGTCCTCACATGGACTATCAGGACTTTTCCTTCATAACTGAGGTGGAACCAGAGGGAGAAGTGGGGAGTCCTGGAATGCAACATGGATCCCCTGAAGGAGCAAGCCATCTGAACTTCAGCAACTGCTGCGCCTACTCTGCTGATTAGTCTGACTCTGGGGTAGGCCAACCTGAAGAGGCCAGCCAGAGAGCATCTAATCCAAACTTCAGCAACCGCTGTGCCTACTCTGCTGATCAGTCTGACTCTGGGGTGGGCCAACCTGGAGAGGCCAGCCAGAGAGCATCTAATCCCCTTGACTCAGGAGCACAAAGGGACACAGGTCTATCCAGCCCACTGGGTAAGCTGGTAGACCACAAAGTGATTGGGACTCCGAGATGTTCCACTAGGGCACACAAGCCTCCTTCATATCTCGCTGACTACGTTGTAAAATAAAGAGCTATAATATTGTGTATTGCTGTATGCCACTATACTACAGAAACTAGTGCTATGTTGTAACTGTCTAAGTATGTTAGCCATGAAGCCTATTCATTCAGACATTGTTTAATCACAATGTCTGAATGAATAGGCTTAATTGTATGAATGAATGAATAGGTTTAATTGTAACCTATTGGGGTTTTTTTGTTCTATTACTTTTATTTTAGTGAGTTTTGATAATGGGTCTTGATAATTGCATTAAGACTAACTTATGTTAATATTGTCTGATCTAAGAGGGGAGGGGTGTTATGTACTGGGCTCATAGTAATACCACGTGGGTTGCTGGAGCAGCTAACAACTCTCCAGCAACCTAGACTACAAGTCTCCAGCGCTACAATTGGCTATCCCTAGGCGGCAATGGTTGTTTCAAACCTATTGGCTGCCGCCTAGGGGCTAGACTATATATTTCAGCTGGTTGCAGCCATTTGCTCAGTACAGTTTCTACACGAAATAAAATATGAGTTTCCCTGTACTCAGCTACCTTGTCTTCATTCCTGCGCCAAAGAACCCGCTATTTAACACATACATAGAGACATACGTTTGAAAAGAGGGAGCAAGCCAGAATTGCCTCCTTCTTCTTAAGCAAAATATTCTTCCCATGGCTTAGAAAGTACTCAAATGGCTTTATCTGTGAAACATTTTACAGAAGATAATTAAAAACTGCCAAAATGTGGAAAACACTTTGTTTTTTCTATTCACATTATTGCCAACTAGTAATTATATAGCTCCAGAGAGTCGGCATTCTGATGGCATTTTCTACTCATATTTTGATGATAGCTGACATTCAACTGATTATTTGCAAAGAAGCTATACAGTATCATCTATTTTCAAATTTAACAACAGCTAACTTACATTTTTATTGGTTTCATGTGAAGATTGGTGTCCAGTATAATACAGTCCTGTAATTTCCTCATAATCCTATGCTGGAAAAGGATTGTCTATCCTCCATATCTTATCTAAGAAAATAAACATTCTCATTTCCATAATCTTTTATCCTCATTTTATTTGAACGTACAGTTTATTCAATTTTTAAAATACCACAAAGAAATCCAAGCACATCAAAGATGGCGAACTCCAAACTAAATCAGTAATTTCACAACAGTTGTTCCCAGACAATTGGCCTGAAGAATGTTATAAGTAAGATACAGAATCAATCCACAATGTTCAATGGTCAAAATTCACTCATGTCGGTCTGGATGTTTTGGGGCCATGGTCAGTAACAGCACATAGAACATGTCGTGACCAAGCAAATAACAAATGTTGGGCAGTACTGTTCACTTGTATGAGTGTGCGTGCAGTACACATTGAGGTTTTAGAATCCATGGATGCTTCATGTTTCATTAATGCTCTAAGGCGATTCCTTGCTATCAGAGGACCAGTGGAGTCATTAAGGTCTGACTGTGGAACCAACTTCATTGGAGCCTGCAGAGAATTCAATTCTAAGTCAGTCCAAGACTTTTTAGCTGAAAAGGGCTGTACTTGGATCTTCAATCCTCCACACTCTTCCCACATGGGCGGCTCATGGGAGAGAATGATAGGAATTACACGTAGAATATTGGGAACAAAAAAATTGTTACCGTAGTAGCTCTGGGCAATTTCAGAGAAATCTCTATGATCCTCAGTAATGTGCAATCACTGCCACTCTGCATCCCCACTGAGATGGTGCCTAAATTTTCGGCAGTTGAGTCAATGACCAGTTTTGCTTATATAAAGTTAGCTGTGCAGAGTTTCCTCTGAAGCAGGGAGCTTCCCATTCAAGTTTCTGTGTCTAGGGATTTACCCACTTGCTTTTGCATCCCTTGAGCATATACGGTCCCTTGATGCCACCACATATGCTTCAGTTGCTTCAAGTGGCAGTTTTGTTGTGCTTCTCACACAGAGGCTGCTGGTGGTTGTTCTAACATTTTCAACTCTTAATGCAAAAAGTGAATGCAACAAAGGGAAAAAAAGGGCTGGACTTCATCCCTTTGAAATAGGCCAAATCAGGACTCAAATATTACAAGAAAAAAAAAGAATACTGCAATCGACATAGGATACAGTAACAGGATTTTGAAAGCCCAGTAATATTCTCCTTTTCTTTCCTGATATGTTAAAGAGATTCGAGGTGGGGCAACGTTAGATTTCTTTCCCATACTCTTGTTTTCCTAGAGTGAGTTCACATTTCCTAATGACCTCTGCAAAAAGATGGGGAGGGACTACTTTGTAAAAGAATAGTTGATTGTTAATTTAATCAGTATTACTAGAGATAATAAATAGTAATTGAATAGTATGACATAATTTAAAGACAAGGTTAACTTTGACATTTTTTACCACACATGTTGCAGTCGATTTAATTTCTTATGAAAGGGGAAAATGGTGTTTGTTCCAGAATAATATTAATAGGTATCACAGAAGAGCATGTGATCATAATTGTATGGGCAAATTAATATTCCCTATAGTGCTTTCCCAGAAAGAAGATCAGATCTAATTACAGAAAAGACACTTCTGAAAAACAACCGAGGGGTTATTCTGAATGCTTCCAATTTGAGTTTTGAAGGGACAAATTTGAGGGGGGGAAGAAATATGGCACCAATTATTAATGAACTGATATTCAGGAATCTCCAATAATTTCAATAAATCACCAGAGATATATCACATGATCCAGATGCATTTTCTTGCTCTTTAGTCTTAGCGTTCCAGAAATTTGCTTCCCACATTATAATTAGGACAAATATATCAAAGCATTTCATGTATATCAGACATGTCAAACTTGCGATGTCATGTGATGTTGCGAGACGTATCGGGACTATTTTGTCATTGATGTATATGATAAAGCCAAATTTAGATGTTAGAGTCCTCTACTTGAAAAGTTTCTGTTGTAAGTCCAGGAAAAGAAAAGCCACAGCAGGCTTGTGTAGCTTCTGGGTAATTTTCTGATGATAAAATATTAATTGGCAAAGCCCTTATTTAGGCATGAAACACAGATAACAAGCAGAAGTTCTTGAGGGCATTAACCTGATTCAAGCCAAATTTTCAAGAATTGATTTTGGGCATAATCCTTACTGCAGTAGTTCTCAACCTTTAATTCACCACTGACCCCCTTTAAACACCTTTTGTGGCCATGGACTACAGCCATGGACCCCCAAGACTTTACTCAAGATTTAAATCATAAGATTCCTTCAAGCCTTCACGGACCCCCTGACACAACATCATGGCTCCCCCAGGGGTGCCTGGCCACAGGTTGACAACCACTGCCTTACTGCATATTGTAGCAAATACTTGAAGATGCATTTCACAGTTACTTCTGCATGAAGATTTAACAGAGAATGCTCTTAAATTCTCTTAAATGCATATTTAAGATATGTGCTTTAGGTATATACAGTACATGAGATACAGCTTCAGGCAGGGAGAGGCCACCAGAGACAAAATTTAGCATCTATCTCAACCTCTCCTGCTCAGCTGCACTCTAAAGCATGCATATATTATTATGGAATTCATTTGAAATATAAGGCTAAATTGGTATGGGGTATCAGAACCTGCTAATTGCTACACTGTGCATTATTTCACTTTTTTGGACACTGAGCTTGTCGATCAGAAGGTCGGCAGTTTGGCAGTTTGAATCCTGAGTGCCGCATAACAGAATAAGCGCCTGTTACTCATCCCAGCTTCTGCCAACCTAGCAGTTCAAAAGCACATAAAAATGCAAGTAGAAAAATAGGGACCACTCCGGTGGGAAGGTAACAGCGTTCCATGCGCCTTTGGCATCTAGTCATGCTGGCCACATGACCACAGAGATGTCCTCAGACGTCTTCGGCTTTGAAATGGAGATGAGCACCGGCCCCTGAGTTGGAAACGACTAGCACGCATGTGCGGGGGAACCTTTACCTTTACCTTTAGGATTTTTTAAATATTAAACTAAAAAGAAGTAAATATTTTTAATGAACTCTGTCTCATGATTTTTTTCTCTGCATGAGCATTAGCCATTGAGGCAAATAAAGACAAAAAGTTATCATATCCCACTGTAAATTTCTACTCTGAAACACATTGCCCTGTGACTTATACAGCAAATACTTTGGTCCTCAGTAATCATGTCAAGTGGAGATTGAGCAGATGTATATTTTCAGACCTTAACCTGACACCTCAGTTGGCTTTACTATTTGAAAAATCTGAGAGTAATAATCCTATCATATCTGAGGAGGGTTTGGAGAAGAAATCTTTTTCACCATGCCTGTTGATTTGGAGTCTGTGGATGTAACATTTCATGCAAGTTGAATCAGAATAGCTGTTGGAACAAATTAGTTGTCTTCATCCAGAACTAAGCTGGGATTCATTAAGCAATGCATTCATGCATATTCATGCAGTTTCCTAACTTAGTCTAGCAAAGGTTCTTTTATTTTGAAATGAATAACAGTGATTACCTATGGCTGATGTACATTTAAAAACAGAGGTGTATCTCATGATTTCTATGCAAATTGCAGAGACAGTGATTACGAGTTAGAAGGCAACTGCCGTTCCCTTTCCCATGATACAGAATGGAGTGTCAGCTTCTATAAAGCCATACCTTCATCAAGCATATTTTCCCTGTGCATGCTGGCAGCTTTATGAAATAATAGAAGTGCAAACTCATTAGCAGGTCACATCATCAGTCACATCATTTTAAGCTGCGAAGAGGAATGATACTTCTCCATCAATCTTCAAGTTCCTGATAGGACAAGGGAGAGTACAGGTGCTCAGATTGTGCAGTGGAGATGGTGTAAATAGGGGAAGGAAAAAAAAATCCATAAACTAAATGGGTACTTGATGGAGTGTAAAACAGGAGCAGTCAAGGACAGGTGTAGGATATTGTCACTTTCTATGTGCTTCTATATTTCCTAGGACTCAGTACCATCTGGGTTTTTGTTTGCTATGGAAACTAAAACATGGAATATCTTTGAAATGCCTTGACATTCATTAATGCATAAAATATTAAAATTAACAGATTTTAAAGAAAATAAGGCATGCCATAAAGAAAAGTGAAGGCCCTCTGCCATCTGACTTTGCAGCAAATGCTTCCCTTGCTGGGCTGTAAATCCAACGAGCTACCTTAATACATACACACAAAAGGTGTGGTAGATGACAGGAAAATATTAATTAAGAGCCTGATCATATTACAAAGGGGATGGGAGGCGTGCGTGGCTCATTAGCCAAGAGTGCATTTTATGCTTTGCATTAAATTTTAAAACATGGGCTAATTACTAAATGTCTCTGGGACATTTATCTCTTGAAAAAGATAAAATATGTAGCTGATGCATTAAAAGGGAAAATGTTGTACTTTGACCAGTGCAACAGAAACATTTGTTTCCTAATATGAAGCAGTATATAAATATCTACAGTACATTTATATAAATATTTTGAGAAAAATGTGTTCCTTCAAGCTCCTTGCCTATGCTCTACCCCAAAACACTCAACATGGCTAGCATGTAAAATGAAAGTCAGGATCAATGACTCAACAAAAATCCTATGCACTTTTTCCATAGATTACTCTTAAATTGTTTTTGCTGTATGAACATACAATTATACACCTTGTTGATTCTTCACATTTCCTTTGCTACCTTACTTTGCTCTGGATAGAATCCTAATCTTTAGCCATTGGTTTCTAAATTCTTTGATGGCCTTCCAACTTCTCTCCATCTGTCCCTTTTCTTTTCCTTGCCTTTTGGACAAGAAGTGTAGAGCAGTTATAGTTTAGGGTTCTGCCAATTTCCACACTCCAGTAATCTTAAAAAATATTCAGGTAGTCCTTGACTTACAACAGTCCATTTAGTGACTGTTTGAAGCACTCAACAGCATTCAAAAAAGTGACTTATGACCATTTTTCACACTGACAACCATTGCAACATCCCCATGGTCAGCTGATCAAAATTCAGACGCTTGGCTGTCATTTTATGACTGTTGCCGTGTCCCGGGGTCATGTGATCACCTTCTGTAACCTTCTGACCAGCAAAATCAATGGGGAAGCCAGATTCACTTAACAACTACGTAACTATCTTAACAACTGCAATGATTCACTTAACAAATTTGGCAAGAAAGGTCGTAAAATGGAGCAAAATTCACTTAACAAATATTTCATTGAGCAACAGAAATTTTGGGAATAGTGCTCGTAAGCTACCTGTATGTAGCTCCAAGAGTAGAGGAAAAGCTTGTGTGGTACCAATGGGATTATCTGGTGGACCTGAAAAGTAAGATAGAATACAGGTCTATATAAAGGGACATTAATCTGACAGGGAAACAAAGGTATGAATCAATGAAATATTAAGAAAATGTTTTCAAACATTCTTGCTTAGTTGAGACAGAATTAGCAAGGAGGGAGAACAAACTGGAGGAAGCTTTATTTACACAGATCCATTTCTTTATAAAATTACAATAATTGGAAGAACTTTGATGACCCAAGCCTTGTGATTAGAAGGTAAAATGTTGAATCTTTCCTTATACTTTTTTTCAAATGTTTCCTTATATTGATTTGTTTAATTATATTTTGCAGATGCCCTGGCTGGTTTCCAGCAGTTTTGAAACACCAGCAGATTGATGAGTTCTTCCAACTGAGAAAATCCATAATCTTCCCAAAGCAGGCTACTTGGCTATAGATTTGGGAATCAATCAATCAAATCCAATAAGGATTTGACTGTTTGCAGATCAGAGTAAAATATTTGGAAGTGAGCATTAAAGTAATAGGTGAGCAAATATAGTGCAGAACACACATTTTGGACAGTGATTTCTGGAGTTCTTCCAAAAGTTAATGCTGATTTGTAATTTTTAGGACTTCAGTTCTGCCTTGAGTAAGGTACCTTATTCAAATGCCAAGCTTAGTTCTCCAATGGTACAAAGTTGCACATCCATGAGCTATAGGTAGCATCTATTCATTGAAAGATGTGCCTTGTCAGTTCAAAATAGAAAACAAACATTTACACAGTATCCCCAGTTTCTTAAATTCTTATTATTGTACAAATCAAATTAATAGCATACATTGCTATTGGTGGTGCAGTGGTTAGAAGACAGTATTGCAGGCTAATTCACTGCTAACTGCCCAGAGTTCAATACTGACCAGCTCAAAGTTGACTCAGCCTTCTATCCTTCTGAGGTTGGTAAAATAAGGACCCAGATTGTTGGGGGCAATATGTCGTAAACCACTTAGAAAGGGCTGTAGAGCAGTATAAAGCAGTATATAAGTCTAAGTGCTATTTGCTATTTATTTTTATTTTTATTGTATGCAGGTAGTTCTTGAACTTATGCCAGTCGATTTAGTGACCGTTCAAAGTTACAACAAACTTGAAAAAAGTGACCTACGGCCATTTTTCACACTTATGACCATTGTAGCACACACACATACATGCACACCCCATGATCACTTGATCAAAATTCAGACACTGGACAACTGGTTCCTATTTATGATGATTGCAGTGTCCCAGGTTCATGTGACCATCTTTTATGACCTTATGTAAAGCAAATTCAATGGAGAGCCATGGCTAGTAACAATTATGTCACTAGTTTAACAACTGCAGTAATTCGCTTAACAACTATGGCAAGAAAAGTGTCATGCCTCCATCGGAGCCTGAATCTGCAGAGGAAAATGAGCTGGAACAGGACCCTATGGAGGTCAAGGGAGAAGTGTCTGTGGCTTCAGAGGAATGTGGGGAAGAGCAGGCCAAGGCAGGCTAGGGCCCTTCAGGATTGGGACAGGATGAACAGGAGAGACAGAGTTCAGGCAATGAGCAAGGGCCACCCCCACCTGATCCTAGAGCATGGAGAGTGGAGAGAAGGAGGGAACAACGCAGGCAGGCTCAACTATTTGGAAGGAGAGCATCCTGCCCCTCTCCACAAGGCACTCCTGGAGACTGAGATTTAAGGAGATGCTGTGGGGAGGAGCATTTGTCAGGAACAAATGCTGATTCCTTGGAGTTTTGTGTATTGTTGCTGATCTCTTGTTCTGTGACTTCTGCTTTGAAACCTGGAAACTCTGACTATTGGACTGACTGACAAGGTTGCTTGAATGTTTAAAGACCTCGGACTGTATTTTGGCTTCTCTTTTGAAACTGCTCAGGCAAGCTTGTATTCACACAGACATGTTATGTTTATGATGTATGTGTCATTCCTTGTTATCTCTGTGGCCTTGAGTACATTCCTCTCCTAATCAGACTATATGTGAAACTACTTGCAGCCAGAGTCAGCTGAAGGTGTGTGTGTGTCTTCTTTTGTCGGAGGCTTGACAGAAATGTGGGAGCATATGGTGTTAGCCTACAATGTTGGGTTGAAAATATATTAACCATAATGCTATGGCTTTAAGAAGTTAATTGGCCAATGGGTGTGTAAGTGTTCTCATGGCCATAAGAGGAAGCTAGGAACGTAGCTTCTCTCTCTCTCTGAATTCACTGATCTCTACTATTACTGTTTTTGCTCTGCTGTTGGTTTACTACTGTTGTAAACCTGAACTGTGTATTGACCTCTGGACCGGTAAGAAGACTTTGTAGTTTGGATTACTCCTTGGACTGTTGCTATTGTGTATGACTTGGACTGTTTATTTTTGACTGTGCATTTTTGTTTTTACACCACCTCAAAGTAAAATACTTTTTGCTTTTAGAACTCAGTGTATTTCTGTGTGTGACTTTTACTGCTCTCAGTGCCCTTCCTTGTCTGTGCAACTCTTTGGTAGCACAAGGAGACCTCTGCACAAATAAATTCCTTAACAATGTTTATGATGTATGTGTCATTCCTTGTTATCTCTGTGGCCTTGAGTACATTCCTCTCCTAATCAGACTATATGTGAAACTACTTGCAGCCAGAGTCAGCTGAAGGTGTGTGTGTGTCTTCTTTTGTCGGAGGCTTGACAGAAATGTGGGAGCATTTGGGGAAAATTTGGAGCAATTAAAGGGCTGTTTGAATTGCCAGCTGACTGCATTACCTCTGTGCTGTGTCCTGGGTCATCACAAAAGGTCATAAAATGGAGCAAAATTCACTTTGCTGTCCTGCTTAGCCACAGAAACTTTGGGCTCAATTATGGTTGTAAGTCAAGGATTACCTGTATTTTTCTTCTCTGTATGACTATTACTACCTTGTATTCCCAGCCTCCTGAGAAATTTAAAAGAAGTAAAAACTGAGAGATAAGCAAAATCTTGGAGCTTTCTGACCAACCCAGGCCTATTCATACCACCTAAGAGCAGTGCATCATGATGCTCAAGAGAATAATTGATTTCTAAATGTTTAAATTGTGCTCTGTAAAAGTATAGCCCAAAGAAACTAAAATGATGTATCTTGTGCAAGCTTAGAACAAAGAAGCAAACAAACATCTATTTGTCATCTGCATTAAAATATGTATTTTTGATTATTTGTCATCAAATTGTTTTCGATTCCTAGCAACCACATGAATAAAGAGCAAATTGTCCAATCATCTTGGCATTAAAAGGAAACAGTTATAGCAGGCAAGTTCTAGAGATTCACTTACTTATAATACATCAAATTTAGACAGTGGCATAAGATTTAAAGACTTCTAACTCCATATTTGTAGACAAAAATTTATAAAAATGTAAAATAAATTTATTAAAAATAAAAATTCTACAGGGGAATTATTGAGTATGTCGTTTGTGCCTCAATAACTGTTTGGTTTGGCACAGCAATCAAACAGGACAGTTCAGACTGCCACGGATAATTAGGACCGCAGAAGAAACAATTGCAACCAGCCTGCCTTGCATTGAGGATCTGCAGGAACCAGAAAGAGGGCTGAGAAGGTATCTACAGACCTCTCACATCCTGGACGTAATCTCTTTCAGCATCTCCCCTCAGGACACCACTATATGGCATTACATGCCAAAACAACTAGAAACAAAGAGAGTTTTTTCTCCCATGCTATCACTCTGCTAAACACCTAATTCCCACAGCACTGTCTTATGCCTAAGGATATATAACCATGTAGTAGGGTGGTTTTGCTATTATCCTTCTCATTTTCCCCATATTTCTAATCTTCTCATCTTTCCTACTACCTTCCCCTATTGGTATCTTATGAATTATCACTTCTTGTTTGTATTTTATGATTTATGATTGTATCTTATGATTTATGATCTATGACTTACCACTTTCTCGTTTGTGTGCAGACTGAAAGCTTAGGCACCGGAGACAAATTCTTTGTGCATCCAATCACACTTGGCCAATAAAGAATATTCCTATATCATCGTAGTCCTAATCAAAAGTATGCAGCTGTAATGCATAATGGTTTGTAGCACTCAGCGCTGAAATCTATAGCTGAAGAGTTTCCTACAACTTTCTCCTTGCTCCATACTCCAGATACGAGTAAATATTACCCCACTCATTTAAGCACTCTCTGCAATGCATCTTGTGAGGAGGAGAGAGGCAATTGATCATGGCTGTTTTTCATTCTTTCTTCTCTCTGTGCCCAGCTGCTTTTCCTTGCTTTTTTTCAATCACAGGCATGTGTGAGCAATACAAGGTTAATTACATTTGTAGCAACATGTCTTCAACAGATGTTCCAAGTGTATTTGGATGGTTGCTCCAAATTGTTCCAAGAATACCTACAATCATAACAATTGCTGATAATTGAGTCACATTATATGTTAAACCTGCTGATGGACCAGTTTAGTTGGGGTCTCAGGTTCAGTATCTGGTGAAAAGTATCTTCACTGGGGGGGGAGTACATGTTGGGAGCTCAAAGTTGGGTGTGAGTCATAGTAAAACAAATGATTTTTCCCTGAACAGTTGAATTTAACTTTTGATACACTATTTCAATTAGTGGAAAGTATCTCCATATATTTGTTGCAAACAAAAGTGGAATCCACAAGTAAGGGACTTACCTTCTTTTAATTTAAAAGAGGAAAAAAAGTTCAGATTAACAGTTCTTGTTGGAGGTTTGACTCTGTTAGCACTAAATCTTCAGAGCTTCTTCAGAGCTGAAAAAGCTTCTTGGATGAGAAGTGAAAAGTCTTCAAAGAAAAACAAGAAAGTCCAGTTATCTCTTGAAAAAGCACCTTTGGGACAAGAGGTTATTATTTTTTTACTGGCTTCTATCTTTCTTCCTGTGCACAGATTCACAATTCACAAGCTGTTGGAATTTCCTTCAGTATAGTTATAGATATAGGTATAGTTAAATAGATTCTAGGCTTTGCCTATTGTGATGGAATTTAGTTCCACACTGTTGCAATTAACTGATGGTGATTTTGTTAATGCCAGTGGTGTTCAAATGATTTTACCCAAAGTACCTTTACTATTGGTAATATTTTTGCTTTTGTTTGCCATAGTCATTCTACTTCTATTTGCAGGTCTTTATATTTTGTGATTTTTTTGCCAGCTAAGGTTAGGGTTGATAGTAGTGATTTGGTCAATGTCAGTGGTGTTTAACTGGTGTTCTAGATGTTTTGGGATTGCACTCAAGGTGACTATTACTATTGGCATTGTCTTGTTGTTGTTACTATTGGATAGTTCAGCTGTTCAGAAACACTTCAACATCCAGCAGGTTTAAGGAAATTTGGTGGGAAATAATTGGATTTTAATCTGCTTTGCATGTATTAGATCCTTATTTCTTTATATATATATATATTGATTTATAAAAGTTTATGATACCTATAGTAGGGAATTCTTTTGATGGTTTATAACATTGCATCTTTATAAACATAGACAAAAATAGAGAACAATATCACAAAATTTAAATAGCTCCAGGTTAGTGGGGTAGCATGGTGGACTGAACATGACTCTGCTTTTTGTGGAAGCAATGAACATGGCCACAGTAGAAGCCAGTGAAAAGATTGGCTCATTAAAATAGTAACCACTATTTTATATATGCTGCTCCATGGTGTTTATAGCGCTGTCCGAGTGGTTTACAGTGTCAGCATATTGTCCCCAATAATCTGGGTCCTCATTTCAAGGAGAGGATAAGATCACCCATGTTCAGCTCCATACAGATTCTCCCTGTGAAGAGATAGCAAAGCAGCATTCTACAGCTGGTTTGAGAGGTCTGAGGGCAATGGGAATATTCATCTTGCCTATGCCACCTTTCAAAAAGACACCAGGTCTGCCTACTTCCTTTCTTTATTACTTTAGGATGATGCTTATTACTAATTTTTCAGCAGTTAAGGACTTTCCAAAAGATATGCTGTACCAAACAGGGAGATTTTTGTTTCACTCTGGACAAAAGAAACCCTGGGTAAATTTAAAGGATTAACAAGAGAAGCTTTAATTTTTGGGAAAAAAAAACAAAAGAGGAACTAAACTGTTGATTTTGGAAAGTTAAGGGGCAATATGCACTTAACATTAAGAAAACCAAGATCATGGCATCCGGCCCTCTCAATTCCTGGCAAATAGATGAGGAAGAAATGGAGGTAGTGACAGATTTTATTTTCCTGGGCTCCAAGATCACTGCAGATGGAGACTGTAGCCAAGAAATTAAAAGACGCTTGCTCCTCAGGAGGAAAGCCATGACAAATCTAGACAGCAAACTAAAAAGCAGAGACATCACCCTGTCAACAAAAGTGCGTATAGTCAAGGCTATGGTCTTCCCAGTTGCAATGTATGGCAGTGAAAGTTGGACCATAAGAAAGGCCGAGCGCCAAAGAATTGAGGCCTTTGAACTATGGTGCTGGAGAAGACTCCTGCGAGTTCCTTGGACTGCAAGGCGATCAAACCGGTCAGTCCTAGAGGAGATCAACCCTGACTGCTCTTTAGAAGGCCAGATCCTGAAGCTAAAACTCAAATACTTTGGCCACCTAATGAGAAGGAAATGCTCACTGGAGAAGAGCCTAATGCTGGGAAAGATTGAGGGCAATAGAAGAAGGGGACGACAGAGAATGAGGTGGCTGGATGGAGTCACTGAAGCAGTAGGCGTGAGCTTAAATGGACTCCAGAAGATGGTAGAGGACAGGAAGGCCTAGAGGAACATTGTCCATAGGGTCGCGATGGGTTGGACACGACTTCGCAGCTAACAACAACAACATGCACTTGGAAGAATATTTCCTAGGTGTTGCTTAAAAATTTATAAAACAGTATATGAACTCTTTGAAACTAACTGCAAGAAATCCTCCCATGTGAAAGTTTTGTTGACTGGAAAATTAACAGATGATATGAGGGGATTTAAAAGAAAGAAGAAAAGAATATAAAAGAAACTAAGGTTGTTTGGGAACAGTTTAAGTTATTTCAAGATTGGTGATATTATAGCAGATGTTATAGAAGAATGACAGATTTTATTGGGTGGAACAAATGCCAAAGAGCCACTTTGGTGTAGTAGTTAAGGCATCAAGCTAGAAACTATGAGATCTGAGTTAGAGACCCACTTTAGCTACAAAGCAACTGGGTGATTTTGAACCAATCACTCCCAGCCCTAGGAGGAAGGCAATGGCAAACTGTTTCCCCCAAAAAATTGTCAAGAAATCTGCAGGGAGTAGTCTAGGGCTAGGCAGTTGCCAGGAGTCAAAACTCACTCAAAGGAACAACGACAACAAAATGCTAATAGAACTTTGATTTCTAACCAGACAGCTATATATCACAGTGATCCAGAGAACATGTGCTTCAAAATTTACAAGTGGTTCCTCATTATGGAACCACTCTTGCAAAAACCTGACCTGCTCTGAAAAACTCTTTGTGTGGCCATTTCATAATAAAAGACAAAATGAAAAATGGAACAGAAAGGCTGATAGATGAGATGGAATGATAGTTACACGCTGGCAAATTTGAGGTGTTTAAACTGGTGATGAGTTATTGTTATTACAAAACTGATCTGGTAATCCTTTGGAGATTATTAAACAGCGAAGGACTGAAAGACCTATGTTCTTTGTTAGAGCTCTCTGAACTCCATTTGCAAATATACATCACAAAGCAGGTTCATAATTTGCATACTGTCCAATCTAATGTAGTCACTCATCAAGCGGAAATCACTGCATTTTAAAAAGCGCCTGGGAATTGATTGGATGCAGCCTCTTCATCCATCATTGCTAATTTTGAGGAGAGAGGAAGAAGATCATAACACTCAATCTTGTCTGAGTTTAGAACCTAAAGAGGGATAGGCTTGGTCAATACCTGTAAGCTAACTTGGGAAATAAAACTAACACCACTTCCTGCCACTATATAACTCAGCACAAAGGAATGTTTATTTCTTGATTTTTGGTCTAGTGTTATTCTTGGTGTTAATCTCTGCTCATCTCAGTGTTGACTGCTGGTAAGGAGGTTTTTAAACAGCTGTTTAAACAAACAAGAAGTAAACACTACCCCAGTCAAGGAACTCCAATTCAGATAAACAAACTAATAGTTTAATCAAGGAACTATCAAGAACATTCCCATCAACAGTGGGAACTAAATAAAGAGCAAACCCCACTCCCTACTAGCACTGATGATGTTACCTAGTTTGGTAATGAAATGTTTGCAAGAAAAAAACCAAGCTCAGAGAGCACCAAGGACCCAATTGCATTAGTATTAAATATATATGCTAGCCCAATGACTCTGGGTGGTTAGTCTTAGGCAAGTACATTGACTCCATCATAATCTGCCAATATATTTATTGAACTCTTTTTTAGAGTTGTTCAGTGCACATGCTAAAATCTCCAGATTAATACTGCTTCAAACTATTCTAAATGTTGACTGTCTTCATAAAGCAGGTTATCAGCAGACACTGGCATGACTCAAGATTGGACTGAATTGTTCCATGGTCTCCTCAGGAAGGAGAGTTGCAACTGATATAAACTTGGCTTGAACCTCTATGATAGAGTAGTATACAAAAATGGCTTACAATTGTACATTAATCAACATTGGGAGCAATTAAAATAAATTAAACATAACTTCCATGAAATGTTAAGAATTCTAGTGATGGATTCTTTACAATATATATTTGGAATCAAGTTGAAAATCTGAATCCTATAGTTGAGTTTTCCCCAGTCTTATGCCTTTTCCTGCCTTGGTGGAGCAGTGGGCTAATGCCTCCTTAAGTAACACCAGCTGCCTGCAATTAGTGCAGGTTCAAGTCCCACCAGGCTCAAGGTTGACTCAGCCTTCCATCCTTCCGAGGTAGGTAAAATGAGGACCCAGACTGTTGGGGGCAATAAGCTGACTTTGTAAAAATGCCGCTTGGGGGGGGGGGCAAAAGCCCTAATAAGCAGGCATATACTGTACATAGAATGAAGGTTATTGCTAAGCACATTGATTTGTGCTTCTTAGATTGTAAGCCGCCCTGAGTCTTCGGAGAAGGGCGGGATATAAGTGGGATTAAAAAAATATTTTGATACAAGAAAAAAAGAAATGAAATATCCTTTGAGTTATGCACAGCTCTGTTGACTTAATGGACATATCCATGCAGTTCTTTTGCACACAATATGGAAATGTTTGGCGCTATCTCCTTGGATGCTTTTTTAACATCCTCTAGGTTAAAGAGTCAATATTCCCAGATAGTTTCCCTTTTACTGTAAGTACTGTACTCACCAAGTCCCAAAGGGGCTGAAGAAGCTTCTTGGATAAGAAGTGAAACATCTTCAACAAAAAGGCAAAGAAAATCCAGTTGTCTTTTGAAAAAACCACCTACGGGACAACGTTAACTTGGATTACTGACAGTCTCCATAGACAAGTACAGACCAAACTTGCAGGTGTTTTGGTGAACGAATTTCAACTGTATTGAATGGCATGAATCGAACCATTCCTTGCTCAGCTAATCTGATTTGTTTTCTAATCTACTTTTACCACCCTATCACTCAGCTAGTAGCTTCCAGGTTCATCATACGCAAATATCTTGAAAGGCATTATTTCTGACATTATTTCCATTTCCCCACCTCATGAATTTGTGAAGGACTAATTCACTCTGTTTCATGATACGTTCCAGCACACAGACTCTCAAACTGGAGATATGATTGAAATGATTTGCAGTTTTCAAGTTGGTGAATAGGCAGATACTTGAATAGGATTCCACTTATCAAGCACGTTGTATTAAATACAAATGCCCTTGAGAATCATCCTTTTTAGCAAAGCTGCATGCTCTCTTTTGCTAATTTAGGTGTTCTCATTTTAAGAACAAGTGTTTCTGCCTCTCCACAGCTATTTTTTGTCTTTAGAGGAAAGGTTCACATTTTGACAATGTGAGATAAATTCATCTGTTTCTGTTTTATCACTTCATCAACCATATTTTCACAAAGGGAAGCATAAATGGATTTTTTTTTGCTCCTCAGTCAAAACTGGGCATGGAATTAGAAACCAGGACTAATTCATGAAAACAATGGTTTGTTTGAACCTGCACTTACTCACATTTATTTACTTTAATAAAAGATCTCAATGATATGCATTTGTGTAGAAGAAATATAACAGTACGGTATATCATTAATCACCTCATCTGAATAATAGGATCAAGAAAATCCAGATACTGTTTTGTATGCATTTTATCTCACCTACACAGAGCTCAATAATAAATTGTTTTCCTGTATAGGTCCATATTTCCAAAAGTTAATCTGGAAGGGGACTGCCTGGTAGACAGAAATAAATTAAGAAAACCAAAGAGGTATTAGATTGAATCTTACCCACCAGGTTTAAATCAAATAAACATTTCACTAAATACTGTTTAGCAAGAAGAATTCAGTCGCTTTATAATTGTTCACCTCATGTATATAGTAAGTTCTTAAAATGCAGGTCTTGAAGGGATACTTCAAATACCTGAGGAAGGTAGTACATGGAAAAGAACAAAGACTTTGTATATTTGATTTAAGTTACAGAAGGGAGTTGAACATGATGAAAAATTCGGTGTTACTTCATTAGCAACAGTCTCTTCTTTTTTCGATCATCACTCTCTCTCCCCCTAACATTAACAATTGACTAAATATTTAGAGTTTTCCACTCTTCTTCCTAAAAGTATACATTTTTTTTAAAGAGGCTCATAAATTGGAGCAAAATAGCTTCTTGATTTTGACATAAACAAATGGACAAATCTAGGCAGAGCAACTAAAAAAAAGAAAAGTCAATTTAATTAGATTTGTTTAAAGATAGCATTGATCATGAAGCAGCTGCCTCATTCTTCAGGAGCCTTGGCATCTGAATTTTACAAACTTTGCCAGTGTTTGAGAAAGCAATTTCTTGCGCCTTCAAAGCTCTGACATCTACAGTTGGTTACCCAAGATTCACGTCAAAAGAATATCGAGGGAGCTGAAGTGGAGCTGTAAAAGAAAGGAACACAGCTGAATCAGAGCAAAAATTGTCAAGTAAAAAGGTATCTAACAAAAGAGAAAAATGAAATCACTTCTTTGACATTTAATTTCAAAATGGATGCGGCGTGTCTGTAATCAGATATGCAAACCATATGCACACACAAGATTTTGTTAGATAAATGTACACTAGATTAATTGCTGTTGTTTTAGCAAACAGTGGCTTCACTTATTCTAGTTTTAATAAATGGATGTGTGTCAAAGAGAAACAGAATCATCAAAATTGGGAACATATTGTATTTTCCTAGTCTATATTCCACTTGATGAAAGAGACCATTTCATGATGAAGAGAGAAAACTCCAAATTATCCCTTGATTAGCTTTATTTGAATGATAACATTAAGCAAAATTGGGGCTTTAGAAATGCATAAATATATACTGATAGCAATATTTTGTCTTCAGTCTCTTGCATCTCAAGGTCTTCATGAAGAAATTGAGCAAGAGTTACTGTGGATATTCCCAATATTATTTCTAAGGGAATGGCTACAGGGTTGTTGTGTTTTTTTTTAAGTTGCTAGTATATTTCTTCTAAAACAAAAACATTTCACTGTGGGAGGAAAAGATGGAACAATTTAAAAGTGTGTGCTACTTTGAAGGGATGCTGGCAAATCAAATTCTGGCAGCAGTTTTTAGAGCTACTGTCTTTTCCCTTGATCATCCAATGACTCAGACATAAAGACCAATCCCATATAGTGGGTAGATATATTGATATAATATTTCTTACTGATTACATCCAATATTTCCAAACTTGTATTGCATAATCTATAATTTATGGACTATATAAAGGTCCATAAAGGCTATTTATTTATTTTTTTATTACAGTAGGTGTGATGGTTTTACTATCAATCCTATCTTGCTATCAATAGAGCCAATTTGATGTAGTGGTCAAAGTAATTGACCTAGAAACCAGGATATGATGAGTTACAGTCCTGCCATAGGTAAGAAAGCCAACTAGGTGACTTTGGACCGGTCACTGTCTCTCAGCCCCAACTTACAGGGTTGTTGTTCTGGGGAAAATAGGAGGAAGAAAAGGTACAGGTTGTCCTTGACTTACCAAGGGTCATGCCATCCCCTTTTGCAACCTTCTGACAAAAGCAAAGTCAATGGGGAAGCGAGATTCACTTAACAACCGTGTTACTAACTTAAGAACTGCAGTGATTCACTTAACTGTGGCAAAAAGGTCATAACATGGGGTAAAACTCACTTAACAAATGTCTCACTTAACAACAGAAATTTTGGGCTCAATTGTGGTCATAAGTCAAGGACTAACTCTATTAGGTATGTTTGCTGCCTTGAGTTACTTATTAAATAATAAAGGCAGGATAAAAATCTAATAATAAATAAAATATTATTAAAATATCCTTAAGGTAATTTTTTTCTCCTTCTTACAAAAGGAGAGTAAGTAAAGTATGCCTTACTTTAAAATATTGGAAGATAAAGTTAGGGAACTCCAGAAAAGACTGAGTAAGAAAAAATAAAGATATTTGTGTATAAGCACATTCACAGGTATATGTACAGTATTTTTTTTTGGGGGGGGGTATGCAGTGATATCTAAGTAGAGTATGAAAAAAATGTAAATGCAAAATACACTTACAATACAGTGTAAAGCAAAACAATAATAAGGTAATATAATAATTTCAAACATGATTCTAATGTTTCTATAATTTAACTGATATCATGTACTATCCCAGAAAAGTTTTTCCAATTTTAAAGAGGCCCTGGAAAAAACAACAGTTTAAGGTTCTTGAAATATCTTAGAAAATCAGGCTCCAAACATAGTTCAAGAAGGAAATAGTTTAAAAATCAGAAGCTAGAAGAACTCTGAACTATAATGTAGCAATTTTGATGTGAAGACTCTTTTGAATGAGCCAAATTTACATATTACACCCTAAAAACCAGATACAGTTTTCACTGTATATGTGTTACACTGTTTACATAAGCATAATACATATATGTGTGGCCTATTATACTTACCAATACACTCATAATCTAGAATAAAATAAGTTTATTTCCTATCTATAACACTGTTTTAAGAAATATAACAGCAAATGACAGCTGATCTTATACATTAGCAATTGTCATTATTTTATGAAATGGTCTCGTATAATCTAAGTACTGTTATAGATACATATGTCATTAGCTTAGAATGCAGCATTTATATTTTCACAGATGCTGTACTATCGACATAGCATATGGAGCTACAAAATCTCATCTGGATTTATCTGCAAAAGGAGAAATGACTGTATCTTGAAGAGGAATGCATAAAATAAGCTTGCTGAAGTCTAAACCAAGGCTTACACTTAGCAAATAGAGTTAAACTTAGTAGAAGCAGGAGGCTCTAAGGATTTTATAGGTCAAGGACAGGAAATCTATGAACGTGTATATCCTGTGGATGGTTAAAACAAACATCATGCTGAACATTGAAAGTTCAGAACTGTGTTTCTCATTCTTCTGAAGTCTGTGATTAGAGTAAAAACTAGTGGAGTGATTCAAATGGTCTGAATCAATCTCAAAGCTCAAAAGTAAAGGTGATATATGCATTAGCTACTAAAAATATTCTGTAACTCTAGTAGTGGAATCATAGAGAAGGAGCGAGCATGATCACTGCAGCCTCTTTTTTATATTATCCTGTTTATTAGTTTATAATATAAAATACAAAAGCAAATAGTAGGAAAATAGGGAAGGGAAAAGGGAAGAGAGAAGTGTAGAAAAAAAGGGAAAAAGAAAGAAAAGGCATTCACTTCCAACTCCTTTTGGTGCAGTAGAATAAGATAGTAACAGCAAACCTCAACTTTTTACTTTTACATAATAGTATAAACAGCCACTACCACATGCTTCTCCCAGAAGAAGGAAGCTGAAGCCACAAGCCTGAGGATGACGGATGGGATTCCGTCGAAACGTTGCTCCTACACCTTCAACTCTACGCGGGGAAAAACCCGAATGACCCGAAGATCCATATACTGTATATATATTTCTGGTTTTATCTTTATATTCGCTTTAAGAATCGTCTGTATTAGAATATGAATTCTACTCCAATATTTTTTTGCTTTATCACATTTGCATTTCCAACATACATTTAAAATACCTTTATACATTCTTGATAACTTGTCTGGTGTTAAATACCAATGATACATCATCTTATAAAAATATTTTAAATTGTAATTTAATGTAAATTTTAAACTTTTTGTCTACATATTCTCCCGTTGTTTAAGCTTTACATTATATCCAACTTTCTTTGCCCACTGAATCATACAATACCTTACATATTCATTTCCAAATTCAAATTCAATAATGTTTTAAAGACTTTAGCAATGATATGCTCATCACTACCACACAGTAAGATTTCCAATTCATTTTTAACAGAGTCAGATCCATAGCTCTTTTTTGTCCAATTTAAATCTTTCTTTTAGCTGTAAATGTATAAACCAGTAGCAGACCTGTTCTGATTCTAGTTCTTCCTTAGACTTGAGAATAGGATCACCAAAATTAAAAGATATTATTTTACCATAAGTCCACCAGTCTGGCTTTGCCACCGTTTCTTTTCTTAAAAAAAGCTTTCTGGGGGGCACCCAAAGAGGCATCTTTGTAGAAAAACTTGTTTTATATTTATTCCAAACTCTTAGAATGGCACATCTAACAAAGTGATTGTTGAAATCAACCATGCTATCCAAATATTAATTCATGACCTTCTAAATCAAGAAGCCTGCAGCCTCTTGATGGACCTGGAAGTCCAACTCATCAGCTATTTCTATTATAGAATTAGATGTCCTGTTTTCTACTAATAGTCATTTGAGGTAGAATATACCGTATTTTCCGGTGTATAAGGCGACTGGGCGTATAAGACGACCCCCGACTTTTGAGAAGATTTTCAAGATTTTTCGACTTATACGCCGGAAAATACTTACATGCCAGTTGCCAAGTGTCCGACACAAGCCCGATTCAGCCCCATCTGATGCAGATGGTGCAAAGCCTCCCTTTTGAAGCCCAAAGGGGCTTTTCCTTCCACCCACCCTTTGGAATAAATGCAAGAGCTGTGTTCACATGATGCGCTCTTCCAGGCCAGACTCTGCAAACGGCACACCAGAAGCCGCAACCACCGCGGGAACTCCGAGTCCCCGCCTTTTGGCAGCCTGCACGGCTGAGCGCAATCTGGCTTTGAGAGCACATTTGCAGACGGAGGAGCTGCCGCATCTGGAGCCAAGCCCCGCCTGGGAGGCAGTCAGCCAGGCGAGCCCGGAAGATGCGCTGGAGAGCCGGGCTTGGGGTGGCCATGCCGAGGCCGGCTGGCGAGGGCCGCTGCGTGGTCTGTGGGTGAGAGGGGCACCAGGCCACCAAGTACTGCTGTCCAGACTGCCAGGAGAGATAGCGGGTAGCAGGGTGCACTCTGCTTATGCTCAGATGCTGCTTGGGCGAGGGGGAGGGGCTTCCTGCCGCTCCCGGGGTCTGGCATTTGCAAGGGGGAGGGGAAGGGGCTTAGAGGCTCTTGGGGGTGGGAAGGGAGAGTCACGTTGCAGGGGGGACTGGACTAAGGAGGCTTGAAGTTGCTTTGCAAGAATGGGGGCGCTCGATTGATTTATGTACTATTTTCCAGCGTATAAGATGACAGGGCATATAAGACAACCCCCCAACTTTTGAGAAGATTTTCATGGGTTAAAAAGTCATCTTATACGCCAGAAAATATGGTAACTAATAAGGAAGTAGGGTATCTCTCTGTTTCTCTGTCTCTCTGTCTCTCTCTCTCTTTCTGTCTCTCTCTTTATCTCTCTCTCTCCCTCTCTCTCTCTCTCTCTCTCTCTCTCTCTCTCTCTGTGTGTGTGTGTGTGTGTGTGTGTGTGTGTGTGAAGAAAGAGAGAAAGGGAGTTAAATGGAGTTAAACTGATTTAAAATTAAAATGACCCACAAATACTAATAAACAATTGCTTAAGTGAAGATTTGGGGCCCATATACAGGAATGACTTTGTGGGTTTAAGGAAAGTCTGGCTTTGATAGGGGAAAAAATGGAAAGCAATAACTTTCTCCTGTCTTAAGGTTTCATACACCTTTTCTCTGTATCCCTGAGGAGTTGTGGTGGCACAGCAGGTAGAATGCAATATTATAGGCTGAATCTGCCAACACAGTGGAGTTCGATCCTGACCAGCTCAAGGTTGACTTAGCCTTCCATCTTTTCAAGGTTGGTAAGATTGTTGCAGTCAATATTCTGTCTCTATAAAACTCTCAGAAAGAACTGTAAAGCACTACGGAGCAGTATATAAATCTAAGTGCTATTGCTATTGCTAAACTAAGATTAAAATTAACCATTCTTGATCATCTGGTATACTTCACCTAAAAGACTGAATTTGAAGCTAGATTTTATTTTCCAAACTATTAATTCATGTCACTATAGATGATCCTAAATTTAAGATAATTATTTCAAATCAATTTAGTCAGAAAATCATGAATTTTGAAGCAGTGCTCATCTTCCTCATCATTCAGTTAATCTTAATCAAGTGAAAGGACCAATTTACTCATATTCTTCCCTGTTCAAGCTTCTTTCTACTGGAACAAAGCAGCCAGTCTGGCTCTCCAGAGAAAGCATCAGGTCCAAATTGTGACTGAAGTGGCTTCTATGTTGTGATTAGACTGTGTGCTTTCCTGTAAGATCAACAAGTATTGAGGAGGAGGTATATCAGTGAGAGAAATCTTCACAAGCTTCCTATATTAGTGGCCTCAGACATGTTTCCCATTTCCTTGCTTTCAGTAATTGGAGGGACTTCCAATGCTATAGTCTCAATAAATTTAAGTGTAATGTATTGGGATTTTTACTTGTACTGATTCACGTGTCTGTTTAAATGCTGCTTAAAGGTTGCTCAATGGTGTGTCTGTGTAATGGTCTCTGACTAAGCCAGACTTGTTGGCTCCAAGAAGATCATTGGTAGATTTGGGATGGGAACGCGTTACTTTAAACCTATTGGCTGCCGCATGGTGGCCAATCATATAAGTAGCTGCACAGCAGCCACTGTTTCAGTTCCTGTTTACTTCAATAAAGCATGTTCCTGTTTGCAACCTTCCATCTCGCTTATTGCCTGCAAAGAACTGGCTACACAACACTGGCGATGAAGGTGGGATGCTGCTTCTTCGTAAGAGCCTGAAGTGGAGACCAACCTGCCCTGAGGACCTAGGGCCTACGAAGAAGACAGCAGCACGAGGCAACACGAGACACAAGCCGCGAAGACTTCTCACCATGTTGAAGATCGGAAAGCTCAAAGAATTCGATGTCATGCACTGGAGAGATGGTTGTCCTACATTTTGAGGGTGGAGAACTAGCTCCGAGCAAATCAAGTCACCACAGATGGCCCGAAGGTCGCAACACTTCTCTCTGTGTGTGGGCCTGCTACGTTCGGCATTACAGAGAACTTAGTCGCACCGGTGTAGCTGGAGTCCATTACTTACGCAGACCTGAAGAAACATCTCGGTGACCATTTTCAACTGAAGCTGTTAGTGATAGCATGGAGGCATGCTTTCGAACAGCAAGAACAACAACACGGTGAGATAGCCACAGAGTTCATCACAGTGTTGAGGCAGGTGTCTTGTCTTTGTCAGTTCATGGACTTGGAAGAAAGACTTTGAGATTGTCTTGTCTGTGGACTCAGGAGTAGAGAGCTCCAACAAAAACTTTTCGTGAAAGATACTCTCTCGCTCCAAGAAGCATTGAAAGAGGTTATGGTGGATGAAGCCGCCACTGGGGCTGTGAAGACGTTGCAGCCCACCCAAAGCACACCACACAAAGAAGCCATCCATCACGAGGATGCTGAGCAATGAGAAGATGTTGACTCTAACCACGAAGTTGACAAGGTTCAATGACACCAAGACAAGGAGCGGAGACCTTCTTAAAAGGCAGTTCCCTTCCTTCGATGTTTCGGCTGTGGCAGCCACCACCAACGAGCAGACTGCAGATTCAGGACAGCCATGTGTCGGGCCTGTGGGAAGTCAGGCCACATCACAGCCATCTGTAGAGGTCACCAGAAGGACCGCCAACCATACGAGCCATTCAGGAGAGGTACCGGGGCCCCAGGGCTGCAGAGAGTAGGGTTCTGCTCCAGCCGCAGGAGTGTCTGCCACATGGGAGCTCACCGCCCCTTAAACAAACCTTTGACTACAAGTCGAGCTGCAAGGCATTCCTTGCAGGATGGAACGGGACACTGGTTCAACTGTATCCATTATTTTCTTTGAGACTTTCCAGTTCGTGTGCAGCCACAGCAAGAGATGGGCCAAGCTTCAGTCATCTGATATTATTCTAACTGACTTCCAGAATTCCCGAGTAACCATTAAGGACAAGGCCACTTTGGCCGTAAAATTCAAGGGGTTTTCAGGGCCCTTAGATGTGATTGTGGTGGAGGGCCAGCAAACGAGCTTGATTGGGCTAGATTGGTTTGATGCTCTGGGCATTCAGGTCACCAGAAACCACAGGACACAAGTGGCAAACTTGGTGTCAGTATGCGAGGAGTTTGCGGACGTTTTTGACACTAGCCTAGGAACATACAAGGGCCCTCCAATAGCCTTTAAACTTGATCCTGCTGTAATGCCTATCAGGCTCAAACCCCACAGAGTGCCATTTGCACTTAAACATAAGATTGACACAGAGCTGGATAAGCTAGTTGAACAGGGGGTACTACAAATTGACAAAGAGGCCTTGGCCATTGTGGCCGGGATCAAGAAATTCCATGATTACTTATATGGCAGGGAATTCATGGTCTTCACTGACCATAAGCCACTGTTGGGGTTATTTACTACAGATAGGCAGATGCCCCAAATTCTGTCACCTAGGATGTTAATATGGTCCATCTTCTTGTCAACCTACAGCTTCAGGCTGGTTCAAAAATCCGGCAACGACATGGGCCATGCAGACGGCCTTAGCTGGTTGCCATTGCCACAGATAGAGCCAGATCTGGCTCCAGCAACTCACATTTTGTCAATTCAGGATTTGCCTGAGTTTCCCCTTCATGCTGGGGTTGTGGCTGCAGAAACTGCTGCAGACAAGGTTTTAAGTAGAGTTTTGTCCTGGATACACATAGGGTGGCTTGAGTTCCAGAGCTACTTCACACATAGTCATGAGCTTTCAGCTCACAAAGGTTGCATTTTATGGGGGAGCAGGGTCATTGTTCTCAGTTCTTTAAGAGATAGGGTGCTTCAAACTTTACATGAGAGACATCTGGGCATAGTCCGGGTGAAAGCATTGGCACAAAGGTACCTATGGTGGCCGGGGTTAGATAAGGCTATTGAAGCTCAAGTACACGGGTGTTACACGTGTCAACAGACCAGAAATGTCACATGCTCCGGTCCACAGATAGGAGGAGACACTTACTCCTTGGTCAAGAATTCACATTGACTTCGCTGTGCCCTTTCAGGGACAGCAATTTTTGATAGTGGTCAACAGCCACTCTGAATGGCTGGAAGTTATTCCTATTGCAAATATGACTACTGCTAGGACCATCGACTAATGGGAAGGCTGAACAGATGGTTAGCACAAAAAAGGAGTCACTCAAGTGCATAGTGACTGGAGATTGGCACGGTAGGCTGGCTGACTTCTTGCTTTGCCAGCACACTACGCCTTGCACAGCAACAGGCAAGAGCCCAGCAGAGCTTCGCTGGGGGAGAAGACTCATCACAAAACTGGACAGGTTGCACCCTGACCAGGTGGCAGCAAACACCACACATCCAAAGGCACCAAGGGGGTTGCAAGTGGGCGATGGGGTGTGGGCCCAGAACTATGGGCATGGGAACTTGTGGGTGCTGGGTAAAATTGCCAAAGTATCAGGCCCCCTCTCATATGAGGTGGCTCTGGATGGTGGCTCTGGATGGTGGGCGAGTCGTTCGCTGCCATATTGATCAGCTGCGGAAGCGGTTCCCAGAATGGCCACAAAGTGAGGACCTCACGATGGGTCCACTCCTAGAGCCAGAAACCAGCAGCCAAGTGGGGCAGTTCACATGCTCTGAGGATTCTATCAGTCAGCACAATGGGGAGGTGGTCATAGATGGGCAAAGTCCAGGAGTGCAACATGGGTCTCTTGATGGGGAAAGTCAACCCGATGAAGATAGCTGCTGTGCTAACTCTGCTTCTTCATTGGACTTTGGTCTTGGCCAACCTGGAATGGCCAGCCAAAGGGACTTGAGTCAATCTGACTCTCATGAACTCATGAGTCCTGGTCTACCCAGCTTAGCGGGCAAGCTGGTAGACTGGGAGTTACCTGGATCCCCCAGGTGATCTGCAAGGTCGCGCAGACCACCAACCTATTTGCAAGATTTTGTTCTGAAGTAATTGTGTTATTGCAAATAATTATATTACTGTTGTACTTTATTTATTAAATATTTTTATAATGTTTGTACATTCTAGGAGGGAGGGGTGTAATGTATTGGGCCTTTTTTTATTTTTATTATCCACCCACCCCTACTTAACCCTCCCTATCCCTCCCCCCCATTCCCCCCTCCCCCCGACTTCCCAGAACTAAGTACAAGGTATAAAAACAAAGAACAATCATAAACATCCATATGCTAACAACAATAAACTTTTAATTCTATCGCACTCTAGCTCATATGAAATGACTACAAGCAATACAAATATTACATGAAAAAGAAAAAAAGAAAAAAAAAAGAAAAGAAGACTTATTCAAATGCTAAATGAAACTTTTTAGTCCCATATTTGTTCTGGATATAATCAATCCACTTTTTCCACTCCATAATATAACGTTCTTGCGAATGATCTTTCAAGTAAGCCGAAATCTTTGCCATTTCCGCCAGGTCAGAAACTTTTAGTGTCCATTCTTCTATAGTCGGCAGTTCCTCCTTTTTCCAATATTGACCTATTAAGAGTCTTGCTGCTGTGATTAAGTTCAACATCACCTTAATGTCCACAACAGTAGCATCTGTAATTATGCCCAATAAAAACAATTGCGGACAAAACTTTATCCTTTGCTTAAAGATCTTCTGCATATTCCACCAAATTTTTATCCAAAAAGCCTTAACCTTTTTGCAGGTCCACCATATATGGAAATACGTTGCATCTTCGCCACCACACCTCCAACATTTAGGTTGATAATTCGGATACATACTTGCAAGCTTTTTAGGATCTAAATGCCATCTATAAAACATTTTATAAAAGTTCTCTCTTAGGTTTTGGGCTTGCATAAATTTTACGTTCCTCACCCAGATCTTTTCCCACGTGTCCATTGTAATAACTTCTTGAATATTCTGGGCCCATTTTATCATACAGTCTTTAACAAGTTCTGTTTCTGAGTCAATATCTATCAATGCAAGATAAATCCGTTTGATATGTGCTGGACCCTGGTTTCTAATTTGCTTTATCAAATTTTCATCGGTCATTGAGAAACCAATTTTCTGATCTTCTTTCCACCTGGCACGTAACTGAGTATATTGAAACCAAGTTTGAATGATCTTATCATCTCGCAAGAGATTGTACGGCTTCAAACACCAGACGTTCCTTTCCAAGCTTAAGATCTCCTTATACGTAGTCACATCATGTTTGAAGCCAACATTTATGTTTTCTATTGCATGTTTCGGGATTGCCCACAACGGCATCTTGTAGTCTAACTTATGTCTATACTTCTTCCAAACTATCAACAATGCCTGTCTTAAAATATGCACTTTAAACACATTATCTACCTTCTTATCATACAACAAATATGCATGCCAGCCAAATAACAAGTCGTGGCCCTCAAGATTTAGTAATCTCCCTTGTGTCAAATTAATCCAATCACTTATTCCTGACAACGCAGCAGCTTCATAATATAATTTAAGATTAGGCATTTTAAGACCACCTCTTTCACGAGTATCCTGCATAATCTTAAGTTTAACTCGTGGCCTTTTCCCTGCCCACACAAATTTATTGATACCCCGTTGCCATTCTTCCAAATTAGAGTCTTTTTTAAGGACCGGTATCATTTGGAATAAAAATAAAAATTTAGGCAGGACATTCATTTTTACTGCTGCAATTCTTCCCAGCAAAGACAATTGCAGTTTTTCCCAGCTCTCCAATTCTTTTTGAATTTTTCCCCATAACTTTTCATAATTATTTTTATATAACTTTGCATTGGAGGGTGACAAATACATCCCCAAATATTTAACCCTTTTAACAATCTCAAATCCAGTTAATCCTTCTAAAAGGGCCTTTTGCGATGCTGTCATATTTTTGGCTAAAATTTTTGTTTTTTGTACATTAACCTTAAATCCAGAAACCTTCCCATATTGCATTATTATCTCCATCAGGTCCACAACAGAGTTTTCTGGCTGGGTCACCGTAACAACCAGATCGTCTGCAAACGCCCTCAATCTATAATCCTGATCTCTAATTTGAATACCCTTAATTTTTTTCGAGTTCCGTATTTTTATCAATAATATCTCCAATGTTAAAACAAATAATAAAGGTGATAACGGACACCCTTGTCTTGTACCCTTCTCAATATTGCATACTTCAGTCAGGCTATTGTTAACTATTATTCGGGCAGTTTGTTTTTGATATAATGCCCTAATTGGTTGTAAAAATTTATCCCCAAAATTCATTTTATCTAAAACTTTCATCAGAAATTGCCAATCCAATTGATCAAAAGCTTTTTCAGCATCTAAAAAAATTAGCGCCGCAGGGATCTGGTTGTTCCTTTCCAAAAACTCCACCACATCAACTATATGCCTCACATTATTTTTCATTTGTCTACCACTAATAAACCCGGTTTGATCCCCATGAATCATCTGTTGCAAAACCCTCATCAATCTGTTAGCTAACACCTTAGCAAATATCTTGTAGTCTGTATTTAAAAGTGATATTGGTCTGTAATTTCTTACTTGAGTAGCATCCTGATCTTCCTTCGGAATCGAAGAAATAAAAGCAGTTCTCCAAGACGGAGGCACCCTTCCCCCCCTCTGAATTGTCTGAAACAATTCCCTTAATGGCTTTATCAGCTCCATTTGTAAATTTTTGTAGTAGACCGCAGTCAGTCCATCCATACCTGGCGCTTTGTCCACCTTCAATTCCTTAATTGCTAAAAGAATTTCTTCTTCTGTTATCAATTGATTAATCTCTTCCTTTTGTTCTTGTGTGAGAACCGGGATGCTAGCATTCTTCAAATATACATCAATATCTGTTTCGTTAATCTTCTCCTTAACATATAATTTGGAATAAAAATCCACAAAGGCTTCCTTGATAAGATCCTGTTGAAACACAACCTTTCCTTTGTATTCAATTTTATCTATATTAGAAGCCCTTTGTTTTTTCCTTAACCTGTAGGCTAACCACCTACCTGGTTTATTGGCATTGCAAAAAGTATTATGCCTAGCAAACCGTAGGTTAGTTGCCACCTGATCAGCCATCAACTTATCAAATTGTCCTCTTAACAGGTTAATGACCTCCTTAATCTTCGCATCCGATGGATTCAAAATTAAGGCCTTTTCTTTTTCCCTAATTTCATTCTCCAGTTCTTTCCTTCTAACTTCCAAATTACGTCTGTATTTATTATTCATATATATTAACACCCCTCTCATATAGGCTTTGCTAGCATCCCAAACCATGTCCATAGAGGTATCCTGATTCATATTAATTTCAAAAAAATCCTTCATCTGCTTTTTACATTCTTCCACATTTCTCTGATTTCTAAACAAATTCTCATTTATGCGCCAGGAGCGCCTATCTCTATTGTCATTGTTAATCTCTAACCAGACTGGACTATGGTCAGATATAGTTCTTGCACAAATCTTTATCTTCTTAGTCCTAGAAAAAAAATCATTAGTCAGTACCATCTAAACTTGATGTCACATTTCTTAAGTTCCTGTGCTAAAAAGGCAAAATCTTTCCTTCTCCTTAAAATCT
Organism: Vipera berus; assembly: GCF_964194415.1. Taxonomy (NCBI): domain Eukaryota; kingdom Metazoa; phylum Chordata; class Lepidosauria; order Squamata; family Viperidae; genus Vipera; species Vipera berus. The sequence goes on from NC_138207.1 coordinate 68,007,917, forward strand.
TTGGAGGAATCTCTTTTAAGACCAAAACTTCTTGCTCAGCAACCACAAACTTAGTATCATAAGCAACTTGAATAACTTCATCCCTAATTGCTCTCTTTGTAAAGTAAACCACCACATCTCTAGGTAGCTTCCTCTGCCTTGTGATCCATGAGTTCACACGAAAGATTTTATCTATACTTCCCTCAATTTCAGCTGCTGACTGACCCAGTACCACTTCCAAAGCCTCGGAGACCAGCTGCTTTAGATCTTCTTTAGGATTCTCTTTTAAGCCCCTGATTCTGATAGCAAACTCCATCTGATGGTACTGGACGAGGCTCAAGTCTCCATCCATTTTATCCCTTATATTTTCATTCTCTAGTACTTTTGCTTCTAATATAGAATTCTTTTGACTAAGATCCTCCACTTTTTCATCCAAGCGTTGCACACATACAGCCACAGCTTCAATTGTAGGCAAGATGTCTGCCCTCATTGCTCTAAACTTCTCTTCCATCTTCTCCTCCAGTTTCTCCTCCAGCTTTTCCATCATATCTGACATTAATTGTGAATGCTTTTCGAAGGCATCCTGTAAATCCTTAAGCGTCAATGCTGGAGCAGGTGCAGGAGGAAGCAAAGCTTGCAACGAAGTCTGTTGCACCGGGGAAGCCCCCCGACTCCGGAGAACTTTGGAGGCTTTCGTCGCCATCTTCCCCCACTTTCACTTGCTGCGCACTTTCACTTTAAAGCCATAAAATCCATTGAGCTAGAGAGTAAAGATAAAAGTCCACTTCACCTTGACCTTCTGTACCGCTCTGCCTGCGTCTTCATACTCAAGAGTCTTTCCTTCTGGCAGGGGTGGTTGCTAACGCTTGGCTCTGCTCCAAAAATCACGGAGCAGAGACGCTGCGCAGCCCGGAGCAAACCCAGGCTTCGGGGGGGCTTGATCCTTCAGCCGCCCAAACTTAAAGCTCAGGCGGCCCCGGAGAGCTCAACCCCTACCTGGGGCCTCACCCCCTCCTCTTCTCCCGGGGAGGGGGCTTCCGAATCACCAAAACAGCTGATCGACGCTGTTTTCAGTGATTCAACAAAGCTGCGGAGCGGACAGCCCGGAGATGGCTGTCTTCAGCGTCGCATCACCACCGGAAGCCGTATTGGGCCTTTTTTACTTGAACTGTACCAGGTGTCTTTGAATGCTGTTTGAGATTGCTTAATCAGGGAGTCTCCTCAGACATGCAGTCTCCAGGAGGACCATTGGGTGGCTCTAGGAAGGGAATAGGTTCCTTCAAATCTATTGGCTGCCACCTAGTGGCCAGCTGTATAAATAATAATAATAATAATAATAATAATAATAATAATAATAATAATAATAATAATAATAATAATAATAAGAAGAAGAAGAAGAAGAAGAAGAAGAAGAAGAAGAAGAAGAAGAAGAAGAAGAAGAAGAAGAAGTAGTAGTAGTTGGAAGGTACCTTGGAGGTCATCTAGTCCAACCCCCTGCTCAGGCAGGAAACCTTATACCATTTCAGGCAAATGGCTGTCCAGTCTCTTCTTAAAAACCTCCAGTGTTGGAGCCCTGGAGCTCAAAGCTGAGGCAAAGCAAGCATACCTTCCAAAGATTATTATTATTATTATTATTATTATTAATAATAATAATAATAATAATAATAATAATAATAATAATAATAATAAGAAGAAGAAGAAGAAGAAGAAGAAGAAGTTTGAAGGGACCTTGGAGGTCATCTAGTCCAACCCCCTGCTCAGGCAGGAAACCCTATACCATTTCAGGCAAATGGCTGTCCAGTCTCTTCTTAAAAACTTCCAGTGTTGGAGCATTCACCACCTCTGGAAGCAGGTTGTTCCACTGGTTAATTGTTCTAACTGTCAGGAAGTTTCTCCTTAGTTCTAGGTTGCTTCTCTCCTAGAACTGCGTAGCTGCATAGAAGCCTTGGTTGCCAGTTCAGTTCCTGTTATTCAATAAAGCATGTTCCTGCCTGAACTCTCTCACCTTGTCTCCTGCTTGCAAAGAACCCAGTACACAACAAGAACTGTATTAGTTTAAATATGAGATGGTAGATATTAAGAGAATAGGAGAGGAAATATTTGAGGTTGTAGTTTGAGATTTGTACTAAAAATATTGTATCTTACTGAACTATTGATTAACCCAATCAACCACATTGCTTTTTAAATACCTAAATGTAAAATTAGAAAATTAATAAAAAAAAATATTTAAAAAAGCTAAGAATACCATGCTGAAGAGATTGGCTTATGAAAAGTATAAATAAAACTTTCTAATGGAATTTGCCTTGTGTTATTGCATAGTAAAAAGGAATGCCAAATTGTTACTAGTTGCTAAGTAACCCACAGGAATTCATTTCTCTTCAAAGAAAAGCAATTAGGCCTTTTAACCTATTTTAGTAGTAGGGGAAAAATACAGTTCAAACTTCTTGCATTCTTTCTGTCTTTTTTCCTCTCTGCTGTTCATCATGAGAGTTTCCAAAATGAATAAGAGAACTTTCAAAATTAATTTTCCACCTCCTGAGTTTTATGTTTTGCCCTAATGCCTATTACATCATCATCATCATCATCATCATCATCATCATCATCATCATCAGCATCATCAGCATCATCAGAAGTAGTTGGAAGGGACCTTGGAGGTCATCTAGTCCAACCCCCTGCTCAGGCAGAAAACCCTATACCATTTCAGACAAATGGCTGGCCAGTCTCTTCTTAAAAACTTCCGGTGTTGGAGCATTCACCACTTCTGGAGGCAGATTGTTCCACTGGTTAATTGTCCTAACTGTCAGGAAGTTTCTCCTTTGTTCTAGGTTGTTTCTCTCCTTGATTAGTTTCCATCTGTTGCTTCTTGTCCTGCTTTCAGGTGCTTTGGAGAATAGCTTGACTCCCTCTTCTTTGTGGTAGCCCCTGAGATATTGGAACACTCCTATCATGTCACCACTCACCCTTCTCTTCGTTAAACTACACATACCCAATTCCAGCAACCGTTCCCTATATGTTTTAGCCTCCAGTCCCCCAATCATCTTTGTTGCTCTTCTCTGTACTCTTTCTAGAGTCTCAACATCTTTTTACATCGTGGTGACCAAAACTGGATGCAGTATTCCAGGTGTGGCCTTACCAAGGCATTGTAAAGTGGTATTAGTACTTCACGTGATCTTGATTCTATCCCTCTGTTAATGCAGCCTAGCACTGTGTTGGCTTTTTTGGCAGCTGCAGCACACTGCTGGCTCATATTGAAGTGATTGTCTACTAGGACTCTGAGATCCCTCTCACAGTTACTACTATTGAGCAAGGTACCACCTATGCTATACCTGTGCATTTGATTTTTCCTGCCTAAAAACCTTACTTTTTTCACCATTGAATTTCATTTTGTTCGATAGTGCCCAGTGTTCAAGTCTGTCCAGATCCTCCTGTATTTTAAGGCTTTTGAATAATGAGCTGTCATAAGTTAACTATATCCTGTGGATAGCCTTGGGTTAGGCCAAAGCAGGAAAGAAAGACTTAATTAGCAAGGTGCATTCAAAAGCCTTGACAAATACTTAACACATATTTCCCTTGCCTTCTAGCTAATAAAAAAGAGAGAAAGAACCTGTGGCTCAGGAAGTTAAAAAAAACACTGCTCAAATAGATACGTTTTTAGATCGCGCCGGAAGGAGTGAAGGTCGGGGGCCGTCCAGAGCTCAACCGGCAAGCGGTTCCAACATATTCCATTCTGATGTGTTTTCATGTATATTTATCTGGGAACTCTTCTGAACAAAATATAGCCAAAGTATAATAGCAAGGTTATCAAATCCAGCTTCAGAAAAGAATATATATCAGGTTGACTGTCCAGTGTCTGGTTTAAGGTTTAAAATCTTTTTGTTCCACATGAGTGCAAATGTATTTTCTATGAGTAGAGGGGGGAAAAACCTAAACAACATGATACAACTGCTGATTGTCAGATTGATTCTTGTCAATGTTCTGAAGCATCACACTGATCCTCAAACTATTTTTACTGGTGCCATAAGAAAGGTGGATGTGTTATTTTGGAAGGAGAAGGATTGCAGCTGAACTATGTTTGTTCTGATGTTTTTCAGCTTCCCAGGAAATCAGCTGGACAAACAACCAATTTGTTTAATTTGTCAACTTCTTGCTAAGCCGGAGAGGCAATTTGAGGCTAACAAAGTCATTATAATAATAAATAGAGCTACTCAGAAACAAAAGGGAAATCTGCCACCTATCTGTGTTGTTACAAGACAGAATAAACAAAACATTTTGGGAAGCCATGAAATCAAAAGATCAACCTAGGATATAAATGTTCTATGTTCCCTTTGGCAAAATATAAAATGGATAAACCGCCAACTGGTAGAAATAAATAAAAATGACCTCTTCTCTTAGGATATTTCTGAACTTATACAGATTAATAGCACACACACACACACACACACACACACACACACACACACACACACACACACAGAGAGAGAGAGAGAGAGAGAGAGAGAGAGAGAGACGTATAATGTGTGAATAACTGAGAAAAACAAATATTTGGAGATAGTCCTTACTCTGGGCTAAGAGGGTAGTCCAAGTGGTAGATCTGAGCTCATTGTTCTGTTCAGTGGAACCTAAAACAAATGTGTGCAGGCAGATGGATTCTTAGGCAAGATTGCTTTTTTCCCCTTCTTCATTTGCCAGAGGTCCCCGTTGGTTATGACAAAACCAAAACATCTAGTTGGTGGTCACACCCATCTCATTGATGCTTCATCACCCATACCTGACTCAGGTAAGAAGAGGACGAGCATTCAATTGCACTGTCATAATCATCACACTGAGTTTTTAACCTGCAGATGTGCTACTTCACCCTGAAGCCCATTTTCCACTGCAAGCCATCTCAAGTTCTACTGAAAATCCTTCAGCCTTCCAGAGTAGAGTTTGGTTAAGCATGTGAGAGTCAGGAGGAGATGACAATAATTTCCACCTTTAACATTTTGTTGATTTCCCCCCACCCTTGATATAAATGAAGTGAGATAGAGCAAGTTATCTTTGCAAAAAGTTGTAGTAGAGCATCTAGACTGGTTCAATCCAATAGACAGATGAAGCTTCTGCTCATGCCATTTTTACAACAGATCAGTCCCGTGTCAGTGCTTGGTTGTTGCGCAGCAACATGTCTTATCAAGGTGAAGCATCATATCAAGGAGGAAACTGTCTCACTGAGGCTGATGACTGAGAAGTTGCATATTCCCATTAATTAAAGAGAACCCAAAGAGTGTATACAGATCTTGTGCACATCCGCACATTTCATGCCAGCACTGTGACATCCAATGATGTAATATCACACACTCTCTCTTCACTCAACCCTCTTTTCCCTCACCCACTTCCCTCTGCTTGCTTTTATGATAATTCTTCTGGACTCTCCCGGCTTCTAGTAGGGTACATTTCAAGCATTATAATTTTTCCAACTTTCTCGTGGGAATGGTTTTTATGGCATGGATGAATGGAGCAGTCAATTTTATGATTTTTTGGGGAGGAGAGTGGTTAAATCAGGAAAACTAAGTGGTTTATTTTCAGAGGAAAGGCACAGGGCATGAACATTTCTTTGGATGGTTCATAGTACAGTCAGCCCAGTTGTTCAGACTGGATCTGGCATTTTTATCTACCTATCAAATCCCTCCCAAGGACATTGGATAGGCAGAGATGGATGCTTGATGTATTGAAAGTATTGTCGCAGAATGTACGCTGTTCAGAGTAAAGCTGCTTTTTGCAATTGACTGACGGTGAATTAGTCAATACCGATGGTGTTTGTTTAAGTGCTGCTCCAGATGTTTTAGGATTGCACTCAAGAAGCCTATCACAGCAGATCAGCTGGGTACAGGTACTATTAGTACTACCTTTGCATTATTATTATGATTATTGCCATTATTATTATTGTTAATGTTGTTATTATTGAGGTTCCAAAAGAGGAAGAAGAAATGAAGATCCAAACCTGCTCAAACACACAGTGCTACTGTGTTACATTTCAAATTCTGTTTAAGTAGCATATCTACAGGGCATTAAAACTCATTAGGAATTTTGATGCCATTAACACATGGCTCCTGCCTGCAGAGTAACCCTAGGATATATTGCAGCTACAGAGCTAGTTGGTGTAACGGTTAAAAACATTGAACTGGAAACCAGGGGAGCAAAAGTTTTAGTCCAGTCTTAGTCACAAAGCCATTTGGGTCAATCTCGCTCAATTCTGTTCTGAAAACCAGAGGCAAGAAAACCGCAGAAGTCTGTGTAGTTGCTAGGAATCAAGGCCTGCTTGCAAGTGACTTTTTGCCCCAAATACTGCACTTTGCTGTTTGTTATGTATGTGTTATTGGATAATGATTTGTGTTACATACAAAAGGATACACAGTGAAAAGCCTTGCCTTGAACCCTGTAATTATTTCATGTTTCTCCCCATTATTCCAGTAATTGTTTTGATTGCCACAAAAGTCTTTTTCCTATCTAACAAAACTGATACAATTTGATTTGGTTATTTGATAACTCTCCCAAAGATTTCAAAAATCGCATGTTGTTATAACAATAGCAATACCCATATCACTTAGGCTAATGTACTGCTTTACAGCCCTCTCTAAATGATTTACAGAATCAGCATATTGTTCCCAACAATCTGGGTTTCCATTTTACCAGCCTCGGAAGGATGGATGGATTCGTCCATGCTATAAAAAAAGTTCCCAAGAGAAAATTGGAAATGTTATCATGTTTGAAATGTAGTCTCTTAAAAGTTGGGATAGTTTAGAAGAGTCATCATAAAAGCAAGCAGAGAGAAGGAGGTGAGTATGAGGAGAGGATTATAGTGGGGGAGGGAGAGAGAAGGTTAGAAAACAGTTCCAAAAGAACTGGTTGGATAGCACATGATATTAAATTGTTAGATGTCACACTGCTGACATAAAATGTGCAGATGTGCATAAGAGAATAATCTGGATAGCATCAACCTTGAACTGGTCAGGATAGAACTCCTGCCAGTGGGCAGTTAGCCTGCAATACTGCATTCTAACCACTGCGCCACCACAGCTCCTCAGAGATACAGGGCAAAGCTGTATGAAACTTTAAGACAGGGAAAGGTTACTGCTTTCCATTTTTTCCCATCAAAACCAGATTTTTCTTAAACCCAATAAGTCATTCCTGTGTCACAAGTTTTCAAAACTTAAGCAATTGCTTATTAGTATTTGTGGGTCACTACCTTCCTGCCACGAATAACACAGTAGGAATATCTAAAAATAAAATACAAACCATCCATCACCTGAAACCCAAAAAAGGTAGAATGATTGGCATTTGTATACTTTCTTGCTCTTCATTTATATCAAGTAACCCTCCTGTCATCAAGAGTCAACACAGTATGAGCTCTGAATACAATGCCTCTAACCTACCATTGTTGTTTATGTGCAGATGTAAATTAAAGCTCAGATCCATTTTTCCTCTGATAAAACGAGATCTGCACATGCAGAGGGCTGTATAAATAATATATCAGCATCGTCATGGCTAATCTAAGTTTTTCAGTGTTATCAGCTTATTTTACCACCTTATTTTCTTTTTTACACACAATGAATCAATACATTTCATTTCTTCATCTGATTGCTATGTTGCTCTTACTCTATTTTTTTAAAAAATAAACAATTAATTAAAAAAAGAAAAGGGACATCACTCTTAGTGTGATAATATAATCATTGTTAAAAAGCTAAAATTACAATTTTTATCAAGACACTATTAAAAAGTAAAATACTTCCAAATATTACAATTCCTATTTAATTTCACATTTGAAATGCTTTATTGCCAATACTATGCTGCACAAGCTCCCCTACCAATATTTTGCTAATAATTATTCCTTCATTTCCACCCACCCCCCGCCAAAAAAAGCGGGAAAGAAATTGGAAATCATCCCATATTTTTGAAAAGAAATTTTTTTTACAGAGGTTCTAGATCAGTGTTTCGCCACCTTGGAAATTTGAAGGTATGTGGTCTTTTAACTGCCAGAATTCCCCAGCTACCATTTGAAGCATTGAAGTCCACACATACTAACTGGAGAAGAATTGAAGTCCACACATCTCCAAGTTGCCAAGGCTGAGAGACACTGTTCTAGATGAAGGAAGAAACTAAGTTCTCCTGAATTTATATTGGGAACAGGGATGTCAGGGAACCAAGAAAATGAAAGTGACAAATTCTATTTCTGGACTTTTATTTCCCATTGCTTCATGTGTATTACACCCTGTGGACCTTCCCCAGTACTACTGCTGTTGGAAATGGATTATGCCAGCACTGCTATTACCTTTTGAAATTCCTGTGGCTTCTGAAGCTGGCTTTCAAACACTTCTTCAAGCACTCTGCAGGACCATGTTAATATGATGGGAGCCCTGGAGCTCAAAGCTGAGGCAAAGCAAGCATACCTTCCAAAGATAAATAATAATAATAATAATAATAATAATAATAATAATAATAATAATAATAATAATAATAATAATAATAATAATAATAATAAGAAGAAGAAGAAGAAGAAGAAGAAGAAGAAGAAGAAGAAGAAGAAGAAGAAGAAGAAGAAGAAGAAGAAGAAGAAGAAGAAGAAGTTGGAAGGTACCTTGGAGGTCATCTAGTCCAACCCCCTGCTCAGGCAGGAAACCCTGTACCATTTCAGGCAAATGGCTGTCCAGTCTCTTCTTAAAAACTTCCAGTGTTGGAGCATTCACCACTTCTGGAGGCAGGTTGTTCCACTGGTTAATTGTTCTAACTGTCAGGAAGTTTCTCCTTAGTTCTAGGTTGCTTCTCTCCTTGACTAGTTTCCATCCATTGCTTCTTGTCCTGCTTTCAGCTGCTTTGGAGAATAGCTTGACTCCCTCTTCTTTGTGGCAGCCCCTGAGATATTGGAACACTGCTATCCTGTCACCCCCTCACCCTTCTCTTCGTTAAACTACACATACCCAATTCCAGCAACCGGTCCCTATATGTTTTAGCCTCCAGTCCCCCAATCATCTTTGTTGCTCTTCTCTGTACCCTTTCTAGAGTCTCAACATCTTTTTTACATCGTGGTGACCAAAACTGGATGCAATATTCTAGGTGTGGCCTTACCAAGGCATTGTAAAGTGGTATTAGTACTTCACGTAATCTTGATTCTATCCCTCTGTTAATGCAGCCTAGCACTGTGTTGACTTTTTTGGCAGCTGCAGCACACTGCTGGCTCATATTGAAGTGATTGTCTACTAGAACTCTGAGATCCCTGTCACAGTTACTATTATTGAGCAAGGTACCACCTATACTATACCTGTGCATTTGATTTTTCCTGCCTAAATGTAGAACCTTACTTATTTCACCATTGAATTTCATTTTGTTAGATAGCACCCAGTGTTCGACTCTGTCCAGATCCTCCTGTATTTTAAGCCTATCTTCTGGAGTATTGGCTATTCCTGCCAGCTTGGTGTCGTCTGCAAATTTGATGAGTTCCCCATCTATCCCCTCATACAAATCGTTGATGAAGATGTTGAAGAGCACTGGGCCCAGAACAGAGCCCTGGGGCACCCCACTACACACTTCCTTCCATGTAGATGCATGAGTATGCTGAGTATGGCCTGTCAGGCAGCTATGAATCCATCTGGTGGTGATGCTATCTAACCCACATTTTTCTATCTTATCAAGTAGTAGGTTGTGATCTATTTTATCAAATGCCTTACTGAAGTCCAAATAAATTATATCTACAGCATTCCTCTGGTCCACTAATTTTGTCACTTGGTCAAAGAATGCAATAAGATTTGTCTGACATGATCTGTTTTTGACAAACCCATGTTGACTTTTAGTGATGACTTTGTTTGCATCAAGGTGTTCGCTGATTTGTTGTTTGATTATCTTTTCCAGAATCTTCCCAGGTATTGAGGTCAGCAAATAATTCCTATTTCTAGCCTACCATTTCCTCAATATTGTTCAAGGAAAAGTAAATTATTAGCATTAGAATGGGTTACAACTGCAAAAAGGTCATGTGCTGGAGTTGCATTGCCATCCTGAAGATCCTGCAGAATTTCAGTGTTCATGACAAAGTCTTAAGGGAAATGTACAACAATATTTGGAGGCAATTTCAAAGAAAGGCAAAACAGAATTTTGCATGTTCCTTCCTCCTCTATCTTAGATGCAGTTATTTGAAATTATACCCATTTTATATTGTTGGCAAGTTATGTTTGTTTGTTTGTTTATTACCATTGTCAAAGGCATAATAAACCTTTGGAAGAAGAATACTTAACTTCATGAGCTGGAATCATCTGTTGTAGTAAGCTCTCTAGCTTAATAGCATGGCCCCCAAGGCATGTATCTTCTGCAAAGCCATTCAATCACAGCAACTGCCTTTAGCTGAGATACTGTGGATGTATACTGTGCAATAAATTAGGACAGAATCAATCCTTTACATTCCATTATGCCAATTGACATTTTAGAAGAATAGAACTTGCCTTAGCTTAGTCACTCGAGCAGAACTAAGCTTTTGAAATGAAGAGAAATGCCTGTTTTTATTTTCAAGTTGGTTTTTGAGTTTCTGAGTTTTCCAAAAGCCCTGGAATCCCAGAATAGAACCTTAGGAAACTTGGAGTTGTCAAGAAATTGGTCTCTTTTCCATTTGGGACATTCACACCTGCAGAGGAGATCCAATCCTTGAAAGAATCCTAATTCTTTGGTTAAAAAATGGAACCTGAAAGGGTGTTTCCACATTTTAAGTGTTGAAATATTAAATTGGGGTCCAAGTGAGATCTGAAACAAGTTGCTTCAGAGGACTCTATACTAGAGCAAGGACAAAACACAATTGAAGCCAGTATGTAATTGCATTTGTATGATGATGTCATTGTGGGTGGGTATCATTTGGACATCACTGGGGTTTTTGTGGGGGGGGATATTGCTACCTGGTTGTTCCTCCTGTGCATCCTTTGCTAAGATCACTAGAGAAACTCAAACTCAGTGGGAAGCATATGATTATTCTGTTGATAAGGTTCATATGACTTTAGCTAATACAAATAAGAAGCACATATGAAGAACAATGATTCCATGATAAAGCATCCTTTGCCTTCTTCATATGGTATTTCTGATTGTACCAAAGTGCTACCCAGCTCATCAGAAATCAGGTTTTTTTAATACACATACAGAGAGAGATGTACATATATGTATACACCCACACAGCAACAACCACAGCCACAGGCACACACACACATGCACACAGGTATGTATCTATGTATGTACGTACTGTATGTATGTATTCCTTTCATTCTTTTTCTAAAATGGGTGAGGAGAGAAATTATCTTGATGAAAAAAAAACCCCTCTCCCACTCCGCCACCCTCATTTCAGCAATTTTAGTGTCATTTTAATTGACTGACATTGGGTGGATCCAATTGCCTTTTGGAGGTTGAGAAATTATCTAAATGGCAGTTAATGGCAGAAATATATCTGCCAGTGTTATAATGTCCTTTCAGAATCTATGATGAGAGCAGTTTCTGTAGCCCTGGAAAAGATCAACTCAAATGATAGTAAACCAAAGAAACCAATCGTGCATGACAAAAGAAGTAAATTTAATCCTTCTGAGTTTAGAGAAAAGCAAGTAAATACAAATACAGTTGATAGGAGATTGATACTAGAAAAAGGACATTTTTCTTCATATTGCACATAAACCATGAAAATCATATATGTGCAATAGATGATTTTCAAAGATTTTTTTTAAAAAAACATTTTTGGTATTTGGTTATTGGAAACAAAGATATCACAAGCTGAACCAATAGCAATCAGTAACATTATATTTTCTATTTTGAGAATCACATATGGGTTGCTGTTATTATTATTATTATTATTATTATTATTATTATTATTATTATTATTATTATTATTATTATTATTAAACTTGGAGGAACCGTACACTATCTTATGTTAATAAATGCCATTCATTTTTTTTCTGAGAAAAAAAAATCCTAACCTAATTTGTTTGTTACATTACTATTAGAAATATAGTGAAGAATAATGCTGTAGTACTAAAAGTCTTGCTTTTATCTCGGTCTTCTTACCTATTCACAAAGAACTCTTATTTGTGAAACTGTTCTCTCAGCCTGAGTTCAGGTCCTAAAACTTGCAACCACGAAGTTTTCTTATCCTGTTGAGACTTATAGCAATATACCTCCCTTACAAATATCAAATTTGATGATGCTGAAACAAGAGGAAAGATGAGAAGGAAAAAGTTTATGTAAGGTATTACCTGAAAGATTCTTGAAACGTCTTTCAAAAAGTTGATCCAAAACTGAAACAAAATTCAAAGATCTCTCTCTCTCTCTCTCTCTCTCTCTCTCTCTCTCTCTCTCTCTCTCTCTCTCTCTCTCTCTCTCTCTCTCTCTCTCTCTTCTCTCTCTCTCTCTCTTCCTGTCATAAAAATCATCATCCATGCTTACATATTTACATACTGACATACATACATAAAGGGGCGCGGTGGCTCAGTGGGTTAGGACGCTGAGTTTGTCGATCAGAAGGTCGGCAGTTTGGCGGGTCGAATCCTGAGTGCTGCGTAACAGAGTGAGCGCCTGTTACTCGTCCCAGCTTCTGCCAACCTAGCAGTTCGAAAGCACGTAAAAATGCAAGTAGAAAAATAGGGACCATTACAGTGGGAAGGTAACAGCGTTCCGTGCGCCTTTGGCGTCTAGTCATGCCGGCCACATGACCATGGAGTCGTCCTCGGACAAACGCTGGCTCTTCGGCTTTGAAACAGAGATGAGCACTGGCCCCTAGAGTCGGAAACGACTAGCACGCATGTGCGGGGCAACCTTTACCTTTACCTTATACATACATACCTATGTAAAAATTCTGTGATATTTTATAAAGGAACTTTTGCTTATTTCTTCAAGTTGTTAGAAATTAAACCAGGGTTGCAGAACCAAAAGACCTGTTATCCTGATGTACCAAACGAATTCAGAGTAGAATCTTTCTTATAGATAGTCCTCAATTTACAAGCATTTGTTTAATGACCATTGAAAGTTATAACATCACTGAAAAAAAGGAACTGATAAGCAGTGTTCGTACTTATGACCTCAGCATTATCCTCACAATCAACATGATCAAATTCAGGCACTTGGCAACAAACTTGTATTTTTGATGGTTGCAGCATCCCACAATCCTGTGATCACCATTTGCGACCTTCCCAGCTGGCTACTGACAAGCCAAGTCAATGAGGGAGAGGGGGAAGCTGGATTAGCTTCATGTCCACTTGATTCCTTTAGCAACTACAGTGATTCATTTAACAATATGGACAAAAAAAGGTTGTAAAATTGACATGACTCACTTAGCAACTGAAATTCTGCTCTCATTTGTGGTCATAAATCAAGGACTACCTGTGTATACATGTGTGTATGATTAGCAAGATCTATCCCTTGCTGGAAATCTAATACGTAGACTCTAGGTGCCTTAGAGAACATACAAAATATAATCCAATACAAAAAGGTCATGGCCATCATTGGCTCTCCTCTGCTGTACCCCCTATTATCTGTGAACCCTTACCAGATGCTTCCTCACTTTTGGGGACAGAACAAGCAGAAACTTTTGGAGAGAAATGATCTGTAAGATACCAGGCCCCAAACCATGTAGGACTTTATAGGCAGAAGCCAACACCTTGAATTTCACTCAGACACTTTCTAATAACCACTACAGTTCCTGTACAAGAGATGTAATGCATCAATATTGTGAATGATCACTATGTTTAGATAGCACTGCAATCTGAACCAGTTGACTGCTCAGTAGTATTCAAAGGCAGAGCCATGTAAAGTGATTTCAGTGACAAGGGCCTGAGCATCTCCAGTGCATCCTATTCCAGGCAGCCCTGCAAAAGCTGTGCAAAACCCCTCCTGGCCATTGTCTCTGCCTACTTATTCAGCAGGGATGAGAATCCAGGCAAACTTCCAGCAAATGTGCTTTTTCTGGGGGGAGCACACCTCAGCAAGACCAAAGATTGTGCAGTCCTGGAATTAATCAGACTCTGCAATAGTAGCTACATCATCTTACTTGGATAAAGTCTAAGTTGGTTTTTCCCACAAGACCACGACAGCTTTCACTTACATCTCTCGTTGCGATTGATTATGTATTGGAGATACATAAGGTAAGAATAGCTGTATATTGGTGATGCTTCTCCTTCAACCCATGTTGTAACTCTCGCAATGGCTTCTTATAGAATAGACATAAGAGAAAGGACTGAGCCCTGAGTCAAACCCCTGGCTCTGCTCTTCCCTCCACCACAAACATTGTCTGGGTATGTCCAGTGATGAAGCACCATGCCCCCCCCAACTCCCCAATCCTCACAGCCAGTCCATAAAGGTCTAGGAAGACAAGATGGTCAAAACACCTTGACCCAAGTCTCAACATAACTGATGGCAATTAATGATAATGAACAATGCAGTTTCTATCCTATACCCAGGTCTATACCCTTTGGCTTTGGAGCATATGTTCTTTTTAAAAAAAAAAAATTAAATAAAATCTCAACCCATAGAAATTGAATGGACTCTGGAGATTGGTAAGCAGCAAGGCTCATGTTCCCAAGTACGGTGACCCCTGTTGAAGACCCAGATTCTAGAACAAGCTTTTAAGCAGATGATTTGTAAGCATTTGGAAAATTACATCGTGATAGCAAAGATGGGTTTTCTAAGAACAAGTCAAGATGGATCAACCTTATGATTACAGTGTGATGTGGTACCTTTTTTTTTTTTGAACTGGAGGTATATCGTTTTGCAAAGGTAGCAGTTGACACAGGAAAGCAACACAGTGGAAGCTTTTATGCTTTTTACTGTATATAGTAAAACCCTTTACAACAAGTATGTGCAACACAATATCAGTGCAGGTCTCCTCCTATAGTCCCCCTGACAGAGACTATTCCCTTGTAGCTCTCCTGCTCCCCCCCACTTCCTCTCTGGCCCCCTCATCTATTTCTTGACAAGAGAAAGACTGAAAAGAGTGAGCTGAGATTACTTTAGTGTGCTCTGTGTTACCCGACTCCCCCCACTCCAGAATGGCTCAATCAAACATTTATTGCTTTTTCAGTGGGAGAAGAACCTCTCTCAGGATCTTCTGGCCAGTCCATCCCCAGAGACCATGGCTTCTCTACTAATAGCCAATCTCCTCTTTCCTGTCTGGAGTCTTGGGTGAAAAACCACCATCTGAAGTTCTGGTTCCCTTCTTCCTATTCTTGGGTATTGTGTGGATCATTTGCCCTCCTGGGTCTTCCCTTCCCTTCTTCCAAGTAAACCTCCCCTGGATCTTTCTTCTTCCTCCTCAACAATTGCTCTGCACACTTCTCTCTCCAACTGCTGTAAGCATTCTATGCACAAATGTTTCTGTCATCCCCTTCTCTCTCTCCAATTTTTAGGTAGACTGATAGCATGTATTCTATGCCTCTATTTGGGTACAGGACATTCCTGGATAAATTATGAGAACCCTCCATGGTTTAGTAAAGAAAGTTCTGATGATATTCTATTCTGCAAGTTAATAAAAGAGTGCTACGATTTTATTTTTATTGGAATCAATTTTTATGCATCTCTCTCCTACTAAATTAGAAACAGTAGGATAAAAAAGAAAGAAAGAAAGAAAGAGAGAGAGAGAGAGAGAGAGGAGAGAGAGAGAGAGAGAGAGAGAGAGAGAGAGAGAGAGAGAGAGAGAGAGAGAGAGAGAGAGAGAGAGAGAGAGAGAGTAGTTTGGAACTACACTGGGGTTTTTTAGTAAGTCTATTCCAATAGAATTATTTCAGAGAGAGAGTCACTTTTTTTTCTTTTATTCAAAACCAATTAAAATAAATGGAGAAATTTACACTGATAAATGAAATTCCATTATCTAAGACCATTCTCTCTAATTAGAGTAACTCTGCTTTCATATTTTCTCAGCAGACTGCTCAGAACTAGAATAAGCAGCTCTACAGTGCAGCAAAAGATAGAATTAAATCATTAAAGAACATAAAAGTAGATAATGTAAAAGAGCAATGTTTCATAATAGCATAAGAAAAGCTGACCTAAGCAATGATAACAACATATGTTGTAATTCTACAACAGCAGAAGGATGGCCACACTATATAGCAGGAAGAATGTCTGGAATCAAATGTTGTCTAGTGTATCTTGGCTGGTCCCATTCAGCTATCATTTTCTAAACAAGATTTCTGCATTGAGGTTTTATACAAAATTAGTGTGTTTAGTTTCCAACATTTTCTCCAAACAGAACAGTAATGACGTGTAATTATGACTGACTATTACTAGAAAGATCCATTACTTTACTTTGCTCTAGCTACTGTTTTAATACATGTTACTCTTGAATATTGTCTTCAGTTTTAGAATTTTACAGACAAGTATGAGCACGTGAATCCAAGAGTTTTGTAACAATTCAAATTTAAAAGTTTTGCAACTCACTTTTCAAATTTAAAATGAATACAGGGAGAGACTCAGTGCAGATGATGTCTTACTAATGTTTCTAATTTTAAAAGACCTGAAGCAGTCTACAGTCATTATAAAATATGCTGTATAAACAAAAGAAAAGAAAAATATTTTAGAATTTTAGTAAGAAATCTCATATATTGGCCAAGTGGTCAAACTCACTGCCAAGGATCATTACTACAAATATGCCATGGCCAATATACTGAGCACCACACTCAGAGATCCAGCAGAACCAACAATAATGGTATTTTATTGTTCTGTGTTAGTCTTAACATGGACCATCTGCCCTTTGAAACCTGATTAAAATAGTGTTATCTAATCAATGAAGAAAACTATGGAGAAAATCTATCTTGTGATCACTAGGAGTCAAAAATAACTTGATGGCATATAATCAGTTCTTAATGACTTGTGCTGTGCTACAAGCTTCGTCTGCATTTATATAAAATCCATCTCAGAACACTTTTATGGAAAAGAAATTGCTTTTATACTTTTTTTCCCCTAGAGAAGAACATTTTGCCATCTTATAAGTCTAATATGAGGTTCTTGAACTTTTTAGGTAGAAGATTATTGAGCTTCAGTGATGACATGTACATTCAAAATTATGGAAAGAATAAAGCTGATATTCTGTTACACAAAATTGGAAGTTGTTTGATTTACAATAGAGTATTGAATACAAACTAGTATAGAAGTACCTGCTTCTTTTTTAATGGAAGCGATTATAGTAGTAATCATCTGTTTGGAATCTCTATGTTCCCCATAAGAAACCTCACTCCAACCCTTTTTCAAGTCCACTGACTCTTACTTGGCACCAATCTGTCTTGACCATTAGTAGTTCAGATTCCTAGGTATATAGGTATCCTCCCAAATGGAGGCAAAATGTTTGCATCCAAATTACCAAAGTCATAGATTAAATCAACAACCCAACTACCAACCCGGGCTACTAATATTCAAACACATGTTTTAAACTTTATCCTGGCTCCTGACATTAAGTTTCAGAAGCTATAAAAATATGCACTACTAAGTTTGTATTATAAATGATTTGAGGATTAATAAATACAACCTTTACAAAGTACAGTAAATTCTATTCTAAAAGTAGGAAAGGAGAAAAGATGCCAGAAATCTGGAAAACAACTAATACCTAAGCAGGGTCAAAATTTGATTTCATCAAGAAATTATAGACAAATAACATCACTGAATAACATCTATAAATTGTTACAATAATCTTAACTGAACAACTGGAAATAATTTTGCAAGAATTTATTCATGAGAATTATGGTTAAAAGACAGTTGAAAGATAATATTACAATATACTGGATATTTTGGAATATTTGGAACAACATAATGAAAAATAAGCCACATTGATCTTTTTATATACAGAGACAGATTTTGACAATTTGAGCTAAACTTCCTTGTTTAAGGTTTTAAAAAATATAAATTTTGGAATTTTATAAAATGATTATAACATCAATTGTTAAAACAGATATTACCTAAAAAAAGATCTTGATGTATCTTTTCTAGCAGCATTCCATGTCTTAATATATTTATTTAGAAAGAACATGCAACTCAAATTTGTCATAATTATACCTAAATATTTTATTTTGTCTCAATCTTAAAGCTCATTTTATTTATCATTTTTGCTTTATCTTGTATCTTCATATTTTCTGTTCACATCTTTGCCTTCTATCTATTAATCTTCAAACCTGCTTAGAAGCCAATTTTTAACATTTATTCATTAAAAGTTCAATTCCCTTTAACGGGTCTACCAAAACCCAAACCAAGTAATCTTCAAAAGTTCATAACTTGTATGACTGTTTTTTAATATTTATGCCCATGATCCTCTTATCTTATATTTCAAGAACAAAAATAAAATAAAACAAAATAAAGCAAAGCAAAGCAAAATAAAAAGGAGACAGAAGACAATCTTGTCTTGTTCCTTTTTTGTATCTCAAATGGCTTGGTTAACTATTATTTATGCAGTCCGTGAAGTAGAAGATGAACTTTTGATAACTGAGGTACTATTTAAACAATGGCAGAATGGCTATATCTAAGTTTGTATGGCATGGGAAAAAATCATGAGTTAAATATAAGGTACTACAAGATGCAAAGGAAAAAGGACAATTGGGCTGACCAGATATGAAACTATATTTTGCTGCCTTCTAGTTAGTTTAGATCGGGCTTTTCAACCAGTGGTACGGGTACCACCTGTGGTACATTGGCACCTAGCAGGTGGTACACGACCATCCTAGAAAAGTTATAGCGGGGGAGGGGAATGAGCTGAACCAGTGGCAGCACCACACAAGCCTGAGCAAGAGATGGCTGGAGCTGCAGGGCTGTCAGGGCTCAGTGGAAGCATCAGGGTCAGCGCCAGTCTCCAGCTGGAGCTCGGTGCTGATCGTGGCACTTCTGCTGAGCCCAGAGGAAGCACCGATCAGCTGGAATGTTGCAGCATCTCCAGGGTCTTGTGATTTACATTCAGATGCTTGGCAACCGATTCATATTTCTGATTGTCACAGTGTCCCAGGGTCATGTGAAGTGACCAAAACCTGCTACAACCACCCAGCAGAGTGGGGGAATAAAAACCAAACACCCCCCCCCACCCCACCCCCGCTACCAATCCTCAACAGAAATGCTCACAACAGTGAAAACCTTGGACAGGAGGAAGAGAGCCACCGGGTGGGCAGGCAGGTGTCTTACTTGGATGTGGCTTGGTGGGCACTTTTTTCAGTGCCATTGTAACTTCAATCAGTCACTAAGCGAACTGTTGTAAGTCGAGGACTACCTGTACTCATCACTTTTTTCCTTTTTTTTTGGTCATCAAGTTTTTGACACCTTGCTAGGTGACTGGTGGTACTCGGGTGTTGCCATATCCTAAAAGTGGTACAATGGGTGAAAAAGTTGAAAAGCCCTGGTTTAGATGAAAGAGTGGGTTTTGAAATAGAAGGATGCTGGATTTAATTTAGAAGATCAGAATCAGAACAACAGAGTTGGAAGGGACCTTGTAGGTCATCTAGTCCAACCCCTTGCCCAGGCAGGAGACCCTACACCATTTTTGACTGATGGCAGTCCAGTCCCTTCTTGAAAACTTCCAGTGATGAAGCTCCCACAACCTCTGAGGGTAATCTGTTCCATTGATTGATTGTTCTCACTGTCAGAAAATTTCTCCTCATCTCTAGATTGAATATCTCATTGATCAGCTTCCATCCATTTTTTCCTTCTCTGTGCTTTGGAAAATAGGCTGATCCCCTCCTCTCTGTGACAGCCCCTCATATATTGGAACACTGCTATCCTTCTCCCTGGTCTTTCTCTCCACTAGGCTAACCATGCCCAGGTCCTGTAGCTGTTCTTCATATGTTTTAGCCTCCAGTCCCTAATCATCTTTGTTGCTCTTCAGTTACAGTGAATATAGACTTTGAAAATCATTATTTCAGAGAGATTCAACTTACAGTATGGGATAAACATTAATTTAGATTTTACCACAGTCCGGTGGTACATTTAGAACCACTTGAGAGTTAGAACAACTAACCAGTGGAACAACCTGCCTCCAGAAGCTGTGAATGCTCCAACACTGGAAGTTTTTAAGAAGAGACTGGCCAGCCATTTGTCTGAAATGGTATAGGGTTTCCTGCCTGAGCAGGGGGTTGGACTAGATGACCTCCAAGGTCCCTTCCAACTTTATTATTATTATTATTTTCCAAAGATGAATTGAATTCACTGAATTATTTGGAGTCACTATGGAGTAGTTGATTCCATTCCTGATCATCAGAAAGAATTCAATACAAGAAAGCATCAATGCTTTCCAATGAGATTAGGATCAATTAATTGCTGCTTTTTTAGCATTTTAAGGGCTTGAAGCTGTGTACCACACCTGAAAGAGATCTAGTCCTCCCTTGTTTAGGTTTTCTATTTAAAAGTCAAAGGACTAAGACAAAAATAAAACCATAAAAATAAAAAGTGTGCATATAATCTCAGAGTGGTTGCCTTATCTGTCCACTCTACCACAAAACATACTAGGGAATTATCTATCCATTGTACTATGAAAAAAGTGGAACTGGACACCTAGACCGCAGGTTTGTGTTCAGAGAATACTTTTTCCAATAAATGAAAGGAGCATAATTATGTTCCCTGCCTTATCACTTTTTGTAGATGTAGCCCCATATCCACTTTTTGAGAACATAACTGATCCTTCATCACTCATAAACAAAACAAGAGCAAAAAGATGTCCTGCAGATTTCTACTTTTATGACATCCAGCAAGATCTCGTTGAAACCAATTAATTCCGGACACATCTAAAATGCAAATATCAGCCAACAACCTGTTTTCTGGTGACAGATTTGTACCATTTCCACTATGTATAAAAGGGGCAGCAAGGCCTCTCTTTCTTCCTTCAAAGCATCAAGATGGGCCAACTCATTAGAATCTTTTCCAACTTTATCCAGTGACCAGCTGTTCAGCACAGCCCAGTTGAAATTTAGCAATGGCTGGGATTTACAAATTGCAGCCAACTGGGGGAAGGAGGAAAATTATTGTCAGTCTATCCCAAATGTGCTAACAGGGATTGCCTTTGTATCTGCTGTATAAGGACTTTAAAAATAAATAAATAATAAATAAATAATGCTCGCTTGGATTTCCTTCTAATGCAATAGTATCACTTCAAATAATGTATTTTTTCAAGAGAACAGCACTGAATTCAGAATGACACACACACACACATATATATATATAACAGCCAATGGATTCCAAAGAAACATGATTACTAATTTAATCCGAAGAGAGACACCCACACAAACCCAAGACAGAGAACAAGAAAATGGCAAAGCCCTCCTCCCATACTTAAAAGGGACCACAGACAGAATCAGCAAGATCCTCCAAAAACACAACATCAAAACAGCATTCTACACAGACAGAAAAATATCCACCATCCTAAGAAACCCCAAAGACATAATTGGGTTAGAAAACCAAGGAGTATACGAAATCCCATGCACCACCTGCCCCACCACATACATCGGACAGACCAACAGAAGAATAAGTGCACGCATTGAAGAGCACAGGAACTCACTCAGAAAGGGAGAACAAACTTCATCCCTGTTCCAACACTTTAAAGCCACGGGACATGAAATTGATTTTAAAAAAACCAAAACTATCGCCCAAATTGAACATTTTAACAACAGAATAATCAGAGAAGCCATTGAGATAGAAAAACGCCCCCACAGCATGAACAAACGAGATGATACCTCTCGCCTACCAGCCATTTGGAAACCCGCCTTGATTGACAGACGAGTCCCAACCACCAAGAATGATAACATCACATGACATCACCACCACACAACCATTCAAAAAGCAAATCTGAACCCACAACGATAACGACACACAACCACAAAACAGAAACCTAACCACAGCTGCAACATCAGCCAGTTTAAACCCCTCCAAACCACACAATAAGCAAACTGACACCCACTATAAAAACATGGCACCACCACAAACACGGAGCCGAACAAAAGCAGCACAACTCACCAGTTCAGGTCTAAGGCTGGCAGCTGAGACCAGCCCATCCACTCAAAACACACCCCCACCCAATCAGAACACAGCTAACCCCCCACCCAATCAGAGCACACCTCCACCCACAGAACACACCCCCTCTGGCAGTTTAAAAAAGAGGAACAAACAGCCACTACCACACACTTCTCCCAGAAGAACGAAGCTGAAGCCACCATATATATATATAAACTACAACAAATCACATAGTCTGATTTAATTTCAAATCTAGACATTACTACTGCTTAGATCAAATGTTCACAAACAAATCTAAAATATTTCAGGCAAGAACCCCAAATGAGAATTGGCTGCATCATTATTAAATTTATTGCTGTAAAAAATTTTAATATCATCGTCATCAATATTTTTGATTGGATTTAGGAGCAATTTACAGTCTGCTTTCTCAATAACATAGAAGACTACAAAACTATGAAGGGATTAGATGAATTTATGAGGGAAGTTTCCATAATGCCACATGTTTTTGGTGATGACACAAATACGTGTGAAATATAGTAGCTTTTTTAATTATAAAGTTAAATGTTGTTAAGTGAAAAACTTTTCTTTTAAAGTTTATTGAATAGTTACTATATTTGGTGTTATCCTGCTAAGCTATAAACCAATATCTACAAATCTAAATGGCTGCATTAACATACCATTTTTAAGAAAGCTAAAACAAAATTACAATACAGTTTAATATGATGTCTAACCATTCTTGATATTTTCAAAGGGCAGTTTCTGTACAAAGAATCACAGAAGGTTATTGGGGATTCCTAGAAAGATATTTTTGATTATAGAAAGCTGTATCGGATGTATCTTTAATTCTATCCAACATGGATCTCTTATTCACTCCCTCCAGCAGGTGGACATAATATTATCAAGCCACAGATGTACCAGATTTATGCTTCGCTGTTCATAATAGGCCTTCAACAGATCCCTTCTTTGGTGATCATGAATTTGGTGGAAAGCAGCTCTGAAGGAGAAGATTTAAAGTAATAAGGGCCAAAGGACATTAGTTGATAACACTCCTGATAAATTCTTTTCCTGTCCTTCAAAAGAAAAAGATTGACTAGTAACTTGATCACAGGAATGGATCTGCTTCACAAGTGGCCAGGAATACTGTACCTGCTCTATAAAAAATATTTTAGGTATGCAGTGAAGATGCTTCTGTCTTTTTCCTATTGATTGCTTTCCTAGAATAGTCTGAACTGAGGGAGAAGATTGTAGAAAATATTAAAGTTCTGGTAGGATCCAGCTACAAACCTACCTTGTTCAGAAATTAAAATTTATGTGTTGCAGCTTTTCTTAGTCCTTTCATGCTTAAGCTGGTAGGTCTGTTCCTTTTAAAATGGGGAAATTTAAGCAATAAAGAGCAACGGTGAAAATGCAATAAAAAGTTGTAAGCTTCCTTTTTTCCCCTCAGTTCAAGTCTTGACTGTAGTCAAAAATGAAAATGAACTGATTCCTTGCCTATACAAACTGCATGCTTAATGTGCAACAGATGCATCCTGACAGTGCCTGCCAAAAAGAAACCAAACACTCAAATTTTTAAACTTCTAGCAGTCTAGTTCTTATATAAGTGTATTGGAAACTCATGCATGTTTTTTCTTTAGCAATGCAGCAGAATTACTTTTTCATGTTTTCGTAGAGGTATGATATCCGTCATCTGGATACAGATGATTATTTGAAGGATCAGTAACATTTATCAGATGATGACTCCAGAAGACAAAGTACTTATTTTTCTAATGTGGATCACTTAAAAATATTCATAGATCATAATACTGGTCCATATATTTAATCACTGAATAGGCTAACAGACTTGCACTACATCAGGATATTAAAATTACTCCCTAGAGATTTTGGGTTGATCAGCTGGAAAGCTTTCAGCCTATTTTTGTTTTTAAAGGTTAGTGCTGCAGAAACAGGTTAAGTGTCACTTGATAACTTTGTGGGTTTTTTTTTTAAAGTAAGCTGCTGAATATGCAAGGATATTAAAATAAAAATGGATTGGTTTGAAGTGTGCATTTTTAACTTTGGGCAGTTCATGCTTAGATCTCTGCAAAGTTAAGTTTGAACTCAGCTCAGGTTGTCCTCTGCTCACAATTGAGCCCAAAGTTTTAGTTCCTGAGCAAGGCAATTAAGTGACTTTTGCCCCATTTTATGACCTTGTTTTGCTGCAGCTTTTCAGCAAATCACTGCAGTTGTTAAGTGAATCAAGTAGTTCTTAAGTGAATCTGGCTTCCTCCATTAAATTTACTTGTCAGAAGCCTACTGGGACAATTACAAATGGTAATGACCCTGGGACAGTGCAACAGGCATAAATTACATGCCAGTTGACAAGCACCCAAATTTTGATCACATGACCATGGGGATGCTGCAACAGTCATTAAGTGTGAAAAACATTCATAAGTCACCTTTTCCAGTGCTGTGGTAACTGAATGGTCACTAAATGAATGGATCTAAGCTGAGCACCACCTGTAATGGAAGATCTATAGATCTTTCTGTTCCTAAAGAAATGAAGTTTTCTTAGTAAATTGTCATGTAAGAAAAATGTTCAGCTTTTACAAAATGAAGTTGCAATTCCCCATCAAGAATTAAGGACAAAGCTTTAGGAAATTTTTAACTCCCCAAGTTTGATTTCCAACCTGTATCTTTGACACTTCTAGCTTGAATCCCTTTATTAAATTCAAAGGAGATTGCTCACAAGAGATTGGGCTATGTAATACCTGTTAGGGCTATGCCTTGCTGTTGCTCCAAATAGTGTGGACATGCATTGAATATGGAATAATAAGAAGCTTGCTAACAATTACTATATATCCTCATCCATAAACATGGCACATTGTTTTCCCATTTCCACTCCATTGAAAGCCTGTAAGGATGATAGCATTTCATGGTACTGGGGGCAGCTGAAAACTACCTTTATTATACTTCTCTTGCCACAAATTGTGATGAAGATGACTATATTTTTCAATGATGAGCTTTTTCTAGAGCTCGTTTTGAACAGCAAGAGTCCATGGTAAGTCGTGGCAGATTTCATCAAGTTCCATTTAAATAAAGTCTGCATTTGGGGACCACCAGCCATTAAAGACATTAAGATACATTATTTTTGACTGCAAAGTGGACTCTGCAGAAATGGCTCCATACTTGGGGTTTTATTTAATAACAAAAAAAAAAATACTGGGACGCCTGAGATAAACGGTTATTTTTGCATGGAACAAACCTGCATATCACTTTAAAAACATCACTCTTTATTTCAAAAGCCATTTTGAAGAGAATTGAATATTGAGATCTGATTGAGGTTAAATGTGGTGACAACTTACTATGACTATGTCCTATTATTTTCTTTGTCTTTACTTGCATATTTGTATTAGTTGTATATTTTTAATGTCATATGACTAAATCAATACAGATTATTCTATTCTATTCTATTCTATTCTATTCTATTCTATTCTATTCTATTCTATTCTATTCTATTCTATTCTATTCTATTCTATTCTATTCTATTCTATTCCATTCCATTCCATTCCATTCCACTCCACTCCACTCCACTCCACTCCACTCCACTCCACCCCACCCCACCCCACCCCACCCCATCCCATCCCATCAAACATCTTACAATATAGTATGCATACTGAAATTTATTATGAAATACTCTGGCTAACTGAAAAGTCTTGTGCTCAACTTACTATATAAATAACTAAAATTAAAATTGTAATATGTTAAAGAGGTGTGGTATAGGGTTAGCTGAAAAAGAGCATACGAAGGAAATGTTAATATTATCTAGTGATGAGAGAAGTCCATGAACACAATAGTGACAAAAATATGATTCATGGCTGTTCTATAGCACAAGGCCATGTTCCAGTTTTTGAGAAGACAAATATAAATCTTCATAGAATGCACAGCATAGTTTTATGATTTATTTTTGTGGCTCTGGATTTTAATGGAAAGCAAGACAGATTTTTCTCAAAGGTGAGGAATTGAGAATCAGAAAACCTCATAAAGTTAATCTCATTGTTTTATTATTCTGCTCGACTCTTTTGGGGAGAAAAAGATGCTGATGTTCTCAATGAGGATCATAATCAGAGAAGAACAAGAAGTTCAGTCTTTAGCCATCCTTTGTATATGAATAAGATTCCATCTCCATATGTTCATAAGTGAATATGAATAAATGAATCCACTTTAAGTTTAAAAGACACTAATCCGTGCACAATTCACATACATGATGCACGATACTAAGTTATCTTTACAGAACCGTGGTGGTGCAGTTGTTAAAATGCAGTACTGCTAACTCACTGCTCACTGCCAGGAGTTTGATCCTGACCAGCTCAAGGTTGACTCAGCCTTTCATCCTTCTGAGGTCGGTAAAATGAGGACCCAGATTGTTGGAGGTAATATGCTGACTCTGTAAACCACTTAGAGAGGGCTGTAAAGCACTGTGAAGCAAGGTATAAGTTTATTTATTTATTTATTAGTTGAATTTATATACCGCCCTATTCCCGAAGGACTCAGGGCGGTTCACAGGGCAAGTTAAAAACAATACAAAAGAGAGAATAAAATCAAATTAAATTAATACAAGCCCACAATTAAGATAACATTAAAAAGTCTATGTGCTATTGCCATCTTTTTATTCAGAAATGTTTGTATCTTTCAGCAAAAAAAGTAGAGCAAAATGCAGCAAAGTCTGCCTTTAACATGGTAATTTTTGCATGGTTCTTTGAATGCCCTTCACTTTCCTCATGTCCCGGATAGGAGGAAGGCATAGAGCAATAAAGATTGCTAGTGGCATCATTTGTTTACGAATTTACTGCCATTGAACAGAGATATATACTAAATGTACTGAAGCTTACCAGTTTCTGGCAATTCTAGATGGGATGGTAAATATCAGTTTTTGTGATATACTAAAGACGCAGTGGCTCAGTGGGTTAGGACACTGAGCTTGTCGATCAGAAGGTTGGCAGTTTGGCGGGTCAAATCCCGAGTGCCGCGTGGCAGAGTGAGCGCCTGTTACTCGTCCCAGCTTCTGCCAACCTAGCAGTTCGAAAGCACGTAAAAATGCAAGTAGAAAAATAGGGACCACTACGGTGGGAAAGTAACAGCGTTCCATGCGCCTTTGGCGTCTAGTCATGCCGGCCACATGACCACGGAGATATCCTCGGACAAGTGCTGGCTCTTCGGCTTTGAAACGGAGATGAGCACCAGCCCCTAGAGTTGGAAACAACTAGCACGCATGTGCGGGGAACCTTTACCTTTACCTTTACCTTTAAAGAGCCATTAAACAATACAGATAGCCGGGTCAGAGTTTCAAACTCTGAAACTCATATTTCTACATTCCAAAGTTCTTGCGTATAGATGGTGAAGGCACCATAAGGGGAAATAAAAAAATACCATCTAATTAGAACATTTAGACACATTGAATCTGTTGCAAGATCTGCTAAATGTTTCTTGACAGTCTTAAAAGTGGCTGTTGGTATTAAGCTGGTACTTCGAGTCCAATTTTACTCTGAACCTTGCTTTCCCAAGGAATATTAGTGTGTAGTGTGCTTTTAATAAATATTTTTTTCCTAATCCATAAAAATGTGAATGGGTCTTCAACTGATATCTGGATTTAAAAGTTTAGAATTGTGTCCTGAGTATTAGGCATAAAGTTTTATACCAAAGAATATTGTAGAACTATACAGATTTTTGAATGGTGATTGCGTCTCCTTACGGCTACTTAACTTTAAAAAACAAATGTGACATTATAATCACTTTAATTCACCAGTCCTGATTGCCTTGTCCATGTGCTGTAACAAAAAAGGTCCTTTTCCACAAAATAAAATGTTGACACTTCCAGTCAGCTACTCACTTCTAACCATTGTCAGTGCTAGTTAAAACTGGTGGCAACTTGCCAAAGCAAGCACTGGTACCTCTTGACTTCAATAAGGAGAATGGCACCACACCTGTAAAGTGAGTTCCTGAGATAAATTCAAGGGCCTTTTCCCTGATCTGATATCATGGTAACTACTGGAAATGAAACTGTTGGCCTTATCCAGTATTGTTCTCAAAATGTTCAGTAGCCACATCCCATTGCTGTAGAAATATTCAGTGTCACTGTGATACAATTTCTGCGGTTGCTATGTTAGTTAAGAAACTTGATGCACAGCATAAATCTCACTTTTTTGAATTTATAGAAGAGTAACATAGAAGAATGATGCTCACTTAATCTCCCCCCTCCAAATGCACGTTCTTTGATCTTTCTCTTTCAAGCCCTTAGTGTCTGACAGACCATCTCATCAGGTTAAATATTTTCTTTTACTTTGAAAAGCGTGTGGAGTAATCAGACTTTATAAAGTAATGTTCATCATAATGTGCTTGGTTGTGAGCTTATGTGAAAAGAGTTTTCTTTAAAAGGGGAGCATCATGCTTTTGTTATTTTTGATAGTATTTGTCTCCTCTGGAGAATACAAAATTGGGACCTTATGCAGGATTTCACCAGCTTGTCTTTCATCATTCACACAAGTCTACTAGGATGTTCCCTAATTTCAGTTTCAGCGCATCTGGAAAACTGACTTTGCATTGCTATTGCTATAGCATTGCAGTAAAGTTGGGGTTAAGGTTTCTGGGTGTGCTTCTTCTCTGAACTATCTCTCACGGTTGACACATTCAGCCTCTGTATGCAAGATTTCAGTTTAAATATCTGGTATTGAATCAAGATGAAGAGAGCTGCAGAAGACAAAATCCTGGTCCAGATGACTGCTAATCAAATGTCCTCCAAAGAGAAGGATGGTATATTATGACAGCAGAGATAAACTGCTTTGGTGTTCAAGGTTATCAGTGTTAACAGCTTTTGAGTGCCTAGAGATTATAGGCTCAGCCTCACTTTTTAACTTTTTAAAAAATGTTTATAAATACTGGGAAGGTACAATGTTACAATACAAAGCCCATTATATTTCATAGATTTTTTTTAAAAAATAATAATAATGTGGGATTGGGAAAAGGTAAAATGGGGATAGGAGGGAGCATTTTCACTGGTTCTTATTCTGAGAAGAGCACACTTTATGTGCACACTAGCCATATCCATAATGGCAGTCATTTTTAGAAAGCATATACAATACATTCTCAAAATCTCAGAGATGGTCATTGGCCTAAAATGATGGCTTATCCATGATATAAGGAACAATGTTTTAAAGATACACATAGCAACAATTAAAGCTGATTAACTGAGATAATTTAATTCCTAAATTCAGAATATATTCATTATTCATTTGTCTGTAAGATGTACTGTATGCCCTCCACACATACACCTTTTATCTTAATGAATTATACACAGTACGTCTTCCTCCCACTTTGGGCACGATAAATCTATTGGGTAGGTTGGGTTGGTGGCAAATTCAAAGGAGGGGATAAGGAGAGGGGAAGGGCTAGCATCCTGACTTATCTGGTGTCATAAAATTTAGCAGACCTAGTCTTTTCTCTTCAGCATAGTCATATGACTTGATAATGATTATTTTTTCCTGGTAGCATCCCCAACCACCTAACTCCCTTGTTCCTGACTGACCCCTGGTGAACTTTACAACTTTATGTATTTAGCATTACTATATCCAGCTGAATTAAAGTTGGCATCTCTTTCACTGTTTTTTCAATTTCTTTCTTCTCAAGGGCAATTCCTGGTAGAAATTAGACTACTCCTTAGTTCAGAGACTACTCATCTTGATTAAAATATTGCACAGAATACAAGTTGTATATGGTTGAAAAAAGTAAGCAGGTCCCATCTTCTCTTTAATATTTGTTTGCATCAGTCTACAGAGAAGTCTTCAGGTCTAACATTGAAGAATTAGCAAAATATAAATGACTCTAGAATCAAGATCTGGGTTTTCTTGAAAGGTTTAATGGATAATGAATGCTAGTGTCAGATAAATGAAAGCAGAATCAAGTCATAGTTGAATCCTTATGACTGCCTAGATCAGTGGCCCCAACCTTTTAGGCACCAGGGACCGGTTCCATGAAGAAAGGTTTTTTGTGGACAGGAGGGCTGTGGTTTTGTGTGTTGCCTTCATCCCATGGATGGGGCTTCACTTTTTTGCACAGCCCACTTGCTGGCATGCCGCGGACTGGTACTGGTCCACAGCCTGGAGGTTGTGGATCCCTGGCCTAGACAGATAGATCCATGATGATCTATCCCTTAAACTGGTCTCTCAGGTCTTCTAATGATGTACTGATCAGACTGTAATTGAGTCCACCCACATTGCTGGTGGTCATCCTCTCCTTTTCTTTCTACTTTCCCAGCATTAAAGCCTTCCCCAGAGAGCTACATCATTACAGAATGTGCCCAAAGTGGGATAATTTGAACCTGGTCATTTGGGTGTCAAGTGAGAACTTGATCGATTTATTTCATGATCCTTCAGTTTGATTTCTTGACTGTCCACAGTACCCTCAAGACTCTTTCCCTACATGAATTAAATGGTCATTATTTGATATAGACTTAATTGCTTAATTCCTAAATAACTTGGATAGTTGCATTAACTTTAAGAATGGATTCTTTCCAGTGGCATCATTTTTCAGATTTGAAAGAAAGTCTGGGGTAAAAAGAAATTTTATTTTTAACCATTTCGTTGTGTCCGACTCTTGGTGACTTCATAGGCAAGTGCTCTTCATGCACAATAAATAATAAATAATACATTGAAATTTGACATGTGAACATGACATAGCACATCCCTACTATGATTTTAAAAAGTATTTTTTATGGTTAAAAAAATACCAGTCTCTTTTGAACCATAGTAAGGATGTGCGATGTCATGTTCACACAAAGTTTCATTTTTTCCCCAAAGCATTTTCAGGTTGTATAATTCTAATGACTATTATTTCCGGTGGAAATTGAAACTAGAAAAATGGTTGCAGGTAAAGCTCAAATGTTGCCTATGGAGAGTGGCTTTTCTAGGAGTGATCTTATTCTGCAAAGCAATTTGATTTAAAGCAGTCATTTGCACTGAATGAGATCAATCCTTCAAGGCTGATTTGTCAAACGGGATGTTTCAGTAGGCAAACAAGTACATATTAAATTCTACATGATAATAAATATAGTTTGTTGGGTTTTTTAAAAAAAAACATTTGCATCCTTTTGCACATTTTCACCTGACTATTATTAGAGTTTCAGATGGCTCCTATTCATAGCTAAAAAAAAAAAGTCTTAGTGAAAAGTGCCAGTATGAAAAAAAGAATATTATCTCTAGCTCAGTCAGTTCAGTTAAAAAGATAATTAGGACAAACTATCTCAGGATTTAATTGGAGGGGCGGGGTGGCCTAGAGGTTAAGATTCTCTGCTCACACTCAGGAGGCTGAGAGTTCAGTCCTAGGCAGTGGTGGTTGTATTCTGCTGCAAACTCCATGTAGGAAGGGCATCCAGCCAGTAAACACTCAGCTCCATTCAAGTCTCCCTGACTCTATCCCGATACAAGGGATTACAGGGTCATAAAGAGAGAGAAAAAAACATTTAATTAATCAAACTTTGGAATTTGCTACCAGGAGATGTGCTGGCTTGTCTGGCTTTAAAACTGGGTTGGAATACTCCGTGCAAATCTGGGGAATCAGTGGCTATTAATCTCAGTGGCAAAGTGCCTGCTTCTGAAGGCATATGATGGGGAACTAGTGAGTTTCCTTATGCAGTTGAATGGTTGATCACTTGGAGAACAGACTGTTAAATTACATAGGGCAGGCGTCCAAACAACCAGTCACTGCTGATTTTCTTAAACCAACAGCAGCAAATACTCCCCCCCCCACACACACCAAAGCTATAATTAATAGAGGAGTTTATAAACACATTTTAAATATATACACATGAAACAAATAGTTAACAGTTGCTGAATGAAAATAAATGGAGAATCTCTTCATTCTTTATTAATTATTCAAGACTTAGCTCTCCTGTTGGAAAGTGTAAATGTGCAACTTATTATAATTGTGTTCCTATTTTAGAATTTTTCAGCCAGTTTAAGAAGGCTGCTTTATTCAGGAGGACCATCCTATTTTTCTGGTTCATTGCATTGCAAAAAAAAAAAGTTATAATGCAATATTAATTTGCAGATATACATTATATTGAAGAAAAAAACAGCACCCACATTTCTATTGACACAGAGCCAGTTTCTAGCCCCCTACAAAGGAAACCAGTTTTCTTAGAGTCTATTATTATTATTATTATTATTATTATTATTATTATTATTATTATTATTATTATTATTATTATTATTATTATTATTATTATTATTATTATTATTATTATTATTATTGCAATTTAAGACAGGTTTATGTATTTATTTAATAACCACAAACCCAGAATTCTAGGTCAAACAATCTTCAGTCTCCCTATATCTTCTGTCACTCAACTGCTGTTTTCTAACTCACAGTAACTTTTTGAAACAACTTTGCTCATTGCAGCACAATTTTAAATGCTTAAAAAAAAATAGGGTGAGCCACAGTGGTTTTGGCAGTCAGTGTTCAAGAGCCCCATAATTGCTCATTTTTGTTTGGGAGCTTGAAAATTGAACGATCATACTTTATTTCTTTCTCTTTTTTTTACACTAGTAATAAATGATGACGGATTCAGCCTTAAAGAATTTGTGTATTACATTGTCCTCTCAAAGGAGTAGGATGGGTCTGGCTGTCACTTCATTCGAAATGCGTTCTCTATAATGCTCAAAAATTATAGAGTTGAAAGCAGTCATGTTGATCATTTAGTACAACTCCTGTTCCATATAGGAATGAAAATATCCATGATATATGACCTCCCTACCCAGTGAAGGAAAACCAATACCTGGCCGGATGATTTGTTCCACAGAGGCATTGTTCTGCTAGGAATTTTTTCTTGATATTCAACCAGAACCAGCTTTGCTGTAAGTGAAATCCTTTATTCTATGCCTGCCCTTGGGGAAAATAATGTGAGAGCAAATGTCTATGGACATTCTCAGTCATCCAGGTATGGTTGTCCCAAAGGTGCTTTTTTCCAATGGTGCGGGAGTATGAATGGATTTCCAGAAAACAATGCAGACTACAGGAACCCTTTGCGCTTCAGTTTGAGATGCAGACAGCACAGACTCATCCCTGATAGCCTGTGCCTGTCTTCAACAGTGAAGGGACACAAGGCAGAAAACATCCTACAGCCAAGAAGGCTTCACACACATTTGCACTACTCAGGTGATCTTAAGGACACAGGTAAAGCTCTAAATGTTTCAATGCACTCTCCAAAGCAGGGTTGTCAAACTGCCAGCCCGTGGGCTGGATGCATCATAGCAAAACTGCACCCTCCCTATTGCCGGCAATGGAAAAAAAGTCACGATACGTTGCGACACGTCACATGACATTGCGAGTTTAACACCCCTGTTGTAAAGGAATGAAAATGAGCAGCTTTCTGCAAGCAATATAAATCCTTCCACTCCCTACCATCTAGTCAGAGCTGAAGAAGCTTCTTACAGTAGGTGAGAAGTGAAACATCTTCAAAAGAAACACAAGAAAGTCCAGTTGCCTCCTGAAAAAAAGCACTTTGGGGAATGTGAGGCCAATAGTGTCGCATTCTGAAAACCCCGGAGCAGGAAGCATTAAGCTATTATACTTATATATTTCTTTACTGCTACTGTAAAGATTTATATATATATAGTTAAAAGCAAAACACCTTCAAACAGTATAGGAGGATTTTAAAATTTAAATAATCTTTCAGCATCCCATATCAGTTAATTTCAACATACATTAATAGATCAGTTAATTTCTGCAAACAGTCACTGTAGATCAGACATGTCAAACACAAGGCCCGGGGGCCGGATCTGGCCCATGAAGTGGTTTCATGTGGCCCATGAAGCCATCCTGGAAACAGTGAGGGAACGGCCCCCACTGCCTTGGCCTGGCCCAGAGACCCTCCTTCTGCCAGAGACCCTCAGATCTGTCCCACTCCTGCCCAGGCCCCCATAGGCACCCTTGATGCAAACATGTAGAGCTGGCCATGCTCACCCAGTAGGCCATACGCATTCTAGCCATGCCCACCCAGTAGGCCACGCCCACCCTGGCCATACCCACCCGGCCCCTGAGGGCAACCGCAATGCTGATGCGGCCCTCAATGAAATTGAGTTTGACACCCCTGCTGTAGATATTTGGCAGCAGTAGAGTCTATATGGCAATCAGAGCAGTTGCTGTCTATGGCTAAGCATCTGTTTTTGCAGTCATCTGTGATTAACTCTTTGAAAGGGAAAAGAGGAGCATGAAAGAGGAGCAAAGTCCAGCAGAGCATTTCTTTGAAACACACCTTGGGTCACAGGTGAAGAATATTTAGCCAATAGAGTCGGGTTCATTCAAATTCGCTGATAGTTAGCAAGAGTTTTTAGAAATCGGTTAAGGGAAAGTGAGGTCTTTCATTTATTTTAAAAGCATACTGGGAATTATTTGCAGGTCAAATGAAAAAAAGCAGGTAGCCTGCCACTTGAAGCTGAACCAGAAAATTAAAATGATTCCCTTTTAGTTGTGTTTGACGACTGGAAAGAAATTCTGTGTGGCTTTTGAACTACATAGTCTCAGCTTTGGCTATACTGTTAAGCATTTCAGAGTTAACAGAACAGGATAACAGAGTTGGAAGAGAGGTCTTCTAGTCCAACTGCCTGCTCAAGTAGGAAACCCTTTGCCATTTCAGACAAACAGTTGTTCAATCTCTTCTCAAAGGCTTAAACCATTCTTAAACCAGATTTAAACCATTCGGATTTGCTGAAAGGACTTTATTTTTATGGAAGAATTGAACTCGACTAGTCCTTACCCTGTTATGTGAGAGGCAAATAACCAGAAGCATTTATTGAGTCCAAAGGATAGAAGAGTTTATTAATTCTATCTATATACAAGAATCTAGTCAACTATCAAAGCTAAATTGGTGCTAGATAAGGACAATGGAATTCAAAGAGTCTTGAGCTGACTCTCTTGTGGCAATGCAATGATTCCAAAGTAATGACTCATTTAACCATGCCTTTTAGTTCAGCCTGCTCTTCTCCTACAATTATGAGATATTGTTTTATGATTTAAGTTTTGACTTTATGATTGATTCTGCTATTGACAAGGAATAGTATCTTTCCAGTAGCTTATTGGAATGACTACTATGCAAGCTTGAGGAATTTTAGAGAGAAGCTTTGGATTCAATGGCAAAAGTTCTCTCATTGGAGCTACCATGTGTGGGCCTCAAAATCTTAGCAACAACTACATTGAAGCAAAAAATTGTGTTTTCTCTATCTCTTTTCTGCCTCTTGGTACATATACATATTTTTGCAGTCTAGATACCACAGCCATAACTTCAGAGTGTGGAACCACAAAGGTGACATCTTCCACAGCTCCCTATGTTGTAGCAAGGTTGCTCTTTCCTATTGTCATGCAACTTCATAGACAAATATGCTTGGTTTAAATAATTGCACTCATATGCTACATTTGCATTATATGTTGTCCATAATGCCCTTTGCCTTTGAATTCAAAGCACTGTGAAATTCTAATGTGTAGTATATGCTTGAGTTGTTTTAATATGCATCAAATACATGAATTACACTGGCTCCCAGTTGCTTTCTGGCTGCAATTCAAAGTGTTGGTTGTCATCTTTATAGTCTTCCATGGCAAAGGGCCATCTTGCTCCTGGGACTGCCTCTCACTGGAGGTATATACCTAACCCAACTAGATTAGATCTGTTCCTCCCATGAAGCTGTAGTGGTGCAGTTGTTAAAATGCAATAATTCAGGCAAACTTTGCCCCCTGCCAGGAGTTCGATTCTGTCCAATTCAAGGTTCCATAATTCTGAGGTCAATAAAATGAGGACCCAGATTGTTGGGGGAATTTTGTTGACTCTGTAAACAGCTTAAAGAGGGCTGTAAATCACTCTGAAGTGGTATATAATTCTAATTGCTATTGCTGTTGAACTTAATTGGAGTTGGAGTTAATGTTCTGGGTGTGCTTCTTTTATAGACTAACTCTCAAGGTACCACTGTGGAGTGGTATACAAGTCTAAGTGCTGTTGTTATTACCTACTCGGACTTTGGAGACATATCTTCTAAGTGGGTCACCTCAGCCACTTGGTATAAGGATCCCTACTCTTTTCACCTTCCAGAGGACCTGGTTCTTTCCCTAGGGATTGGGTTAAGATAGGTGCTCAGCTGAGAGGCTGTTTGGTCTGATGCCTGGAGGAAGATTACTTCTGTTTTTATGGAGTGTTGTGAACTACCTGTAACCATCATGTAGCTAGGGGGCCATAAAAGCCAAGTAAGTAAGTAAATAAATAGAAAGTCATTTTCCACTAAACTTTGGCATGTAGCAGTGATCAGAGAAATGTTTAGAATTTCAAATTGTTTTCAAAAATGGGGCTCCTCTTCTTTTTTTCTCAGATATACTTAAGTGAAATTGCCAGAGATTCACCAAAATATACTCTGAAATCATTTCCAAACTCGTTTTTCTAATGGATCTGCAAGCTCACTTCCCCGAAGATTCATACAAATGATCAACCTCTCTGACTTTTAGCTAGCTATAATTTGCCGAATCAGATCACTTTGATATTTTTTTTGCTGCCCTTTCATCTTGGAATTGAAGGCAAGAAATAAGCATCTTAGAGTAACTGTCTTCTCTCTCCAATGACATTGTTCCCCTGCTGTCCATTAACCCTTTCCTTTTCTCAATAAATTTGACTTTAAGCTGGAAAGAAAGTAGAATATTGCGTTAAAAAAAGATCTTTCACCCATTTTGCTCAAGCTTCCAAGGAAAAAAAAGTCTGCAAATAAGTATCATTATTTAAAGTAGATTAGTTCATAAAAGAAAATAAATGGATTCTGGGGAAGATGACTGCTTTCTATGGCTGTGCAAAGCTTTGATGTGTGATTCACCAAAGCTGCTCTGTTATACATAATGGCACTTTCTCTTACCAGATTAAAGCAATGTGTGTGTTTTTTCTGGGATTTCTTGGTTGTTCTCCACAGCTGAAGCATGATCCTAGGGAAAGGTGTGTTTACGTGTTCGCTTCAAGGTAATAAACTAGGTCTACATCAGGGGTCTTCAAACTTGACCCTTTTATGATTGTGGACTTCAACTCCCAGAATTCCTCAGCCAAGCATGCTGGCTGAGGAATTCTGGGAGTTGAAGTCCACAAGTCATAAAAGGGCCAAGTTTGAGGACCCCTGGTCTACATACACCTCAGAGAACCATTTTCCTTTCAAATCCAAAATGCTTCATGGTCTAATGGATTATCATTTGAAAAGAAAAAAACAGGTTTTGGGTACTTTTAAAGAACTGATCTGGCAGCATCTTTCTTCCTCACCACTGTGCAAATCAATGCTTCTTCTGTGGAGACAAATGCTATAGTAATCACATGTTTTTTATCATCTTAGAGGAAAGTGCTTTTGTCTTCTAACTAAATGTAGTGTACTTTGGCTTGATTGTATTTTTTAAAAGTGTTCTTCTCTAAGAGTGGCATCTCGGTTTGTTTTCTTTGGACACCATCTTCTCAGCATGTAAAGACTGGACTTTGGCAAACATAAGGAGGAAACAAAGCCAAACTTCTTGAGGATCAAGGCAGCTTCCAGTAGGCAGATACAACTAGTTAGAACTGATTGTAAAGGCTGCTGTGAACTTGTTGAAGCTCATTCTGTGAATTGAGCACAAAATAGCCATCTGATGCTACAACAGCTATGGTGCTCAGAAAGAAGTTAAATATTTCTAGCAAAGCAGAGGTAGTTGGAGAAAACTTAATAAATGAATGTCATGTCTTGAAGTGAGAAAATAAAATGGTCTCTGTTATGTATGCAGGCACCTGCATAGCAACAGCCACCAGGGGGCGTTGGCCTGAACGGTTTCGGCGGGAAACCCAGTTTTGGCGGGAAACCTAGGGCCAATCCAATTGGCTGTCCGCTTACCTGGCCGGGTATTTAAGGAGGCCAGGTAACCCTCATTCCCCAGTTCACTACCCCCCTCCAATAAGGAGCTGAACTCACACTCTGGCTGGCATCTCTTCCTTGCGTCGGACCCACTACACAATAGTCTCACCAGTTTTAAATTTGACATGGTAAATCAGAGTAGTAGCAAACATCCAAAGATGTCAGGCTTTTTAACAGAATAACAGAGTTGGAAGGGACCTTCCAGGTCTTCTACTCCAATCCCCTGCTCAGGCAGGAAACCCTATACCATTTCAGACAAATGGTTGTCTGAATTCTTTCTAAAAACCTCCAGTGTTGAAACATTCACAACTTCTAGAGGCAAGTTGTTCCACTGATTAATTGTCAGGATTTTTTTCTGCTGATTGATTGATTGATTGATTGATTACTATATCAATCACATTTATATGGTTACCAATCTCACCAAAAGTAACTGTTTGTATGTAGAAAAAAAGAAAGTCATATAACCCAGAAATGAATGATAAAATAAATGGTAAGTAAAACAACCTCTATAAACACAGATTGATTCAGTCCAACTCAGACCATGTGATTCAACATTCCTAACTGGTCAACCCTAAAGATATTATAATTAGTTAGCTTTCACGCCTGAGGGAGGCCTAGAACTCACATATAAGTTTGACTGAAGCTGTTTCAATACTGTTTGATTTCAACTGATCATATTCTACTGTTACTGATCTTTCAACATTTTTATTCCAAGTTGCCCTACGTTCTTAAACTTATAGGTTTGTATATTCCAACAACATAGCTCTCGTAGTCATATTATTTGGTTAAGAACATTTAAAATTATCTAATGCTACTTGGCATTCTCAAGCATCTAGAACAATTAGGCCATGTCTTGCTGTTACAAGAGTTTAAAATTGAAAATATTTGCTCTGCAATTCATAAAAAAATGCAAAAAATATAATTTGATTTTATTAAGTGATCTTAGATAGCACTAGCACTTAGACTTATATACCATTTCATAGTGATTTACAGCCCTTTACAGAGTCAACATAA
Organism: Vipera berus; assembly: GCF_964194415.1. Taxonomy (NCBI): domain Eukaryota; kingdom Metazoa; phylum Chordata; class Lepidosauria; order Squamata; family Viperidae; genus Vipera; species Vipera berus. The sequence continues at coordinate 68,046,775 of NC_138207.1, forward strand.
TGCCCCCAACAATCCTCATTTTACCAACATCGTAAGGATGGAAGGCTGTCTCAACCTTGAACTGGTCAGGATTGAACTGCTGGTAGTCGGCAGAGTTAACTTGCAGGAATGCATTCTAACCACTGCGCCACCATGGCTATTAGATACTGTATCAGTCAGAATAAAGAAGTTACTTCTAATTTCTCCATAACAGATTACTCCATAATGTTAATTTAGTATAGTTATAAAGAATCAAACTTATGTTCTACCTATCAAAGTCTAATGTATATATTAGACTGAATCCCTTACGTCCCTAGTAGTTAACACTGTATGAATGAATAATTGTATTTTCTATTATGGTTACAGTAGCTCCTAATACTTTCCAACTTGGTATCAAATATGCTGAATATAAGTTATCCTATTTTTTGAGAGACAAAAAAACCCTTTATGCTGTAAACATACATGAGACTCTCCTTCTTTGTCATTTGAATCTCTCTACTATTGAATGTAGAGATTTAAAGGATTTCACCCCCCCAAATAACCAACATAAATCACTGCATGAAATTTGGAAAACACACCTTAGGAATGTATAAGGGATTGCCACACATTGTATGAATTACACATGCCAAAATATTCATTTTTAAACTATTTATTTTACTCTAGATACACCATCTAAATGAGGACCATCTATACTAATCTGTTCTCTTTTTCTGCTAAAATATATTTAAATTAAATTTCATCCTCCAAGATATATTTCTAGGAACTCTCAACCTAAGATAAGTTATTGCCTTTGGATGCCATCAAAACTGCCCAGAGAAAGCTAATTTTGATAACATAGGAGCCTCAAAGGTATCACTTCAGATTTATAGCAGCTTATTTTATAGCCAGGAAAGGCATCCAAGTATTAATTTTACTAATTTGGAAGAGAAGGTTCAGATGTCTCATCAGCACTCTAGCTATGCATGTCTTGAGCAGAATTCATAGACGTGCTTTAGAGTGGGGTTGAAGAACTATTTCTGAATCATTTTCAAAGCACGCTCAGCCTTTGAAATCTCTTTTCCACAGCTAGCTTTGCAGACAACAGGCACAGCAGCCAAGCCGCTAGTGGGAAATTGTCCCTCTGATCTGCTGGCCAAGGTCAGAAACAATATGTGGGATATCTGTGTGGCTTTTGGCATAGAGTCAAAGGGACAAAAAGATCAAAAGAAGGAAAAGAGGGGACTAAGGGGAAAAAAGATGGATGCCAACATGTTCCTTTTGGCATTCCTTCCCTTTAGTTTCATTCGTTCCACTGGTTTTTATTCAATTTTATAAAATTTATACACTAGCCATCTCGCTGTCCAAAGTGACTCTGTGCAGCTTTGTATGGTTTGATAACTTTACGCAAATTGTTAAGTTTTTTTGTCACCTACAATTTGTCAGAATTAGAGTAAGTTAGAAATTCTGCAAACAAACAGACCAATACACTTAGATTTAACTGGTGTGTTTTGGCTTGAAGCAATAGAATTTTAAGCAGATACTCATCAATCATTATTTTCATTCATTCTTGGCCCAATCACTGTCTCCTTGTAAAATATAAGTTCTGTGTTTGTTCTTTTGATTTATTACATTTTCCTTTTAGCAACACTTTAAAACGGGCCAAAGGCACTGATCATGGTTTACTTACATCATAACCAATTCTCAAATTCTTCAGAAACTAATATATTTAGATCTTTTTAAAAAAGCACAGACAGGTTTATCTTTTTATAAATTTATATAATTTAGGAAACATGAATTTACTTCAAATTTGAAACATTAGGATTCATGCAGCCATGCCCTATGATGTTGCCATTGTAAGGGGACACATAATATTCTTTCCTTACATGCCACTTCTACATCTGCATCCTTGATACTGAGTGGAGTACGACAATATTGGTTCTTTCTAAAATCTACAATGATCTCCTTTGTTTTATTAACATTTAGGACCAGGTTACTTCTATTGCACCAGTCCACCAGAGCCTTCACACAAAGGTCGTAAAAGGACTACCTGTATCAATTGAAAGGGTGGGCTTCCTTAAGAATACACAGTTTAGACGGATCATGTCAGACCACATTAAGGTAACCCCATATTTTTATTAGGTGATCCAATTCTGGTTGAAAGACTGAAGGGCTTGTGGGAACGACCTTGCAAGGCAAGGAGAAAGAGACAAAGTCTAGACAATTATGCAACAGGTATCATGAGAAGCATTTCAGAAGGGACCTTCCCTGCTTTTCTGGAGAGTAAAAGGGAAGGAGGGGAGAAATATTTTCAGACCTGCAAGACTCTTACCAATGTAAATGGTGAATAAGTGATTCTTCTTCTGTTTTCTTACAACCCTCACCTTGAAATGAATATGTTTTGTGTCCAATGTATGTTGGTAGCAATCTACTTTTTATCACTGGATTTTAATACTTTTCTTTAAAAGAAACTTAAATAATCACAACAACAAAAATAATTAAAATGATCCAAGCAGAAATGAGAAATAACATCCAAAATGTCTGTCTGTCTGTCTGTCTCTGTCTCTCTGTGGCTGTCTCCGTTTGTCTCTCTCTGTCTTTCTCTATCTCTCCCTGTGTGTATCTGTGTGTCTGTGTGTATCCAAGTATCAATTAATGGCTGCAGGTTGGTAAAAGATAAAAAAGAGAAGGGCCCAGCAGAAATAAACACATATGTACATTCTGTTTTCCTATTTTTCATAGATAGATATAGATATAGATATATAGATATAGATATAGATATATAGATGATATAGATATAGTTACTTTTTGCTTAAACATTTTTGTTCAACCTCTCCAAAAGAGAAAAATACTAAAAATTTCCCAAACATTTAATAGATTTTTACATCACATTGATAAATAAACTACTGCTTTATTTAAATATATTGTTTCATTTGAGTGAAAAGCATTGTATTAACTGAACATAAAATTAATTACAGGGTAGTTGAGTTTTGGACAGAGCAAATAAAGACATAATCAAAAGTCTTATTATTCACCATTGGAAACACAAATATATATCTCCAACTATTTAGTGGTTTGCAAAGTTAATTATTATATATCAACTCTAATGAATCATGGCTTCAATTTATCAATATATGTCTGCCTGCAAATAGACATTTTGTATGGAGTTTTTGTAATTATTTTCCCTTTTGTAATTTTATGTATTCTTTTTCCGCACTTTTTGCATTTAGTTAATAAATACAATTAAAATGCTTTTCTTTAAGATGTGGTTGTATGCATAGCAATATGGAAAGGCCTTCAATTAAAAATAATAATAAATTATTTCAATATGGTGCCTGCCTGTGCATATATGTCCATTTGAAGATGCTTTCCGTTAATTTGGAACAATAGTTAGGAAAATGTACTTAGCCTCATTTCCTCTTACCTTTAGAAAACATTCAGAAACCTCTTTTTTAAGTGACAGAATGATCTGAATATTTTTAAGGTGCTTGTTTGTGTTATGTATACATTTATTTAGTTATGTTGAGAGTTACCCAGATGAATACAAATGAGAAGTAATTCATGCTACCCATCTTTCTTTTTCCCAGGAAGATATAAATTTGGGGGGAGGGCTAAAAGCTGGGACTAGGTTATTCAGACAGCAATGAAAGGACAAATCTTATCAAATCCAATGGAGGAATAATTTATCCTGAGGATGAAGTCTTCTGAATATCAGAACAGAACAGAATAACAGAGTTGGAAGGGACCTTGGAGGTCTTCTAGTCCAACCCCCTGCTTAGGCAGGAAACCCTACACCTACACCTGGGCTTTTTCCCAGGTTCGCCTGGTGCGCCAGTTGCGGCCCTATCTAGACCGGGATGCCTTGCGTACGGTCACTCATGCGCTCGTGACCTCTCGGTTAGACTACTGCAACACTCTCTACATGGGGCTGCCCTTGAGCTCCGGATGGTGCCTGACCTTCGCTCCTTCCGGCATGATCTAAAGACCTACTTGTTTGAACAAGCCAGCCTGGCCTGATGGGTTTGGGTTTTATTATTGCTTTTAACGTACTGTATTTATTGTTGTTTTGTATTGGGCATTATGTTTAATCTTTTCTTAATTTTTGTATCTTTGCATTTTAGTATTTATTGCCCTGTTCACCACCCTGAGTCCTTCGGGAGAAGGGCGGTATACAAATAAAATTATTATTATTATTATTATTATTATTATTATTATTATTATTATTATTATTATTATTATTATTGTTGTTGTTGTTGTTGTTGTTGTTGTTGTTGTTATTATTATTATTATTATTATTATTATTATTATTATTATTATTATTATTATTATTATTTCAGACAAATGGTTGTCCAGTCTCTTTAAAACTTCCAGTATTGGAGCACTCATAGCTTCTGGAGGCAGGTTGTTCCACTGAGTAATTGTTCCAATTGTTAGGAAATATCTCCTTAATTCTAGGTTGCTTTCCCCCTTGATTAGTTTCCACCCATTGCTTCAAGTTCTTTGGTAAACTGCAATAGGAGACTGCTAGAGACTTCTCTGAATATAAATTATGATAAATATTTGGCTACATCCAGTTTTCACTATTGCTGGTATATTCAGGTTTTTCTACTTCTGTGAGGGGAACTATCAACATTATCACTAACTTGTTTGCATGTGCTGAGCATAATTTACAATTTTGTGCTTTGGGCCAAACCGTTGTGATATAGTCCGTAGATGTATAGTGCCTATCCATAAAGCCATTCCTTCGGTTAAGAGCAGTGCTTTTTTTGTAAAAGAAAAAGGTGCCGGAACTCACACATGTCATACAACCCGCCTTGCCTACCCTACAAGGTTCCATCCCAAAAAGGTGCCGGAACTCCGTTCTGAGCGTTCTATGAGGAAAAAAAGCCCTGGTGAAGAGGGATCTGTAGGGATTTCATTCTGGAGACATTTCAAGAACATTATTAGTTTCTCAAATGAATATAACACTTTTCTCACGAGAGAGCTTTACTGCTTGATGCCTAGGCTTATCTTCTCACTGAAATTATAAAGCAAAGCAACGTCCTTTCTTGACATACAGATAAGTTTCAAACCTAGCTTTAAACGTGGGTTTAATTTTATTTGATAAAGTCCTCTGCCTCAGAGCTACTTATTATGTATAACCGAAGCTCATCATTATAAAAACTGTGGTGTTTGTATGTATTTTTATTTCAATTTAAAATCAGATCGGTTCCGCACTATTATTTTTCTGCACTTTGTGGCAATACTTTACCGCCGTTATTTCTCTTCTTCCACTTTCTGCATTTTAAAACCAAACCCTTAAAAGCAAATCACAAGGGAGAGATTTGGCTTTGAGACTGGGTGAAAACTGTATTTTCCTGTGCTTTATCTTTTGAATTTGGATTTTCTTTTTGCTCTTTGTTCTTTAGGGTTGGGTTTTTGTTGTTGTTGTTGTTGTTTTGCATTGGTGCCTTAACTCAGAAGAAGTAGTGTTTAGCAACTACAAAAGCAACTTTGGAAAATCAAAACTACAGTAAGCGTTGTGGAGAGATAAACAACAGGTGACAAAATATTGTTTTTACTTTCTGCAGATCAGTACCTCTTCACCTAAAGGGCACAAACTCAGCTATTATGGAATCTCCCAAAACCTTGTAAGTGGAGCCCACAAAAACCAGAAGAGTTTTTTTTAAAAAAATCTATACGCTGCTTTGTCAACCAGGTTTTCCTGGCCAAACCACAACATGCTACAATAGCAAATATTCAGGAAAATTAAAATGTATGAATAGCCAGAATGGTTCCAATGTTTAAGTCAGAATGTATATTTAAATTTAATACAGATTAAAAGACCTAAGAAAATAGGCAATAAAGGTAAGACTAGTCTTACCTATTAGAAAGAACTTTTTACGCCAGGAATGGAGAAGTACTGAAAAGGCCATAATTAAATAAAAATAAGTGATCGTATTAGTTGTTTTTAATTCTATAAATTATTTTACATTCTAGGTTAATTCAATTTATATTAAATCACAATTCTAACCCATCTTTTTGATGTTCTTTTGCTTTTGAGCATACAAACTGTGGCATGCCAAAGCCCCCCCTCCAAATTAAGTGGTTTTTGTTGAATTTTTCTGCTTTGATTCTTTTTGTTCTTTATCTTTTAAAGAAATTGAAGAATTTTCTTTTCATGACGAGAACTGAAAGGATGATGAGAGTCAGATCAATCCTCTAAGCCAACAAAGAGCTCAGATTGTAATTATAGAGTGTTTCATTTTAGAAGTCTTCACACTGCCATGAAAGGTGCACAATTCCTGATCTGATCATCTCCAGATTTGTTGGGTATTGAGACCCATAATCTTCAGCCAAATCCATTCCAGCTGTGTAGTATGGAACTTGAAATCTAACATTTCATTTCATTTCATTCATTTCATTTATTATATTTGTATACCGCCCTTCTCCCGAAGGACTCAGGGCGGTGAACAGGGCACATAAAAATACAGAATACAAAAATTAAAAAAGAATTAAATAAGAGCCCGAGCTAAAAACAGTAGAGTAATAAAAATCCCCAATAAAAACCCCAGCACATCCCCCATCAGGCCAGGCCGGCTTGCTCAAATAGGTAGGTCTTCAGGCCGCGTCGGAAGGAGCGAAGGTCAGGTGCCATCCGGAGCTCAACCGGCAGCTGATTCCATAAAGCCGGGGCGCCCACAGAGAAGGCCCTCCCCCTGGGGGCCACCAGCCGACATTCTCTGACCGGTGGCACCCTGAGGAGGCCCTCTCTGTGGGAACGCACAGGGCGGAGGGAGGTTGACGCCGGCAGCAGGTGATCCCCGAGGTACTCCGGACCCATGCCATGTAGGGCCTTGAAAACCATTACCAACATTAAAGGTTGCCTTCCAGCATGACATGAAAGAATTTATAAAAGGAAATAAATGGCTTTGAATTTCAAATTTCTGTCAAATAGTGGGACCCTCATAGGCTCAGACTCCCCCATCTATTTGTGCCATCTGGGTTTCTCAGATGCTAAGGAGGATGACAGTTTTTTGGGAAAAAAGTTCTTCAAAAAGGGTGCATTTTTGCCTTAAGGGAAATTACTTGCCCAGGTTGTCATTACAGTCATTTACATAGATAGCTATGTAAATAGTACTGTCAATGGGATAGGATAGGTTTCATTAATAAACGAAAAGTTGATTTCTGATCTATTTTTGATCGAGTGCCCGCTGGCTAATTCCCCATCTCTAGATTCTAAGAATGAAATATGAAACAGGTAGATTTGGGAGGAAAAAAAGAAGTGAGAGGAATATCACCAGCTTTAAAAAAAACATAAGTCAGCAATTCAATGCAAATTTATGCTGGAGCCACCCTTTTTTTCAAATGGTTTCATTAACATTTCTGTTTCCCCTGTTTAAAAATATTCCTCAAATCAATATATGCATATCATTACTTCCCCAAAAATATGTCCACAATGTTATGAATAATTATTTCAGAATAAACCTATTGAACTCAATTGGATTTACTCCTGAATAAGCAGTTTAAATACTAAACTGCTGATCTAGAATTCAGTATTTTTTCTTTTTTTTCCTGATGTATTGCTTTGAACTTATAATGAAAGTAGGCCTATAGTATTATCATAAATACCTAATTATAGAATGTAAGGGTTTAAAGGAAATTTGGAATTCGTCTAGTCCAATCCTGTGACCAATTGCAGGAATCCAATATTTTTTATATTATTTTGGGGTTTTCTCTTCAATTAATATATAAGTTTACATTATGCTGTACATAAATAAAAATTTAATTCCCACAATATGCTACCCCAATCTGGATTATTCATTTTTTGCTTCTCATCCACTTGTGACTTGTAACCTGGGTTAGAATTATATAAAACTAGGCCAGTAATCATTATATAACAAAACTTAGCTAATCAAACCATGGCTAATGAAATTTACCCAGGATAACACACATTTCATAAGGTTGTATCTGCATTTTAAAACACATGAGCTGAATAGTTAAGTTTAATTAAGAATTAATTTTATAAAGATTCCTATGTGAACCAAGTACCCAATATCAATTGTCCATACAAAGATAATTTCAGTTTGGGAACAATGGAACATGACTCTTATCATAGAATGATAAAGTCCCTATTTAATTTTGACCAGTAATGGTCAAAATTAACAATGTCATTGTTAACCTCTTAGTCATTTGAAAATTTCTGGTGAATTTTTCTTAAAGCACAGTCAGTGGACCCTTCCATAAACATATATTCCTATTCTCCCTATAATAATGGAAGAATATTGGTAACCATAAAACCAGTTTAAAAATCTTAATGTAGGTAGTTTTAATGTTTTAATTATTTTTTCTATTTGTTTTATAACTTGTAAGACACACAGAGCCACCTTAGATGGGTGCCATAAAAATTCTAATACTTTAAGAAGGGTGATAGATTTTCCTTACTTTTTAATATTTTAGTGTTTGTTTTTATTTTGTTGTTAAAAGACTTTATCACCTCTTGAATAAATGGTCACTTTTAAATGGAAAATTAAATAATTATGGTTTATTTCATTAATAATAATCAGTTTTTAGTGCAAATCCAGCCAGCCAGCCCCAAAAGCTATTCCAGTTGTCAAGATTGTTTTCCTTTTACTTATCTTTCTTGAAATCAATGGAAAATCCTCAGCCTTGGGACTAATGTTAAGTGGCTCTCAAATCAGAATCAATCTTACTTTTGGTGGATGGAAGCTACACTTTGTTTAAAGGAACTCTAAGTTTAAAGTAGTTCAATTGGCTTGGTTTCTTGAATTATGGAATATTATAACAAGGATCCTAGGTTCACACAATATGGAGTCCTATCTTTTCTGAATCTGCATCACCCTTTCACAAACTGGTGTCCTCCTGATGTAGTAATGACAGATAATTCTGGGACTTGTAGTTCCAAAGCATCTGGAGGGGAAGACTGATGTAGTAAACAATTTTACATCAGTGTCTGGAATTAAGAGGCAGACCTGATAATTCTCAAAGTTCAGCTACATGATCAGGTGACTGTTCTACGATCACCACTAGAGTCAAACATCACAATCTGCAACATATTAGAGTTGCTAATACTAGGAAATGACAGAAATTCTGAGTAAGGTTCCACCAATTACAGTGATCACTTTTTAGATGAGGGAAATATAAGGACCAATTTGTTAGTGGTGCCTCTCAATTTTGGTATGCATTTCATCACTCAGTTGTGTGAAACCCAATGACACCCAGTGAAATGTGTGAATGTTTCAGGTCAGAGCACATTTCGTTTGAAGTGATGGAAATGACACAGCTTATTTTTATTTCTGGCACTGACAAGCGACCACATGAGAACTGGGCGTGTTTTTTTTCTTCCACTCATTTTTCCCAAGGGCCAAAGCTTAAGCATGTTTATCATCCAACCCTAAATAAGTTATATATAAACATGCAACAAATGTCATTGTATACATTTATGCTTTGCAGATAATTATATTGTACACAATAATCTATGGATGGAAAAAAATTCTTTGAAGGGTCTCCTTTATATGGCAGTAATCAGCTGGGAACTGGCCATGGCAACCAAAATCAAAATTCAGTACAGCCACTAATTTCTTTCTGGCAGGCATTCTCCTTTCTCTGAAGTCCCACTTTGTACAAGCCTTCAGCATCCTTTGGGAAACAACCTAAGACATACTGTACAAACCCTACTCATGTAGGACTCACCTGTGTGTTCATACACTAAGAACACCACACAACACTGTAATATAGGTAAAAATATAAAGAAGAATAAACCACTACACCTTTCTTTGAAACTCCTGAAGAAAATATAAAATACCAAAAGTAGCTGCTGAATGAGCCAAACTAATTAGTTCTAAACATGTTAAGCTATGCTCATATAAATAGAAATCCTGGATGTTTTCCCATTATGGACTGCATATACAGTATTCACAGTGCTGAAATAAGAAGACTAATTTACATATGAACAAAAAGTATTCAGGGTTTATGCTAGGTTTACAACCTATATACAAATCAGGAACAGCAGGCAGTAGGAACAGAATCTTGCTCTCTGATCCTTACAACAAAGATTAAACCTCACAAGCAGCCTCGTAAATTTAAGAAAATTATGTATATAAAGTATAAACTTGAATTATAGTTCCTGGAATTTAGCCCAGTTAGGGTGGTCATAAAAGCACTTTTTGTTGCTAAGGAGACATTTATAATGATAGTTCATTGCAAAAAGTAAGGTTCTTTTTAAAAAAAAATATCCAATTTTTATGTAGTCTTTCTTTTCTGTGAAGAAAATCAAAGTAAATATATAGTTTCTTTGATGTCACCACCCACTTTTAAATAGGTCCTAATTTCATGGTAAAATAAGATTGTTCCTTTTGAGTAAAGATCTCAAAGCAGCCTATTAATGCACTCAATATACTTGCTCAGGAGTCTCCAAACTTAGCAACTTTAACTTCAACCAGCTGGGGAATTTAGGGAATTAAAGTCCACAAGTCTTAAAGTTGTCAAGTTTGTAGAGACCTATACTTGCTTCTAGGGGGTGAGTGGAGATACAAAACTCAATAGCGTTAAAATACGAACAATTTATGATCATCCAGAATTAAATGTGTATTTTAGCTTCTGAATATAAGCAGTCCACTGACACGGAGCCTTATGACTGCCCATTCAGCTAACAATGGGCCCAGAGACACACTTAAATTCCAGCAGTAACTTAATTCTTCCTATAGGATTATCATTGTGGAAGAAGGTCAAAACATTTCAAAACCAGTTTCATTAATTCTTCCCTTTAATGGATGATCCCTAGTGGTACTTCCTAGCATTATAGCACCATGAATCTTAATCTGCCATTCCAGGCTCCTGAGAAAGTATAGGTTAAGTAGCTGGATGTTATTATTCCCAAAATCTCAGTGCATATATTCTCTGGTTCCTGAAACGAATCGTCCATTTCTCTACTAAATTAAAAATATTTTAGATTTGAGGAAGGCCTAATCTTTGTCTAAGCTTGCACATAACATCAAGCCATTGTTCTATGTATAATATGATATAAAAGAGAAGCCCCACCATCTCATTTTATCCAGTGAGCTGCCTCTGGCTATGATGGCTAAAAAATGCAGAATACCCTTGTTCATCAGGGAACAATGTAAGCCTTAAAACAGGCACAATGCAGCTAAAGCCCAAAACAAATAAAAACATCCAATAATTCTTCCCAAGTCTCTCTAGTCATACCTATATGAACATTATGCACCATCCACTTTATTAACCTTGAACTCCCCACAAGTATTACATTGTTGGCCATAAGTAAATTGTGGTTTAAAATTAAGAAAAATGGGCTCAGAAATCATTAGCCAAAAGCAAGCTATTTTTATGGCTTACCATGATATGGAAACACAAGACAGGATAGGCCCATGCTACCATTCTACCAGTATGTAACTAGTTTCTTTTCCATCAAGGAAGGGGCTTGAATTAGGCAAAATCCTTCTGGTCTGCTGAGAGGACTTGATTCTGATTTTAAAGCTATTGTTATGCATATATTTGGACATGGCAATATCTCCTGTGATCTCTGGTGAATTTTTATCCAAAAGGAAGCAAAGTTCTGTACCACTGAATTTGGCTTTATCTCTGAAGAGCTTGGAGACTCTCTATATCAGTGGTGGTGAACCTATGGCACGGGTGCCAGAGGCGGCACTCAGAGCCCTCTCTGTGGGTACCCTCACCATGCCTTGCAGGTGGCAACTGCCCCTCTTCAACCAGCCCCCTGCTAACTTGCCAAGGTCCCACATGGCCCGATGCATCCTAACATGGCTGGTTTCCCTCCCCCCCACCCCATTCCTCCAGGCCTTGCATGCTCTCCTTTTCCCAGGCACTCCCCACTGCATCACCACCTCAGCTGTCGGCTGGCCATCCATCTCAGAGGCGGCTTCTTTGAACTACTGGCGACGGGCTGCAGAGCCCCAGAGTGCGCCGGTCGAGGGGCCAGCAGGCTGTGGCTACTGATGGACACTGTTGGCCCCCATGCGCTCGCTGGCCTCTGTGTGCAGGGGCTGATGGTGTCAGGCAGCAGCTGCCCCAGCCTTTGCCTTGCCCCATGGCAATGGTGTCCCCCACCCTGCCTCACCTTATCCCATAGCATGAGTCTCCTGCCTACCGCCCCACCTGCCAGAGACCTCCTGAAGCTCCCCCAACCCTGCCCACCCCCCACCGGTGTCCCTCCCTATGAGCAACATTGATGTAACCACACCCACCTTGGCCACACCCACCCAATCTTCCATGACCAGCACAGCCACTCCCACCCAGTGGGCCATGCCCACCTGGTACCCAGCGATAAATAAGTGGGTTTTAGGTTGCAGTTTGGGCATTCGGTCTCTAAAAGGTTCGCCACCACTGCTCTATATGTTTTGGTGTAAGCATATAAGAAGGGGAGAAGAGAAACTTTAAGGCTAAATAAGTATTAGTCAGAAGTCTACAGTAAGTCACTCCTTCCTCCTTCTTTAATTCAGAGGTGCTTTTTCAAGAGGCAAAAGGACTTCTTTGTTTTTGCTTGAAGACATTTCGCTTCTCATCCAAGAAGCATCTTCAGTTCTGAATGAATGGTGCAGAACTGAACTGCACAACTTCAGAACTGAAGATGCTTCAAAAGTTGCCCTTTGAAAAAGCAGCTTTGGGCCAACCATGACCTGGAATCTCCATATACCTTCTTCTATGAATTAAAAAAATAAAATAAAACTGGGAAGCTGACATCGTTTCATTACAAGATGGGCAGCAAATTAGATAGATAGATAGATAGATAGATAGATAGATAGATAGATAGATAGATAGATAGATAGATAGATAGATAGATAGATAGATAGATAGATAGTATCTGGACCTGGAGTCATACTTACTTCAAATAATGACCTTTGGCCTCCACACAGGCCTCAGCTCTTCTATGGGCTATTTTGCTTCCTGTTTTGAGTAAACCAAAGCTTTGAGTAAATCAGAATTTTAACAGTGAAGTAGAGTAGCTGTATTTTTTAGTTTTCTTCAGGAAATCAGAGTAGATAGGTATGTGTGAATGGACTGTAGGCTGTACAGTTCTAGTAGAAGTGGTGGAAGGAGTTTCTGTACTTGGCCAATACATAAACCTAAGCCTCTTCAGGATATTGGGGTTATAGCTTCAAGATCTGAAGTTGTGTAAGGCACACTGTGATCCAAATTACAGTGTCTCTTTGCCCTGAGGAGGGAAATCTTGGTGCCCAGTGTTGAGTGACTGGCTGATATATAAATTGATGCATAGCCAGTGTTAAAAAATAAAGATGGTTAAGTTGTGATAACGTAACTGTTCCCTTCAATGTTTCCTCCCCAAAGAAGACAAAAATTAGCTAGTTGCTTAAGGAGAAATTACAAAACAAGGAGAAATTACAAAACAACCTGATGAAAAAAAATCCACAAATTTGCTTAGTGATTACTATTATTTTGTGACTAGCTATACCCATTTTTAAAGATCTAGTTAATTTATTCTGAACAGAAGTGATTTTATTTTGTTCTATCCCCCAGGTTTATTTCCTAAAAAGTTTCTTTTTTCTTTTTCTATTATTTTTCCATAATAAGAAGGCATATAACTGCAGTTCCCAGGAAATCATCATTTGAATGAGAACATCTGTATTTAATGGATCCATACTTTCTCTCTAATCCATCCTGGATTTAATATGCCTGTTTCCTTAGTATGCAACAGAATTACTCCAGAGCAGATTAGAATTATTAGCTTGATTTGAATACTGGAATGGTTTATACAGTGGTGGGACTCAAATATATGAACAACCAGTTCTCTGTGTGGATGCCGCTACTGGATGTCCATTCTGGGCCTGGGCAACAAAAAATTAGCTACCGGTTATGCCGAACTGATGAGAACTGGCTGAATCCTACCACTGAGATTATATCAAAGCAAACTGATTCTATTATTTGAAAAGCACATGCACACAAAGTCCATCATAGAGCTGAAATAATTCAAAGGTGCTTGATTAAAATTAGTGTGTAAAATCAATTCACCAATTGAATTTGAAGGTGGTGATTCAAATATATTATATTTGAAGTAGATCTCCAAATTGGTGCTTTGTTTAGTCCTAGTAATTATTTTCTCTTTTAACAATCTACAAAAAGTGTATAATTTAGCAGCCACTTTTTAGAAAAGGAAGACAGATTTAAAGAAATATGATTTGCCTCTAAGAATGTTTTTATTATAGTCTGGAATCTGAATGCTTCTTCCTCTTCTAGCATCAGGTTTAAAATAATTGAACAATATTCTGATCTTCCATTTTCCCATATTCTTTATTGTCTATTTGAAAAAGAAGTAGTAAAAAAGTGCTTAGGAACATTATTACCATAACTCTTTTGAATGGAATTTATTCTGCTTCATTACCTACCTTGGACAATCGAAATCACATATTAATCAGCATCTTTCTATCATCCCTAATGAGTGAAGAATTTCATCTTCTTGTAATAAACAGCCATTCAAAGGGGGGGGGGAAGTAGAAACCAGATAAAATCTTTTCACCCGCAAAAAGGGATGTTAAAAAATGATCTACATAGGAGAGGATGTCATGGCCCAGAACTCTGACTCTAAAGAAGTTGCTCCAACTGAACCAGTTGAATATCAGCCTCAAGAGATACAAAGTCAGGAACTGAGGCTGATCAAACACAGGTTCCCTCAGAACAGCTGGAGCAGTCAGATGATGACCTATGACCTCTAAGCCCTCAGACAGACCAAAGCAGAGAGCAGAACAAAGACACTCACTAAGGCTCCTTGCCAAGTAAAGGAATAACTCTTGTGATTAAAAACAGCTGGCTGCAGCCTGACTTAGTAGGCAGCTCTGACCCATGTAACTCTGTTGGAAATAGCTATCTGATTTCCAGATAGATCTGATTTGCTCTGGGTGTGGTTTCTGTGAAACTTGACTTTGGACTGGCTGACAAACCTGACTTGGCTCTCTGAACTTCGTTGATTTATATTTCTCCCTTGTCTACTGTTATCTGTTCAGCCTTGAGTAAATTGCTTTCCTCACCTAATAACTATTGTGTGTGAGAGTGAGACCTTAAACAGGACACATTTGAACACTTATTTAAAAAAAACCCCACACACAATGTATGTCAGCACATGCAAGGATACATTATACATCTGCTGAATTCCATTTCATTTTGTGGCCCATATACTCCATAGGTTAGTGATGTGAAGATTTGTATTCCATGATAGTTAAATAAAGTATTAAATATAGAAGAAAATACAACTTATCTGTTTTTTAAAAAATCAGATTATTCACATTTTCAAAACAATTTTAGGCATGGCGATTTCATTGAAATACTACTGCATGGTTTCTTAAATAATTCTCATTGTTTCCATACTAAAAGCAGATTTTAAATTCAAGTCTTCTGAAATGGGTGCCTTCTTCATCAATTCAACGTAAATCTTCATATACGTGGTTAAATAGGTTTGCAATATTACCATTTTGTAAGACACAATCCCCCAAACACACTGTCTAATTGTACATTTGCTCTGTGTAGAATTGGTTGAAATGATATACTGTTATAAAGGAAAGTTATTTCTACATTCTTGGTTCCTTTACTCGACATTGCTTATATAAAATAACAGTTTTCTTACAAAGGTTATGTTCAGTAAATGCACACATTTTCTAAGAAAGCTAGAACTATACTTGATAACCAAAGCTATATTCTGAATTATTGATTTTTATCTGTCTATCACCAAGAATATCTTGGTGAGCTTCCTATTAGATCAGTTGGTAAGCATTCAAGCAGTCCTGGTGGATTATACCAAATATTTCTCTGATCACATCCAATTTCTAATATAAGAGAAAACCTTTGGAAATAGAGATAGCAGTGGACATGAGCCCTCCCAATTTACTAATTTTGAAGTGATAATAAGCTGTAATCTCATCTCCCTTCAATCTCCCTTCAAATGTTGGCTTAGCACATAATAATTCAGTGCCAGGCTGTAAAAAATATTGTTAACTGACAGAGATGTCTCCAAATATAAGCTGCAGCAATTATGCTGCTTAGCTGAAGTCTGGCAATTGTAGTTTTTTAATTTCTCCTTAAGAGAATAAACAAAATAAACCAGTATATTCCATATATTCCTGTTTGCCACATAGGCTCCGAGCGTGATCACAAGCTTATTAAATCTGGACTCCCATTTGGAATTTAGAATTTTCAAAGGCTGGTAAAGGATCTCACAAATTGATGGCCGTGAGATCCACAAAATTGTTGATGATGGACAGTCCCAAGGCAAACCACCACCTCCAAACCAACGAAGGTTTTCCATGCTCAGGCATGGGATTTAAGTTCTAAAACATAATGGTTCTTCATAGAAGGTAAACTGGCCCTGGTAAAAGCAAGCTGAGTAAGAAACTGTCAAATCAGAGCTAGACTATGATGGCTAAATCTGGTTCTAGGTTCTTCCTCAGTTTACCTTTTCCAATAAGCAACTGTGTTGGAAGATCTTTTAAAAGCAATTTATTAGAGTACTCTGATAAAATGGAATCCCCCTATGAAAAGGGAGAACCTCAAGACCCATCTTACATTCCCTTTTATAGTTAAGTCATCAAAGAAAATGAAAGAGGAAAAAGTGATTGGACAGGACAATAGTAACTTCCCCTATGCATATGAATCAGTTACATGGAATCAAACATGTTACATATTTGCATCCCCTAGTGCCACACATGTTCATTAAAATGAGGTGTGATGACAGAAGGGGCATAAATTAGGTAAAGGTAAAGTTTCCCCCGCACATGCGTGCTAGTCGTTTCCAACTCTAGGGGCAGGTGCTCATCTCCGTTTCAAAGCCGAAGAGCCAGAGCTTGTCTGAGGACGTCTCCATGGTCATGTGGCCGGCATGACTAGACGCCAAAGGCGCACGGAATGCTGTTACCTACCCACCGTAGTGGTCCCTATTTTTCTACTTGCATTTTTACGTGCTTTCGAACTGCTAGGTTGGTAGAAGCTGGGACAAGTAACAGGCGCTCACTCTGTTACGTGGCACTCAGGATTCGACCCGCCAAACTCCCAACCTTTTGATTGACAAGCTCAGTGTCCTAACCCACTGAGCCACCACGTCCCTGGACATAAATTGGAGGATGTTAATAAGCAAAAAAGGCTGTTTGCAGTTCAGGAGACAAACCAGATGCCAGTTAGCACTAGCAAGCTCTCACTTATCAGGAGACACTGTCCAGACAATATATCAATCAATTCATACAGCAATGGGATAAACAGTTTGTCTACATTCCAGTCTGTAATGGTTTGATACACCCTTATCACCATTTTAAAAGAGATAAAAAATAAGTCAAATTAAAATGCAAAATAACTACGTTATTTAACAACATTACAAAATCCATGTCATGTGCCCTTCAACCATGAGCCCCAAATATCCCATTACCCTTTTGTTTCCCCAAAGCAGCACAGAAAACTAATTGTTGATGCATATACCAGCACCATATGGCAATCGTCTCTTCCTATACACTCTACAAATTAAGACAAAATACATACCAACTATACATATTAATTGGCAGAAACACAAAATCATGA